>NW_028324146.1:3097000-3406700 GCF_054372755.1 Phalangium opilio | reverse complement strand
ATATACTTTACGCGGAAGGCGTCAAACCTGATCCAGCGAAAATCAACGCGGTAGTGGAGATGAAGCCTCCCGAAAATCTCACAGCTCTTCGTAGCTTCATCGAGTCTGAGTCTGCAATCAAAGTCGCAAAGACTCTCCTCAAAAAACTCGAACACACCCAGTAAGATTTCTACCTTGCCCTGCTCGAATGGCGCAACACGCCCACTGAAGCCGTCCACGCGTCACCCGCACAACGACTGATGTCCCGTCAGACCAGATCCCAACTGCCCATGGCTAAACCACATCTCAAACCGCAGGTCGTCAGAAACGTCACCGCTACCCTCCACGACAAACGGCAGACGACTAAGCTGACCTACGACCAACGCACACGCTAGCTTTCAACTCTTACACAAGGTGATCCCGTTTGGGTCAAGCCGCCTCCGTCTAGCAAGAATCCGACCTGGTCCAAGGGCCTCATCATAGGTCAAGTGGCAGAACGCTCGTACTTGGTGCGGATTGGAGACCGCACTTACCGCCGCAACAGGATTGTTTTACTTCCCGCTTCTACGCCCTTCGATGCAGTTTCTCAGGAGTTACGCCTTCCACCCATCATGACCAACCTCCGTCCCCGCGGCTCCAGCCCGCCACCTTTCGTTGTCGTTCCTCCCATCCGGCGGCGCCGTCTCCCTCTGCGCCAGGTTCCTCTCCCTCCCTCTACTCCACCTCGCCCGTTTTCTCCCTCGCCGTCGTCTTCAACCCCGTCTCCTTCCACCACAGCTTCCCTCAATCCAGTTCCGCCACGGCCTGGCACTCCTCCCAGTTTGGCCTCCCGTCCCCGTCGCCAGCCACGTCTCCCTGCACGCCTCAAGGACTTTGTCATGTAATCATGCGTGATTTGTTTATTTTTTGTATGGTTTTTTATTTTTTATTTGTATTATTTTATGGGTTTTTGGTGTTCAAGAAAAAAAGGGAAGATGTTTCGGTGCTATAGCTTCCGTCCAGCCCTTTCATTTTGGCTGTCCAGTTTTCATGCATGCTTATATACAGCCCTAGCACAGACTCTCGCGCGTCTCTCGCTCGCTAGACGACTGCTTAGGATAGAACTTGTAACAATTTTTATGAACTATTAATAAATGCTAAGGTTGACTTAGATCTGATCTTACCAACACAAATATTATCCAGAACACCAAAAAGAAAGAAACATATTGAAATCAGTAACACTCTGGTGCTTTAGGAAGCGCTAACTTCGAGGCAAAAGTCCCTCCCCCTTGACTATTGTTCACCAATTTGGTCCCCTCATTTTTTACCGATACCCAATTTTTACAAAAGGCCCAAATTGCTTACTCCAAGCTCCCGCATAAAATTAGTATCTACCCAGCCCCCCCCCCAACGTCTCTCCACACTGACCCTATCACCTTACGACACAAAATAAACTACCCGTGCTTAGTATCGAAGTTAAAAAGATATTTTCAAACGTTTTTGGGAAAACACTTTTAAAATATGAATCTCGCTTAAAGCTGAGCCTTTAATTTTCCAGTTGTACTTACCAGCCTAGAGAAGCGATGATGATAAACAGTTTCGGCGAAAGTTTGTCGTTTGGTTAGTTCACGATGAACTTGTACAGTTGGCAATGGCTCCGCCAACATACGTTTATAACGGATAATTTTTGATTGAAATAACGGGGCCGTGGAATATATTTGACAAGATAGTGCATTCAAGTTTAAAGAGCTACTGAAGAAAGTAAATATTCACTTGCGCTAACTATTAATTAAAGTGATCTCTAAACTTCGTAAACAGTTTTCATGTTTAGTATGAACGGTAAGCAGAATATATAATTAATAAAATAATTTTGTTTTTTGAGAATGGCCGTTAATGGAGTTTTAAAAATGGCTTTTCAATTGTTACAGAGAAACAAAGAAATTTGAAA
This sequence comes from Phalangium opilio, assembly GCF_054372755.1. Classification (NCBI taxonomy): domain Eukaryota; kingdom Metazoa; phylum Arthropoda; class Arachnida; order Opiliones; family Phalangiidae; genus Phalangium; species Phalangium opilio. The sequence goes on along the minus strand of NW_028324146.1, from coordinate 3,404,794 downwards.
TATTCTTCTATATTTTATTTTTATAACAATTATTAAACTCTTTGAATGCTCCCCAAAAGCCGCAAAGCTTCGATCAGAGTGGATATTAAATTTGCATTGAAATCTTCTGGAGATGAAGTTAGCAAAGCTTGAAGATCTGCCACAGTTTTATTAACATTTTTCCCATCCTTTGACCCGGATTGTTGAACAGAGTCGAGTAGACAAATTAATCCGAGCTGCAATTTTCCAGTTGTACCCATACTGTATAAAAACATCCTTGGTGAAGATTATATACTTTAACGGGAAGGTAAAAAATTAACTTAAGTGATTTCTTATGATTCTACTGCTATAATGTTAATCGCTTTAAAAAAATTAAAAAATATATTTTTATAATGAAGACACACCAAAGCTTTTGATTCACACAACCCTTACGATTGTTTTGGGTTCAAATTTCAGTTCTGACGGTATAGCACGCACTTTAATTGACTTAAAGTTCTTAAGTTTTTCTATTTTTAATTAGATACACAAGTAGCTAAATTACCCAGCAAAGCCAGATTGTAGTGGATATCATGGAGGAAAATGTATAGGCCCACACAGAAACGTTACCGCTACGATTGGCTTCAATTAGAGGTTATGTATGGGAATCAAACGAGAAAATAATCGTTTCGTTGTCCTTTCGATGTGGCACTCGGTTTTATCTGACCAGTGCCTAAATTATAAATTATACTCACGCAGTACATGTTGGTGGAGTTTGGCCTGTAAAATTTAAATTGCTTTTAATAAAGTAGTTTTCGAGGGTAAATGTTACCCTCTGAAACACCAACGCCGATGTCAGGAATTTTATTAGGATCTTATAAATCGTTTGAAACTAATCTGAACGTCGCAAGTAGTGCATGCAAGGGATTAATTAATTGGTGGGATTTTAAAATTCACTGAAGACAAGGTCTCTAACGTTTAAGTATAACTTTTGACTGTGACAAGTCGATTTACTAATTAAAAAGCTCGACAACTTTATAGATGCATTCATGATACGCTTATACTATTACAAACACGATTTGCGATAATTGTAAAGTTTTCATAGTATGAATTAACACAAGCCTTGTCATGGAACGCCATGTTTCATTCGCGAATGAGCTAACCTCATACAGTAAATATATAAAGCTATACCTGGTCCTTGAGCAGATACTTGGAATACTATGATGACGGTGAAACCAAGAACAACGCAAGCAGTGAATCCGTTCATTTCGTCCTAAGATCAGAATTGCTTCGCAATGAAATCTATTCAAGAATTAAAATGTATCATTAACAAATGGCTTTACCAATTAAAGTTTACGTCTATTCTAGCTCTCGCACTAAAATCTCATTGGGTAACCTGGTTCTGACATTATCCATAGGTGTGTATTAAAGATACATAGAGAAGTGTCGCCAATTTCTGACGGTGATGTGCAACCGGGACATGTTACCCGGCTCTCGGACCATGTTTACCAATGTCATACAACGCCATCACCTTTCACAATCACTGAGGCACATGAAATATGAGAGAGAAGGGTAGCATAATTTGCACCAATAAACTAGTGCAAACATTGACCACTAAAAACGCACATTAGTTGCCCACAAAGTGAAGACGCCCTCGCATCATCATATTACTGATCTTCATTTACCCGGACCCAGCGCAAGTAAAAGTCACCCAAGAAGCATAGCCGCCCAAACATCAGCATCTTAGAGGTCTTCATCCATCTGGACCCAGTGCAAGTAAAAGTCACTAAAGAAGCTTAGCCGCCCACCCAGATCAGGTGCAAGTTAAAGTGACCCAAGATTCATAGCCGCTCAAGCATCATCATCAACTTACTAATCTTCATCCACCAAGACCATTGAAAGTCACAGTCAGACTCATAAAAGCATATCCGCCCCCCGCCTCTCATACTAGTGTTCCCGGGGCATAGCTTACCTTTAGAAGATGTCCGTGAAGTTCGACGAGGCTCAGTGTTGAAGGTTTAACGTGATATATGTCTCGTCACCTCCTCAATATATACTGACTGAAGTACGTGTGTCGATCAACTAGTGATAGAAGAGTTTTAGCACTAGGGAAGTTACGGTTGCCCCCCGCTTCGTTCCCCTTTCAAATATACCCTTGAAGTTGTTTAGGAGAGCTAAACTAGGTCATGTTGACGTAGGTTCGTTCCAGATGAAATTCATATTTTTAGACAGCGAATTTCCATTTCTCTAGTCACATGCAAAACTATATGTCGGAAAAACCTCAAATCCGAATGAATTTCATATCGAGAGCTGAATCAGTTGAAGGTGAAATATAGGTCACGTTGATGAAACACGGGAATGCTTTCAGTTTTTGAAGGTGAAATATAGATCACGTTGATGAAACACGGGAATGCTTTCAGTTTTTGAAGGTGGAATTTATATTATTAAACAGCGAATTTCCATTTCTCTAGTCACATGCAAAACTATATATTGAAAAAACCTGAAATTCGAATAAATTTCATATCGAGAGCTCAACCAGGTGAAGGTGAAATATAGATCACGTTGATGAAACACGGGAATGCTTTCAGTTTTTGAAGGTGGGATTTATATTATTAGACAGCGAATTTCCATTTCTCTAGTCACATGCAAAATTATATATTGGAAAACGTGAAATTCAAATGAATTCTATAACGAGAGCTCAACCAGGTGAAGGTGAAATATAGATCACGTTGATGAAACACGGGAATGCTTTTAGTTTTTTATTTCTTTTAAGCTGGTATTCATATTTTTCGTCAGTGAATTTCCATTTCTCTATCCACCTAAAAATATATCGCACAGTTAGCCCCTACATGTGCAAATCTAGACATTATCAAATTTTAAATTACCATTCGAATTTATTGGAAATTTTACCATTTAGCTTTTAGTTATATATTCTATCTCGTACTTGAAATGAAAAATATTATATCTACAAACAAAAAGACTAATCAATTTTCTACCAGATTTAGCTATGATGACATGAAAACTTTGATCGCGAAATATACCCATTTCAAATGAAGTTTCATAAAATTTTGATATAAAAATCCAGAAACCAAATAATAATTTGACGTCAACCAATTTTTCCTTTGAAACTTTTTATCCTACTTCCGGGGGGAGGAAGAATTTTTAAATTCGTCAAGGGGTTCTTGGAACCCCGACAATGATTAGAAAAAACTTAAAACCCCTAAAAGTTTTCCTACTAATTGATTCTGCCCTGTATGAAGGAAATACGTCCAACAAAATATTCTAAAAGCACCAAAAAATTTCTCTCGTCTTGATGCTGGCTTGTATAAAATAAACCAGTGAAAATTAAAACGGCTCTAAAAGTACCTAATGTTTATCTCCGTCTTAACTTTTACCTCTCTTGCCTGCAGGAGACAGGCTTGAACACTAGAAAGAAGTCAAGCTCACTAAGGTTGGTGAAGGGAAACCCACTCGAAGCCTCTTGCCTTTTGTTAATGGCGGGTCTCTTATACTATGCATAGAGGAGTGTAAATGTAGAAGTCTGAAATTTCACTTACTGGATCTACTTTTACCACCAAATTACACGTTTTAACCTGTAATTTATCAAATTATCTCAAATCAAAGTAACTGACTGATTGACCGACCATCAAACATAAAATTTCAGACTATATCGAGCTTACTTCATTACCTTTGAAAAACTAGAGTCAAACCTGATTAAAACATCAATAATGGATCAAGTAATTATCCCAGTAAAAAATTGGTTTAATGATAGTTTTGTTAAATGAAAACATGGCTCCGGTTTGATTTCAAAAATTGAGTGGCTGTAGTTTACGTTGTTTAAGCAATATTCCATGTTCAGTTTGAAATTAAAATAGCTCTTTAAATTTTAATAGATTAATTACTTCTATACCGTGAGAGCTTAATAAACCGAATTTTTGCATCGATCTAGACACATTTACGAATATCACTTTTACCTATACGCATACGTCTGTATTAGGAAACAGCTGTTGTCGTCCAAAACTAACGTTGAAACCGTTTACATCAGGAGTGTATCACTAAGGAATAAAAAAAATTTAGTAGAGCATTATGAAAAAACATGCTAACAGCACTTACGACGTGTCGTAGAACAAGATAATCCTTAGAACAATTGATGAGTCGCATTTAGGTAAAAGTGTGGATAAAATGGATAAAGTAAGTAATATCCGTCTTACATAATCGCCATGTGCATCACATTTGGTTAGGTGATGTTCAGTTTAATCGTCAAAACATTAAGGGGGTACTTATATACCTTCATATCTTCAATTAATTAATAATTGCCTAATAAACAAAACCTGGGACATATTCTTCAGATTTTCCTGGTGATGTGGAATTAGTAAAGTCATTTTCATGAACTTTTGGAAACGACTGAAAAATTCATTAATTATAGTTGAAGTCAAATAAAATCTATGATTTTTAAAAACAAGGATAACTGATTTAATTGTAAATCTGGTTTAAACAAATTAAATTACATTTACTAATTTGTAGCTTATACTTGGGCTCTTTTGGAGCGAGCTAAAACTTGTGACCATTTGGGTCCGCGTACAATTCGAGAGTAAATTATTTTCGGTTACAAAGGCTTTCACTTCAACTCACACAACGAATCACCCTTGACCTCTGGTATAAATTTGTTACAAATAGATAAAAAAGACTTCTATTTCTATTAGAAAAACATCTTAGACTGACAATCATAGATAAACCCCCAAAACTTAAGTTTTTTCGTGTATCGTTTTTACAGCAACATTTTATTTCAATTTTTAAGACAAATAAACGACAAATTTTCTACACAAGTACCAGAAATTGATATAGAAAGGGTAACTTAGATTTTGATGAACGTAGCCATTGGTATAGCCTGTTGTCACTCGATTATTTGCCATTCGATCAGCGAACTACAAATTATATAGCTTCTAACTCCATCATCTACTGGAATTAACATTGATTTCATAATAAAACAGATTGGGATGATCCTGATTTTAAGACATTCGCTTTGATTGTTTTAAAATTTGAAAGTAATGGAAAGGTACAAGTGACGGACAATTTTCTGCGTGTTTATGTTGCAAATGAAATGTGCCTTATAATGTTTATAGCAATACAGGGTTCATACAAACCTGGAAAACCTGGAAAAATCAGGGAAATAAATAGTTGACAAAAACCTCAGGGAAAATTCAGGGAAATTAATTTTTTGTGAAATTCAGGGAAATCAGGGAAATTTGCGTCAAATAGGGCCCGAGTAATTAAGAAAAATGTTCGTGAACATTCCTTCCATAGGGTTAACATTACACTATACTTTGGAGGCTCATAACTCTGGTTCTTCTAGAGATACGTGGATGCCCTTTGATTATGTAATTGTCCTATTTTTGCCCCTTCCCCTCTTTCGTTAACATTTGCTCCATAGGATACTCCATATAGGGGAAAAACCTGGAAAATTCAGGGAAGTGTATGGGGAAAAACCTTGAAATCTCAGGGAAATTTTTTTTTTCAAAAGTTGTATGAACCCTGCAATATTACCAAGTGAACCGCTTATCTTTTGGATACACCACTAATAACTTATCGTCTAGTCATCCAAGCTGAATTTAAGTGTTTGCGCAAATTGATGTTCTTCCTTTTATTCTTGGAAGAGGCTCGAATACCGCATTTACATGCTAGACGAATCACGAGCTCACTACACAAAGCAAAAACGCATATTGCGTACAAATAGATGAATATTTTTGTAATGGCGTATAATTGCGATATGTTTATCACAGAATGTGTGTCCCTTGTATCTGCCGGTTTCCATTTTACTACGTCCATTATATGTCGGGTTTTGAGATGCACAAATCGGAGCCATTTTGTTTCAAACATGGTCATGAATCTAGAACAAAAAAATGTTATGCATTATTTAGCGTTATGAGCAGTTATTTCAAATTCCAGACATTTTGTGATGGATAACAAATTGAAAAGGGTAATTGTTAGCCTCATCGAGCCGTATCTTCAAGTAATAAGAAGGCATAGATTTGATAGGTCGTCGCGCACTGTACAGTAGTAGTTAGTAAATCCAAAGGAAATCGTCTAAGACTGTTTGCAATGGAAAAATTGCTAGGTAGCAGCTGTTAAACTATTTAACATTAAGTGAAAATTTGTGTGATATTAAAATGCGCCTGATTTTTTAATTTACGGTGTCAATATGGAAATAATATTTGAACATTTAATTTTGTGGACCTACGTAATATCGACGAATCTCACGACAAATAAATTTAGCGGAGGGACAGTTTAAAAAATTAAGGGCAGGTTCATTGGTCCTAAGCTGTTAATTTTTGTAGATGCAAAGTTTCACTGGTTCCAGAGACAAGTTTAAAAATATTATTTCCAATACTTCTCATGAGAGACAGGGAATGAGAAATTAGACGGGGACTATTGAGCCTCGCGTGAAAATCAGAGCTACCGATAGGACGTAATTTTCTTCTTTCGCGTCGCACTGGCACAGGTTTTAAAGAACCCGAGTTCACTGTTGATCTTATAGGTCTAAATTAAAAAAAAAAAAACAATTCTAGCCACGCAATATATTAGTAGATATTTCTTGGTAAAACTCTTCTATAGCCAACATCATATTCAATTGTCAGCAACTACCTTTCCTTTAAGCTCAGACCACCTCAGCATGGACTGTCAAAGCCGTATTAAACCCCAAGTTAACAAATGGCTTTGCGTTGCACTCGCCCTCACGCGTTTACCGAACGAAATTTATCGCAAACTAGTACTATTTTACAAGGTTTTGTTGATAAACTTGCGACACCCGGCGCCACAGTGCCAGGCGTTGCTCTACGGAAACCTAACTCCCTATTCAGTTGCCTGTCCATGGTTAGGTGATCTGTGCTTTAAGTTATTAAATATATAGAAGCCCGCCGCTGATTCTATTCTTGGCTAACATTTAAAGAAGATACTGGCCATAACTTAAAAGCCACAATCTCACCCTTTATTGACGAGGTCAAGTAAAGTTTTATTTTTGGCAGCATTCGAGCCAATTGGCCAACTCATATACTCCTCTTGAACCGCCTTCGATATGTAAATCTTTTTTAGGTCGTAGTATGATTCTTGTAGAAATTGTCCGGCAATTACTTCCAGAAAATGGTAATTGAAAATGAAAACATCGTTTTCCTTGATTTGGTAAAATTCACTGTCGAAAAATTCCGCAACGGCAAAATATTCTGCATTATCAGAATTCGCGATTTTGTCCTGAATAAACTTATATTCGTCTCGTAGTTGCGCCTAAAATGCAAGATTAAAATATTTTTTGTTTTAACTTCACATACTTTAACTGAAATCACCCCTATTTTCTTCTGAAATCACGTATAAATATACATTATAAATGCTTCATGTATGTTGTATTGATTTTAATCTGTTACCACCCTGTATCCTGTGTACTTACACGTTCTTCTATAAATACTTTTTCATACGAAGGCTGTGGAATTTTTATAACTGCACGGGGATGTTTTTGTAAATCGTGCAAAGTCTCAATGGTATCGTGTGTGACGACAGTGAAGTCTGAATTTGTTATACAAGATAAAAATATTAAGAAAAATTTGGCGGCAATCAACCAAAGTATAAGAATGAGACGAGTAGAGAAGCTTTTTGGAATTTGTTGATATGCTAGAATGAAATTAATAACGATTAGATTAAATAACTCGAGCAAATTTATAATAACTCCTAGTCTGCGTAAAAATGCGTCTTACATTGTGAAATATTACAAGATAAAAACTTGTACGAACTAGCTACTGTTCATAAAAACTTTAAAATACCAAATAAAATCTTCAAGTGATATTACACGACTAAAACGATATTATCAACATGAATCATGTCATCGTAAGAACCAACAGATACTAATCCTAGTTAATATTTATATATATTCTACAAAGCCGATTGAGACCCTGCAATATTAATCGAGAAACGAGAAACAGTTTTTCGCTATTTTTCTCAAAGAAAAAGCAAGGGGTTTTTCTTGCTGGTTCCCTTACAGTAACTAAAAACTACAGCGAAGTTACGTTTCGGAATGCTTTTAACTTAACAAGTAAGTATTCAGGGTGTGACTTTTGAAAAGTTTAGTCCTAAACATTTAAATATAAGTATGTTATTTTATTTGTTAAGTATAAACATTTTTTGCTGTACCGAGTCAATTTTAGACGTTAGAACGTACAAGGCTATTTGTACAATTTTCGTGCTGGATGAAAAACAAGGTGGTCAAGCCTTGTGCGTGGTAACAAGTTAAGTTGTTAAAAAGTTTTTATAAGGGAAAGGATCCTTCAATTCAAATCTCGTGAAATACCTATAATTTCGTAAAGTGATACTGTAATGATCAACATTTATGAAAGTCAAAAAGAGTCTCACACTTATGATGCTAATATTTTACGTTGTGTTAACGTTTCCAAAGTTTTGTTAATGATTTTCACATTATTTTAATAACTTAATAATTAAAACAATGTTTTGAGCAGTTATTACATTATCCCTTTGAGGATTCGGCAAGCTCGTTCTCGTGTTTGGATAAGCTTTTTTGAGTATCGTGAACTGAATGCGAGATTTATTCAAAAACTTTAAAAAAATGCTTATCATACCAAACCACACTACCATCATTCGGTGTTATTAAGAATTCATTACATAAGAATATGAAAACCAACCTTGCGCTAATAGGATAAATATAGTATTCCACATGGAAGATAGCAGGCTTTTGCTGAGTTTAATCAATTTATATCTTCTGTTTTGAACTAACAGAGGGCGAGCAACGTTAAAGATCGATACGAGACATACTGTTGTAAAACCTAAAAAATATACCTGCAAAATATTAGAAAACATACGCAAAATTATCAATGTATTCTTTAGATTTGTAGCCATAAGCGCATGCTCTTCAATTTTAGTTTCTCCCCATTATTCCAACTTTCTCATCGATGGACACCTAACGGTATAAAATCGATAATCCCAATAGGTCAACTCGATTTTTATGGGACAACTAGGACACGAAATTATACATTTCCAATCAGAGCCTCTCTAGTCTTCTGCAAGTGGAATGTGCGCTTATGGCTAGATTTAAGTGAGTTTTAAAGTATCAACTTGGCTCGAATATATATGCTTACATAGTTTTCTACGTGAAATAGAGCGTCTGCTGCCTTGACAGTCTCCATGGGAGCGGCGCTAAACATGACAGACGAGCTGAAATCCCAAACGAATGCTGGAACAGCCATGCCTTCGCCCCCGTAAGTTTTGAAAATTGATTGCTGCAAGTCCAATACTAGAATGTCGGCTTCCTTTAAATGAATTCAAAATTTATTCATATCATCAGGGATATATTTAATTTTAGAAGTTGGAACGGAGAACGGTTAGTATTTACTTCAGTCAGACTCAGTATAGAGTCCCTCCCTCCAACACGTAACGAAAAGTTTAAATTATCTCATTGGCTCACTTAAACTAAATCTTGATGACGTTGCTGACGAGGACGGCGAAAAATACGTAGTTCCCTTTCACTTGACCCGTCTCTTCTTTCATACCCCTCCGTCCCGTGGAAGGAAGTCCGGGACTTTGACGCGCGCCCAGATTACTCTGTTCTCCATTCCTACTTCTAAAATTAAATCTATCCCTGATACCATATTAAAACGGCCAGATCAAATTTTGAAAATTATATGGATAAATTGGTGTGGTGAAGTTTAGTTAATTAGGGCGCACTTTGGTTTAAGTGATCGAGTTTTCACCCGTTGATTTCTGAACGATTCGCAACTATCATTTTTGAAACAATTAATAAGAACTTTATTTAGAAACTAGGAGAGTTTAGTTATTAATGGACAGGTTGGCAGCTAGCAAGCCCGCTGGAGTCCCAAAGCGAACTAATTCTCTTCTCTCAATCAAGGGGTTATTGCCCGAGCCCGGGCTTTACGTGGGTAACTTAGCATTTGGGAGAGCCTAGAAACTTGTCGCCAAGTACGGGGAATACCAATTATATATGCCCAACTGCAGACCGATACTTATCCACTATACTATTATGATCATACCCATGGTACTTCCGTGTAGTTAACAAGTTCATCGAATTCTGCAGATGAATGTGGTTCGATTTCCACCCTGAAATAAACAATTTATTTACGATTAACACTCTTATCAGTCTTAAACAAATTAATAGTGAATGAAATTGGAACACGCCAATGAATAAACTCCCATTAGTGGGAAGTTCCCAACAAGCTTAGAAACATAAAACGTCTTGGTTTCGACAAATTGTTTGCCCTTTATTTTTAAATGTAATGTGTCAACCAATCAGGATGTTTTCCAATATCAGGGAAGAAAAACGATGTCTTTGCCACCAGCAATGCGTTTCAACATTGGATCTAAGATCTGGGTTCCTGTACACTAGTGGTCGGCATTTGGATTGGATAATATCTGTTTGTTTTATCTTTATTCATAATTTGAAATTATCCACGGGAAGTCTATGGTTAATGCAATGTAATCACGAGAAATTATCTGATTATTATTCATGAATAACTGATTAACCATAATTCTGTGGATTATCTTGTCCAAACGCCGACCACTACTGTACACTAATTATTAACAGTAACACCTTTTGGTTTCCCCTTTTTATAAAGAAATTTGTATGGAAATTGATAAAATTCGGCATTTCAGCCCCTAATTCCAGTAATAAAGAATTCTATTTCTAGAGATATGTTTTGAAATTGATTCTTACTTTATTTTAAGAATTGAACCAAAGTAATTTTTAACTTCTTCGTATAGTAAGGCTTCAGAGGTGAGCATTTCCTTTGCTTCCTGGAAAATCAAGATAATAAATTGAGAGATCTTCATTGGAACTTTACTAATTTGGTGTTTTACAAACAACAAAGATAAATAGAATTGACAGAAAGTGAGGGATAATGAGAGTGTAGGTGACATTTGATACTCGTTACCTCTAAGCCAACGAATAATTATATTTACCGCACTCCCAATGTAGAGCACTGATTGATCGAGAAAACAAGCTACAGAGAAGGTGACACTTAGCTACGGTATAGGCTTTCCTCGACACCGTTTTCTCACTTTCTGTTAATTCTATTTGCCTTTCGTGAATACCTCAAGGACTGCCATCTTAAAAACTGGAGCTTCATCATTTTCCTCCATGATTAAATCTTAGATAATTTGAAAAATAGTGCTTCAAAAAATTGTTGCTGTTCACCGATGTTTTAATAAAATCCGTATTTAGTATATTTAGCAAATTTACTTATGAATCAAACTTAACTAATTTGAGTTTTAAATATGCTTCCCGGAATAAATTCTGTACCTTTTGCTCTAATTCACGAGGCATTTTATACTCCAAGGCAATTCCTTGCGTGAAAATTTCGAAAAGTAAAGATAAGAGAACAATGTTTTGTGCGTTAAATTTTAGGAAAATTTCCCAAAATGTCACTGTTTCTAATGAACTTCGTTTTCTGCATACAAAGCCACCACTATCGATGTCGTTTTTTGAAACACTAAATCATTTCATTCCTTCAGGGTTGCCAAAGTACCTGGAAAAGTTTCGAAAAAATTACCGATTTTTTCCATTTATTTTTCTAGCAGAAGTCTATGAAAAACCCCCTTCAGGAGGAAGCTCCTGAGAAATAAGACGATGGCCCTGGACAAATGTTTACTTTAAAAATTAGCCGGACCAGTTTAAAAATGAAATGCTTTGGGGTCTACTGACCCTGTGTCCACTTAATTAAATAAAAAAAGTTCCAACGTTTCCTAATACTTCACGGTTACACAACCAGTTAAAACTCGTTAAAAAAGCGGGCTGTTTTCGCTAAAGTTTTAAAACCAATTAGCTTGTTACTAGAAATATCGGATTCAATGAAAGCTCATAGTATACACGATTATGTTATTATGAGCACGTTTTCGGCCGCTCTTGTTAAAAAAAATAATTGGGCTATGAACATGGAACGTGTTCAACCATAGATAATTTATTTCTTGACATTTTCTCGGCTAGGGCTAAACATTTCTCATTCAAGTCGCAAATACTTGTTTATCTTGACTTTGACTCGGCATAATCAATGTATTTTCTTTTTTCGCCGTGTTTTTTGGTTTTATATACTAAATAGTATTTTTTATAGCTTCGTTTGGGTCATTGTTTACTTTTAATGATATAGGCCTAGTTAAATACTGGTAACGGAAATTTCATATTTAACGTATGATTACTTGGTACCCTACTATACAAATGCTTCACTTTCGTTTTCAAACCACGTACAATTCCGCCATTGAGCGACTCAATCGATAAAATCAGCCACGGTTTTGCGAGTCAGCTAATTCCACCATACATATAAGCATTATGACATATTTTGTTTTAGTTACACACAATCCAAAACTTCATATTTTTTAACATAATAGGCGGTATTTTTTGGATGTTAGAGGCTTGATTTTGCAGTTAAGAGTGATTAATAGTATATACTTTTTGGGTCAAAGTAATAGTTACTAATTTTGTATCGTAAACAAAACAGATTATCAATTTTAGTAACTGATCTCTTTTTGTGAGATTTATTAGTGATTTGACATTCTTTAATCAGTAAAAACAGATAAAGAATATTATCAGTAAGCATTGTCCTGGTTCCCAAAACAATTTATAATCAAAATGTAAGAGGAACATTCTTCCCATTCCCTGTATAAAATTTGTAATAAATTTAGTTCCATTAGATTTAACATTACGCCCAATTCCATATTTTAAAGAACAAATAAAATTCCCATTCTTCAACATTCCTTACCAATCGTATCAATTGGCCTCAGCCGAATATATATAGAAGATTACCCGGAGTGACTTACCACTTCATTTCAGTTCCTCGAATTTTACTCCGAATTAAATGTTACTTGTTCGGTTCGCGATAATGTTAATACTAGTCAAAATTTTCACAAAACTGATTTTTTCCTACAATACTTATCCAGTTTACAAACGTAGCACAAATTCGGCACTGCGCTAACCGTTAAGTCCCGACGCGGTGAAAGTTTCGAAACTGGTACATGAAATGGAACTTAGGAGTAGACGGTAACGGTTGCGCTCATTTGTCTCTTTTCTTTTTACAACAAGTTTTAATTGATTTTCAGAAATAATTATTCCAAGGAGGAAAAATAGAAGGCGCAATGAGGAACGATTTCTCATCTGTACATTTTTTCCAAGAGAATAATTTCAAATGGTACACGAAGACTTAAAACAAGATTTTCTATTTGTGCTTTCAGGCTCCATCTAGAGTCATATTTTACACAAATTAATTTTAATGATAATAATAATCTAAGCTTTTGTCTACGAAGGGATTTCCACACTAAGCCTGTGGCTTATTTACAGGTGGATCCCTTTACAATGCATAGAGGGGTGGTGGCTAGCCCCTATGCCACAGCTAACCTACAGCGCCCTATACTAACGGCGGCGTGGAAACATGCGCATGCTTCTCTGCATGCAATATAATAATTGTTAACAGCTTCTATCAAGAAGTATCAGGTAAACTGAACTAAATTTTAAATTTCAATCTTAAATAAAACTTTATCTACTTAACCTTACGCAATATATAAGCCATTCTGAGCATAATTACAACGTCGCTACTCCCACTGATGATTACTCATTTCTTTTACTTCATGAAATTTCTAATTAATTCCAGCACGTACATACGAATAGCAATCAAGCAATGCTATGGTGTTCGCTGTTCGGCGCAAATTAAAAGATAAAGTCGGTTGAGTGAAAAAGAAAAAGGAAACGAATAATAACTATAGTTCCTAAATATTCAATGAGAAGTACTGGAGTAGATTATAACAAGTTGGGAAACCAAATTAAACCTCTCCAAGTCGAGAGGAGGGCTATCAACCCAATTAAGAGATTTTTCTTTAATAATTTAATAAGTATAATTGACATTAATTATTTAAATCGTCAGTAATTTACCCTAATTCTAGTTAAGTGGTTTTAATAAACGTTATTCCTAAAATCAATTTAAACATAGCTATTGTTAACGTTTGACTTCTAGCGAACACCTTTTCAAAATTTTTGAAAATTTGGGGTATATAAGGCGAATGATTTACAGTAAATGATATGAAATAGCGCAATTGCGTGAACCTTTGGTGAAAGCCCTACCATTGTGAGGCTAGACGTTTCCCGTAGCCGATCGCCGAGTTACTTCTTAATCCTAAGGATGATAATGGAGTAGAAGTCACCTTTGTGATGCTGAAAGTGAGACCTACGACGGTGTTTAAACGTTAACGGTTTTCTCCATCGAAATTACCCTTTTTAGAAAGCAATTTCGAGGTAAAATAGTTTCCCCAAATGTATTTTTTATCGGGAATGTATTGAGAATCGTCTCTCAGTGTTTGTGCGATTTTTGAAGTCGGGTTTGCTCGTAATTAAAGGAGTTAAGATTTTATGCGTACGTTAACCGAGGCTTAGCTGAGTAGCAGCCACTCGTTTGGAAGTGCGGCTCTGTGGGAACCCAGAGCTAAAGGCGCCAACTTTTGGCTGTAGGGTTTCTTCGTGGTTAATCCATAAACTGATTTTTTGGTTATTATTCGTCGTATTAGTTTTGTTTTGACTATGGCTGATGTATGTGGAAAGTGTGGGGCTGAAGATACCCCTAGTGAACTCTGCTCGGGCAAAGCGAATACCTGGATCCAGTGTCATGACTGTACTCAGTGGTTCCATGCAGAATGCCTTAAGATCAAGCCGGCAAGTGTCGCACGCTTAGCCAGATCGACTTGGAGGTGTCCCTCATGTGCTATGGCTAGCACCTGTAATAACGCCGTAGTTCTGTCAAAAGCTAAGGGTGGTATTACTACCACCCCCTCTACTGTCGTGCAAGGGCTTTGGCCGATAATGGGAATTCCCAAATTGTTCTAAGCTCGTCCGCTGCCAACATTAAGGAAGGTTTCACTTTAGAGTCTTTAATGAATTCCCTGGAGCTGAAATTGAGTGATTACCAGGATAATGTGATGGCCAAAATAGACGGCTTGGTGAGGTACAATAAAACGTTAGACTCTAAGCTGGATGCTGGATTTGAAAAACTAGAAATGCGTCTAAACAAACGCCTGGATGCCAGGGATGCATTTGTTTCCGATCAATTGGAGGAGCTGAGGGAGGCGAGTGCCGCCCAGGCAAGTGTCAATGAGACTCTTCAGGAACAGTTAGCTGCCTTACAGACTGACATGCAGTCTATGAAAGTCCAGGCTGAAGCTGCTGAGGGGGCTATGCCCCATGCAGCCGGTCCTCCAAATACCAATATTATCGCTTTTAGCTGCAGCACTACTGAATTGGAATGTCCTAAACGGGCGGAGGATTGGCTCCGTAAAAATTTAGAACTGGGGGAGGACCCTCCTGTGCAAGTGCTTAGCTGTGAACGTTTTGGACGAAACAAAGAACTGCGCAAGAGACCAATTAAAATCACCTGTGCCTCTACCCAAATGAAAACCCTTGTCCTAAAGCAGGCAAAGTTATTAAAAAAGAATGATAACGAGCTAACCCGTCAAATAGTGTTGAAGCCAGACAGATCTATCCAGGAGCGAATGTGGTATTGGTACCGTTCACGCACTGTAGGTGGTGGACAGCGTAGGCGTCCGGGAAAGGGCGACCAGAATGTGGCTAACCCGCCAGGGGATGGCCAGGCAAAAAACTCGCAATGATGCCTGTTTCCAGGGAAGCGGGCGCTGTTTTAGACTCTGTATATAGTGTAAATAAATATAATCCACTTTATTCCGTGGAAATGCATGATTTTTTGCCCTCTTGGGCCCAAAGTGCGCCCCTAACACCGGTGCCATCTAGACCTCTGGGCGAAGCTGTCTCTCGAGGTATGTATCCGGCACCAGATGCTTCATGTCAGGGTATGTCTGTCTCTCACGTCCAAGTACACAAAAGGCGCCAAAAGCGAAAGACAAACAAGAGGGGGAAGCGGCGTAGTCAAAGGATCAAGTTCGTTTTGGCTTCCTGAATATCCGGGGAGGTCGGTCCGAACAGAAATGGGCGGAACTTGGGAAATTATTGACCTCAGAAGATATTTCATTTCTGGCTGTAGCTGAAACTCACCTCAGAAATGGTGAGGAACCCACTTTACCTGAGGGGTTTCAATGGATTGGGTTGAATAGAGTCCAAAAAGAAAAAAAGGGTGGCGGCCTGGGCGTTATCTCTCGCAAGTCGAGTTCGGTGGTGCTGACCAAATGCTGTCAGGAGCATATGTGGTTCCAATGCGAGGATTACCCTGGTATAAGCTTTGCGGTTGTATACTGCGCAACGGGTACAGCTCAATCTATTCAGGGGTGGAACTCACGTATCTTTGATTGTCTCCAAAAAGATGGCCTGGACGAAAAAGCGAAAGGAAACTCCATTTGTATAATGGGTGACTTTAATGGGCATATTGCCGAGTTTGGCACGGAGGATGTTAATGGGAAACTCCTCAACGGATTTGTTGAACGAAATGCACTACATATTTGCAACTGTCTCCCCATCTGTGAGGGCACTTCTACTTGGCAAGGCCCGTGTTCAGCTTCCACGATAGATTACGTGTTATGCTGCGACGTTCTTGTGGAGCGTATATCCTGTTTGAAAATTGACGATTCGGGGCGCCTCAATATTGATAGTGATCACAACCTTATCACCGTTGAGTTTATCGGTACCCACTTTCCACCCCCTGCACCACGGGCCGACACTGGTCCCAACCATAAGTTTTTTTGGAAGCTTGATGATGAGGAGAGCCTTGGAGCCTTCTATAGAGAAATGGAAAGCCATGCTATCACGGGCTGGGAGTCTTATGATTTATTTGTGGCTGATATCCACCAAGCTATGTCACTTACATTGCAACGACGCACTGTACCTACTAAACTACGTAATGGGTTTACGCCCAAAAAATGGTGGGATCCTGAGGTTAGCAACGCTATTCGCCAACGTAGGGCGGCAAACCGCGAACATCGCCTTGCTGTGAAGCGATCTGAGCCCACGGCTGTCATTCGGTCCAAATGGATCTCCTACTTAAATTTGAAGAAATCAGCCAAAACCCTTATCGCGTTGAAGATCCGGAGAGCTAACGCCAGGATGGAACATGAAATTGTTAAGGACGGAAAGACCAAGGGTAAGAAGTTCTGGAAATACTTCAAAAAACTACGTTCTTCACACAACGCCACAAGCAAGTTCAAGGGGATCAAGGACGCTTCGGGGTCGATCTTATACAACCCCAGGGACGTCGCCCATCGTATGGCTCATTTCATGGCGGAAACTGAAAAAGAACTTCTCGGCTTTGCACAAGGCGAGGAGCAGGTTCATACAGTCCCCTCACCCGCGGCACGCGTTACGCGTTACGAATACCGTTGGGGGGTCCGCTGGGTCCAACCGCTTGGACGTCGACCCTGAGTTGCAAGCCAATTTCACAATTGAGGATCTGAAGGGGGTTCTACTCCGCTTACAGTCAGGCAAGGCGGCAGGAAGTGACGGCGTCCCCGCTGAGTGTATCAAGGCGCTCGGCCCAGGGGCCCGACTGCATCTTTGCGCACTTCTGAACAAGATCAAACTTACTAGAGATATTCCGCATGACTGGCATACCGCGAGGGTATCCTTAATCTATAAAGGGAAGGGCAAAGACGAAACGCACCTGAATGCCTACCGCCCAATTGCGGTCACGTCGATACTTTACAAGGTCTATACCTCTCTCCTACGAGATAAACTGAGTTCTTTCTTAGAGAGGCTCCACCTGTTGAGTGAGGCCCAGGGAGGTTTTCGCAAAGGACGTAGGATGGCGGACCATCTATTCGTACTAACCCACCTCATAGAACTATCTAAACTCGAGAAAATAAACCTTGACCTGGGATTTCTGGATTTGACGAAGGCCTACGATAGTGTACATCGGGACAGGCTGTGGCAGTGTTTGAAACGTAAAGGAATCCCGGAGGGTTTTGTTGACGATGTGGCTGCCTTATACGTTGACTGCAACTATACATATAAGTTGGGGGACATATCATCGAACAGTATTCCAAGTCAGATAGGCTTGCGACAGGGTTGCCCGCTATCCCCGCTACTTTTCATTATCTTCATTGATAGTCTGGCTGCCAGTTTGGAGTCCACAGAATGTGGTGCCGTCTTGAAGGGCAAAGTTATGGATGGCCCACCAATGCGGGTATCTTGTTTGTTCTATGCCGATGACATCGTTCTATGTGCTAATTCCGCCATTAGCCTGCAAAGTCTCCTTGATATATGTACGACCTTCGCGCAGCAGCATGGTTTGAAATTTGGACTTGAGAAATCAAACATACTTAGATTTGGTGACCAGCCCGACTGCCGTTTTTTGTTACATGATAAGGATATGGCCACTGTGTCGGAATACACTTACCTTGGGGTCCTGATCAGTAATCAGGGTGACCATATTTTAAGCGCTATGGAGTCTCGGATAAGGACCAAGAGTAATCGTCTGCGATGGATGGTCCGTAATTTCGCCTCGGGTTCTTACAACCGGTATTCTGTGGGCCGTACTCTCTGGAAAGCTGTGGGGGTTCCAGCTTTAACACACTGCAACGAAGTTCTGGCGTTTTCTCCTAGCACAATGTTGCTCCTGGACCGCGTCCAATACGAAGTAGGGAAGGACATATTGCAGGCTGGGGCTTTTGCGGCGAAGGCCGCGGTTATGGGTGAAGTAGGCTGGTCCTCGATGGAGGCCCGTGAGGCGCGAAGCAAAATAAAATACCTTGGTTGGCTGCGGTTCTTACCGGATGATCGAATTGCTAAACAGATGTTCAATTTCCTAAGATGCAACGGGTACTCCAGTAGGTGGTCAAGAAGGATCACGTGCTTGGATCGTCGATTTAGCATTGCGACAAAGCGCGGCAGGTGTTCTAGCTATGATGAGTGGTGTAGCTGCGTCACGAAAGAGGTGGAAGAGGCGCGAACAATGATATGGCGGGCCCAAGTGAAACAAAAGCAGAGTTTGGCCGTTTATGGTGCCCACAAGGAACACCCGAGCCCTGAATCCTGTTATGATGGTACTTGGTCCGCTGGCCTTTTATTTCAACTTCGAACGGGTTCCTTGCTTTGTGGCTCTCGTCTGGCCGAGTTGATTCCTGGGGTGCATCGTGGTTGCCGTTTATGTGGGCATGAGGTGGAAGACCCAACTCATATCATTCGCCATTGTCCCATTTTCAACCAGGATGTGGAAGCGAGCATTTGGCGCGACCTCACTAGGGACCAACCCTTTCCGGTATTATCAGGCCTCGTCCCTATTGTAGGTTGGGACCCAAAGCCCCTAAAGCATATCTTGGCCAGGTGGCATAGTTCAACGTCCAAATGGCGGCGTAAAGGGACGACTCCTCCTAATACTACTACTACTAGCCGGGAAACCATAGTTCCTATTCCTACTACCTCGAATCCCGGTGAGCTTAGACTCTAGTGTATATCCCTAACTAGTACAATGTTCTTGTCAATAGCACTGTTTTTAAGTCAGAACTAGTTCTTCGCGTTGTGGGATGTGTGATATTTTTAGAACTGTGATAAGCTAGGCAAGTCCCAAGTGCTATTTCATAATTCATAATTTTTTAAACTAACGTTGTAAACTAGTCTAATATTGTACCTCGAAATATTTTCTGCTCTTTTACTTTTTATTGTAAATGTTCAAATGTTCCTAAAAAAAAAGAGAGAGAGAGAGAGAGAGAGAAGGGAAGGACGAGGAAGAACAAATTTCTTATTTTACATTTATTATTTTTGATTGCTGCGCTCCCCTTATGAGGGAGCCGCCCTGATATTAAAGGGTGTATTTTTTCTTATACGGCAATAAAGAAACCTTGAAACCTTGAAACCTTTGTAAATAAGACTTCGCCTCTTAAAGGTTGCTTCAATAAAAGCCTATTATTATTATTATTGCTCATTGTGAACTGCGAATACAGTCTGAATATTGCTAATAGGTTTGCTTCGATTTGCTAACTCCGACCGTATCAGACACACGGACAAACAGTCCAGTGTAATACCTTTCCTTGACGTCATCGTCACTCGGAGAGGAAAAATTAGCCTGTGAAGAAATTTATAAGGGTTCAAAAATATTCTTGTACACTTTAATAACTGAAACATTTTTATAAATAGCTACATGTTCTTTATTATATTATTAAGCAGAAAATGGCACGGCTAACCAATTAACTATTCTAATTAAAGAACTATGCTAAAAATAATCATCCTGAACAGACGCGTTTCGATTAAGTTGAAAAACAGTTTCTTGTTAAAATGTGACATTTTCTTGGGGGCAAAATGAAGTCATAGGTGAGATTATATTTAAAGATACAAACATCAATAATTATTTTAAATTTTATTTTTCATTCCGTTTATTTTGAAATTAAACGATATTTCATTTGTCGATAATAAATAAGTAGTGTATTCTTCAACTTTACCGAGTAATATAAAATAAACCAATTGCAACGGTTTAATATCTTAGCTAATTTAGATGTTATTTAACGGATGAAGAAAATTTAATTTAAAATTCGCTATGCCATTGTAGGTGAACACATCAAGATATGCAATAATAATTAACAGTACCTCTTCTAATATAGAATTTTATCATGAATTAATTAAGAGTATAAGAAATTACATTTTGACGGTTATAATGACCTATAGCATACTTTGTAAGGAAATATCCACTGCAAAATTTATTCTAAGGTGACATTTTAATGTTAAAATTTTACTCGTAGAATTGTTTAGATTACTCGAAAAAATACCTTTCATTCATGTATTACATATATATCATAAAAATGAGCAGCTAGAGTTTATGCAGTAAGCGCGATGGTGGAAAATTTTGTATATTCTTATGCTAAGCAAGGCAATTTTTAAATGGTTAAATAAAAAAATATTTCCGAAAATATATTGCAAAGTAAATTGATTTTTCTCAATAGAGAATTTACCTTCTTACTGGAGCGGTGTTCGACCGAAACGACCCCGAGTGCTATTCACGGGAATTAAAAATACAGTAAAAAGCATTATATCAGGCTCACGTATTCGTTTGTCATTGACGAGAATAAAATTCCTTTTTTGCGATGACACTAAAACAATGCTATCACGGAGATTGTAAGAGCGATACAATATTACATAATGGGTCAAATTATATTTTATAGATGTTAAAAATTAATAAATAAGTTAATGAACATAGTACGGTTCATTTAATTGCAAAAATATTTCCTTGGTTGCAGCCCGAAATTTAGACGTCGAAAATTAATAGGCTTGCGTTATCATAAATGCAGGAGCCTAATTTTCGATAATTGAAAGCGATTTGTTTAATTCTATCAAAGCTGATATCATTTAAATAAACGTGAGTCTATCTTGAGGATCTTAAAAAAGTTTCGAAGTTTGATATGGGTGATTTTACGTAAAACTTCTTCCGCAATTTATGATACTGCAGTAGGAATAGAAATTACTATATTTATTCCTCTTAAGACTATAAATTTAAGGACTTAAATAGCTACGTACCTATTTTTGATCAATCGTGCAAAGTCTCACTGCATACAGTACCACTTCGACGATGAAAGCCAATGCAGCCAAAGTGTTTCCAACACATAACAGTGTGATCAGCCTTTCGGCGTATTTGCTTGGGGATTGGTACTTGGATTGGTTCCGCCGGCGGTTCGTAAATGCCTATAAGCCCCATTAACCAATCCATGTTAACCAAATCTTTGGTGGTATGGTTAAGTCGGAACCCCTTAACCTTCATCTCGACGGCTGTCGATCCAGTATCAGGGTTCACAACTCGGTATGCGTAGTTCTTACATCCACCACTCGCATATTCTTCGATGTAGGTAGGCCTGGGGTCCGTACTTCTCAAGCTCATTGGTCATTTCACCGAGGAAATTCCCAGTTTCGATTTCGACGCCCCCTGGTGTGTAAACGTACAGTATCGAATCAGTGTCTGTATATAAAACCGACTCTCCCAAACGCTCGAGGTAGGAAAAAAGCTTAATCCTAGCCATGGCAGTGGTGTACGCTGCGATCGGAACACTGACATTTTTATTAATTGGGTCAATCTCGTTGATATAACATTTAGCAACGCAAATGTCGTCGCTAACTGGTGTCAACGTACAGAAATTGTAATTGGCAATGACAGTTATTTTGGGAGAATTATGGAATTCTTGAAGATAATTCAAAAAATCCAGAACAGGATCATTCCCGAGAAACACCCGTTCTCGAGGGCCGCAGGTGGAGCAATTAAATTGATCGGATTTCTCGAGAGTGCATTGATCACAGATTTTTTGAGAAATACATAAGATAGGAGTGTGTAGGAAAGAATTAGGGTTTGAAGGGTCTGGGGTATTTTGAACACATTCGAGATCATAAAAGATAGTAACCGAAGGTTTGGTCTTAGCTTTTTTAGAGGCAGGGTGGGCTTTAGAGTCAGTAACCTGCATGAAACAATAGTGGGGGTGTGGGTTGAATTTAGTACAGACAACGCAATAAACTTCCCCGCAAGTGTGAGGTGACTTGCGTTTCCCCATATCTATTGTTTTCGCGCAATGGAGGCATTTAGTTGCGCGAAGGCATTTAGTAACCCTTTGACAGACGGATAGGGTTTTGCTTCCACTAGCCGTATGGGCGTCAAAGCATTCTTGCCCCCTAAAGTCGCGATGGCAGGTCCCGCATCTAATTTCTCCCCCCTCGCAATCTTCGGCCCTTTGACAGGAATAACAATACTTGTTGCAAGCGTGGTTAATGTCTAAGTTGTTATATCCCACAAGGCAGCTCTCGCAGAAATATTCGAAATGGAAGAGAGGCTTAGGTTTGGTGATGACGTCAAAATTATTTTGATAGTTAAAAAGGTACAGCCGTGGCTTTGGATAACCATCGGTACCGGGAATGAAATTGGGTTCACCGAGAATACGGTTGGGGACGTTTGCTCTAACTGTAAATACTGTGACCAGGTAATCAGCCAAGTACGATTGAAATCAAGGTAGAGCACCCGCCCCCGCGCATTCGTCCAATGGTATTTCCGCCGACACGGCTAATTCCTCCGCCATCTTCCTGCCTTTTTCTTAATATCGGGACGACATAGGGCTTTGAAATCTGCCTCGAGGCTTTTGTCAAGGGGATGGATGCATTGTATGCTCCCGGTGTAACCTAGCTAAAATTAGAGCACGAGGGAGACATAGCCGATCGTTATTTTTGATTTGAATAATGCATTTCTTCTCCCTGGCAAAAGTCTCGAATTGAACCTATCGAGCCTGATTTGTTCTGATCAATTAAATCGTCTAATACTAGAAGGCAATTTCGAGAACCGTCGTACTCGTTCATATCCGGCAAACCTTCCTTAAAGACTACCAATCCTTTCAACCTGTCGTAAAATGGTTGATATTCAGAATAATAGAAAATAATTTCATCTATATTGGGTTCAAACATTTCCCGATGATTTTTAATGATTCTTGCGCAAAGAAATGTTTTCCCTGCACCACTTGGCCCATTTACCGTTATGGTACACGGATGATAAAAGGGAATCAATGTTCTCCGAGTTCTCAATCTTAAATAAATTCAACTTTAAGCAGTCACGCGTTAATATAGGTACGCGCATCATCCTCTTCTTCTCGCGTGTCGCGGAAAACAAACGCGGTAGGGGTAGAAACGCGCAACGCGAAAAACGTGCCTGGTAGGAAAGCGCGCGAAAAAAAAACAAAATCTATTTAATTTGTTTTTTTATTTTAAAAACAAACTTTTAAATATACAATATTTCAATATACACTAAAATGAATTTTGAATTGGTAAATAAACTTTTAAATAAATTAGTCAATAAATAAATTTTAAATTAGTCAATAAATAAGTTTTAAATTAGTCAATAAATAAGTTTTAAATTAGTCAATAAATAAATAAATGAATAAATTAACTTTGGCGTTGGTAACCATAGGGGACTGTTTTGAAATTATCTAGTATCAAAAACGGATTTATGTGAGAAGAACGTTGAAGGTAGCAAATTCACTACCCATCCTCGCATACTTTATTGAGAAACGTCGTCTGCTTATATTTTGACTCCACCCACAAATTCTGTATATCGCGACTTCTAGAGATTGAAAATGCAATTTTTATCTCTATTTCCGTGGTTAAATTTACAAAGAAAGAAAAACTAGATACTTAAAAAAAGAAACATGAATTATTTATATTCTTAACTTTAAAACTTATTTCCACTAAATTGGTAGTTATATCGCATTGTTTTCCACTTTGCTTTTTTGCCACTGGCGCAATTTCGGAAAAAAATATTTAACCACGAAAATAGAGATAAGAATGACATGGCTAGGCCTATATACAGAATTTGTGGGCGGAGTCAAAATATAAGCAGACGAAGTTTCTCAATGAAGTATGCGAGGATGGTACCAGAGGCTAAAGCTATGATCCCACGTTCTTAGTACATAAGTCCGTTTTTGCTAGTATACGGATTTTATCGACCGTGGCTCAATAAACTTTGTGAGTGTCTATAGAGACAAGCGTGTGGTTTGGAAGTCTAGTTATGTGTCTCGGAATTGTAACGGTTATGGGTAAAAGGGGTTTGTCTAAAATTTAGACTCTAAATCGACGCCCAGTAATCCTTTTAAAGTTTCGTGATAGACTAGTTTCTCGTTAGAGACATTAAGGCGACACCCTTTGACCTCGTTTGTATTGAACCTATTGCCAGAGTGAGGATCGGTTACCCAAAAGCTGTAGTTTTTGCATCCGCCACTGACAAAGGTATTATGTAGGCATTTTTACCGTAACCTTCCAATTCGTTGGTCATTTCTCCCAGAAAGTTACCAGTTTCTATTAGCGGTATTCCCAGAGCGGACACGTAGATAAGGGAATCAGTGTCATTCTAATAGCATTTATCCCCCACCATTTCCAGATATTCTAATAAACATAGTCTAGCCATAGTCGTTGTATAGCAAGCTATGGAGACGTTGGTAAGCTTCAAAACAACGTTGGCTTCAGTCGTAGGAACCCATTTGACTTGTAGCGTTTCTTGATTGATGGTCAAAACGCTTTTTACTTCAACATCTGGGTTACTTAAGAGTTCGTAAAGTCTACGAGGTTCTTTGATAATTTCCGTTTTGGTTGGTTTGACTCTTTCCCCGAATTTACCCCAAAGACTATTCAAGGCGAGTTTTGCTACGCTACGCAACCCTAAGTTTCTTTTAATCTTGGCTGGGTTTGAAAGTACACCCTCTCTAATTTTAAAATTTTTAATATAATTGTCACGTTCCTCGGGGGTAACGCAATCGGAGGGGTAACCACTAGCCGTCTGTTTATGAAGAAGGAACGAATCAACGTACTTTGAAAACCAGCCAGCTTCGCCAGTTTCGAGGATATATTGTCTCACCTTGTATTTCCAGGCCTCTATATTTTTAAGATAACATAACCCCGATTTACAGCGGCACGAAGTTCATCAATCACCCAAGTGCCGACTAGTTTTCGCTCTTCGTCAGAATGGTAGCAGCCTACTTGGATACGTTTCAAGGCGCACTCCCGCAAAGTGTGAAAACTAGTTTATTATTTAGCCTTGTGGGCAATACGGGATGGAATAGTGTTTTATTCGGAAGAACTTCGCATTTGAGGAAACCGTCAAATGCGATAACGTCAGGAATATTATCCAGTAAAATTTCAAGGTGTCCGACTGGCAGCTTCTTTCTCTTGTTGACGAAAGGATTGACTCGTTACGTCAACGTAATGCATTTTTTCGCTACCGGAAACTTTATGGTTTAGTTTAAGTACCGACGTCCTTCCACCAAAAAAGGCTTCGCGAGGGTTTAAGGGCTCTCGAACTTTTTCTTTAATATTTTCTGCTTCCAAAAAAAACACCAATAGCCGGAATATCGGTTTTATCTTTAGCCCAATCGCATTCCCACTTCGTTATTACTTTAAAGCTTGCTTTCTCGAATCGTTCTGACGTACAAGGTGTTCAAGGTTTGATCAGGATCACCTTGTAAAGATTGGTTGCGGTTGACTTTGTAGCATTTGGGACAACCATGGAAGTAACACCCGTTAAACTCTAGAACATCTTTTTAATACAGACCGTCCACTTTCATTTTCAAAACTTTGGCTTCCGCGCCATTAAAAGCAGACTGTATGTATACGCCGTTCTCGTGAGAATATCAGGATAACCTGATTATCAATCATCCTATAGAGGTTATGCGTAATAATGCCTATAGAATCTTTATCCATAAAGTGTCTCCTGTATACCCATCTACACAAACCGGCTATAGTACAGGCCACCTGAAAAGGTTCCACCTGGGCAATGTCCAAGAAACTTTTTCTAAAAGCTAAACAACCTAACTTTAATATCACGACATCCTTGACGCAATAAAACTTTAATTCCTCCAGAAAAATAAAGCCTTTTTTCTCCTCAATTTGCTTATCGTAGTACCACGCCATAAACTCATTGAGATTTTTGGAGGTTGAATTTTGCGAACCATAAGCCTCGGGTATAGGCATTTGGTCTTGTAAGACATAATTTGTTTGTAATTCATTATGAAGATCGAAGACGTGATCCTTAACAACGTTAAATAAAAAATAAGAGAAAGACCCTTTGAAGCATCTTGTAAGCCAAAAGTGTCGGCGAATTTAGAGAGTGGTGCGGAGATAAAATTGAAAGAGTCAAGGAAATTTAAATTAAAGACAGTTAAATTTATAATTTTAGTGCCGTTAATTATACAGTTAGGTTTAAATTCTTCGCCCAGAGCCATCATCTCGCGTAGTAGAAACTGATTATCATATCCCGAAGCGTTGTGTGCTAATAAAATTACCCTTTTAATGGCAGCCAACGCTCTTAGAAAAGCTAAAAAATTCGAGACCGGCTTTGCCCCTTCAAAAAATCTCTGCCTTGGTCCAAATGATCCGCATTTTCACAAACGTAAACTGCCTCTTGTACATCAATACAATCTTCACAAACCATCTCTGATACGCAGAGAATAAGCTGATGAACCAAAGCCCCCTTTTTTCCCCTGATTCTAATATCTGAATAGCTTCGAAATCGTAGAATATATACAACATTTCCGGAACAACTTTCCGTTTCTTCGCTTGGCGAACTTTAGGAGGTTTTTCTTAAATTACCTGAACGTAACAATAGTATGGACTGGGAGTGTATTTACTATAAACGGAGCAATAAGTTTCGCCACGATTGTGTGGTTGATTTTTACGTTTAAATAAATTTATTTGCGTGAAACAATGCTTGCAGTGAAATAGTTGTTCGCAAATACCATTCCAGTCTACGCCATTTTGTTTATGGTAATTAAAGCATTCATCTCCTTTGAAAACCTTGAGACATTTATCATACGCCCGGTCGGGTCCCGTACAAGTTTGATCTCGTAAACTATTGTAACAATAAAGGTTTCAACTATGATCTCGCTTGTTTCTACATCCTACCAGAAAATTTTCGCAAAATGGTCCATTCCAAATAAGGGTCTTAAGGATGTGACGGCGTTGCAATGTCTGTTTTGGTTAATTAATACCAAACGAGGTCTATTGTCATCAATGTCGATCTCCCCCAAAATCAACTCGGGCAAATTATTTTTAAAAATATATATTTATATACTATATTGCGCTAATTCAGCCTTCGGCAAAGTTCTAAAGCGGCATCTCGTTGAGAAGTCGTATCACCTCGATCCGCTCGCGTGTAAGAAATTGACTTAAATTTGTTTTTAAACGTGATATTAGTCGGGTTTTTCTTATGTTGTTCGTGAGCTATAGCTACGACTAGAGCGCGAGCGAGACATAAATTATCATTGTTCACGATCCTGATAATTCCTCGGGAATCGCGAGAAAAGATATCAAATGACTGCACTCCTTTGGGAGCAGCTCGACCAAATCCTTCAACAGGAATCCTTACCACATGAAATTTTAAGACTATGGGTCCGTCAAAAAATCTTTCAAATTCATCGCCGTATAAAACTGATTCTATCTCATCTAAAACAGATTAGGGTCCAATTGATCAGCTCTACGAAATGAGAGTGATATCTCGCCCCTGTTTGGCAAGCTTAAACTTTCAGCCGTTATCTGTATCATATCAGATGGAGATTGGACAATATTGGCTAAGCCCTCAACCAAGTTATTGGTTATTCTTAACGTGATTTCGAGACCAGAAAGATTAAACCGAGGGTACATTTGAACCCTTTGATCCGTAATTTCACAGTGAGGTAGAGAATCTATCGGAGTCATAACTGCTCCCCTCTCCCCGTCTCCTGATTGATCAGGGAAATTACTAAGACCCGAAAAATCTATAGAAGCGAAATCGTTTTGAATGTTTTGAATATTCCAGGAATTGCGACCCCCACCCCTTATTTAAGATATTATATATACCGACCTTACGGTAACTAAAATTATATTCATCAATCTTTAGAGAGAATAATAACCACAGACAGCTCTAGCTCTCAGTTAAATAAAAATGTTACTGTTTCCGTAATTCGGTACACGGCGACTTTAGGTCCCATTCCCGGGCGTCCGGATTTGCCGGTATTCGACTTTCGGCTTTTCGAGGTGACGGTCCGCAAAACCCATAATGGGTTATGGGTGGATTTTCGCCCTAATCCATTAAACAACAAGATTGACGTGCACCTGTGCTATCATTCAAACATTGCTAACATTCGACGAAAGCTTGGTGAAATGAATCAACTGATACGGGTACTTTTCTAGGCCTTTTATTTTTGGTTTAAAAATTGAATTATAAATTTTTATTAACTTTCAAGGTTGAGAAAGTAGACCGGAGTATCTCAGAAGAAGAAGACTCGTGGGTCAACTTGATACACTCTGCCCCTTTCATCCACTATCCCAATAGCAGCGTCAGTCCCGCTTTCATCTACACCATCATCTTCCACTGCAATATCTATAACGACACCTTCACCACCTCAACTTGCGGAGAAGCGAAAGCACCACCACGGAAAAAAAAACAAATATGAAGAAACCGAAGAGAGTGGAATTCTCTGATGCACTGGAGAATCTAATCGCTTTGCAAAATATAGTAGACGAAGCGTTATTAAATTAAATGATAAATAAAGCCATGTTTGAAGCCTGAAATAATAATAATAATAAAAATAATATATCAATATGTGTTTGTTAGTCTCATTTACACTAATACATAATTACATACTTTTAATATCCGTCTCATATTACTCAGACCGGGACGGGGGGGGTTAGAACTACGGAAAATTATCCCCTCAATGTATATATAAGCTGATTCAGACCGTACATATTGTTAGTCGCAAATAAAGATCAGGCTATTAAAATGTACTCGTGTACTTTCTGTGGAAGAAATTTTAGTTTCCAGCACAATTTAAACAGACATATTCGCGAAGTGCACGGTAACAAAGAATTCGTCTGCCAAGTCTGCGGCAACTGTTTTAAGCGAAAATTTGGATTGCAACGACATTCGCGTATTCACGCGACTACTTTAGTGGAATCCATCACTCCTCAAACGAATAATGATCCTTTACCTTCAACTAGTTTCTCACAACCTAGAGAAGAGGATTGACCCCCACTCCTCGTTAATGTCGATGAACTTTCCGTTCTCGATGATGCAATTTTAAGCTCACGCTATACTCCTAAAACTACGCAATCGGACAGTGAAGTTATATTAGCTAATATTACATCTGCCTTAACTAAATACTTAGAAAACCGTTTAATTAAGAAACGTGGTATAAAATGGAATGTCTTTATTCAAACTAGATATACGGGTGAGCTCAACGACGGCGAGGAAGTTGAAACGCTACCCTTTTTCCGCAGCAAGAACCAAATTACTCTACAGCCGGAGATTATTCCTTCTCAAATTGAAACCTGTGGCAAGCAGATTACGAAGGCAATGGACTAATTTCAAGATATGGGTAGTGGCTGGACCATAGACCGTATCTTGTTTTTCCAAGTCGATATAATAACCTACATGCCACTGGTTGGTGGTGCGCGTGTAAGGCTCCCATCCCAATTGAGTAATTCAAAAAGACAGTTTCCCCCGGGGTAATCGTCGCGACTTATTTGATTTCCTTAGTCAATATTCCACTGAACCGTTTGAAGAAATAAATTAGCGTACGATTGGATGTAGCTATGTTCCGTAAAGTTAGGCGTCAGCGGTTTATGTGGTACGCTACTACCGTCGACGAACAAACCAATGTGATTCACATCAAAGGGTTGGAAATTATATGGTGACAATTCTAGATCACCCAAAAACGCTCTTTGTTCGACCATCCCTATGACGACTCTATTCGGTCTCTGTCGATTAAATAAACGATTCTGCACGACGCTCATGTTGCCCTTTGGGATCGAAAACGAAGTAACTTCCGTGCGGGTAATTGGATATTTCGCTCTCGACATTTGTAACACCGCGTGTGCAAGCGGGATTTCAGGTATCAATTTGACTTTCCTCAAATATAACGATGCCGCTTTAATGTTCAGTTTACATTTTACGTCAGAATGCAAACAAAATTCGGTATTGGGCAACAAATTTTAAATCCACCAAGTTCAAAAGGTAGCGAGGTTGTTGGAAAATGTCTAAATGAAGAGCACCAATCATATCTATAGTTCCTTTTTGGGCGAATTTAGCTCTCTTCAAGAAACCCTTGTTATTCGCAAAATCGTTGAACTTACACGGCGATTTCTCGTTTAAAAATAAATGCACTTCGGGAAAGAGACTATGCAAAAGAATTGACGCAGCCACTAGAGTTAGGATGCATCAGCGCCATATTCTTGGGCTTTAGGAAAATATATCGGAATATGAACGACACGATGTTTTCCTCTTCTTAGCTTTAATCCGAGTGACTTTGCAATGCACCCTACGCCTCTTTTTAATTCCGGATCCTGTCATCTCCCTAACCACATCCGCAGCTGACAACAAGGTTTCTTTGCCGGCGCTCTTCGATCTAGTCACTAGAGACTTTTTAATTGGAATACCACTAGCAACGTTCGTCACGACTTTCGCTCCGGTATCGAGAAATTTTCTTTCAAGAAACTGAACACCACGTTTAAAAAGGGGCATGGCGCTCCGAAAGGCCGAAACCAGTATGTTCCCTAATCCATACCCTCTTTGCACAGGAACACCCCGATAGACAGGCATGGATCCGATACCAGCGTGGTTTAAATAGTAGTTCTCATAATCGCTTAGGGCGTAAATGTAATGGGGTCGTCCCATGATGTTTGTCATTCGCCGCTATAGGAAGTCAGCACTTACAGACTAAAAAAAATCGACCTACGTCATAGTTTAAGAGTACGGTAGCGACATCTCTTAAAGCAGTGCTACAAATCTTTGTGGAGCGGCGTGATGGTGGAGGTCGCTACTTTGAATGCAAAGTCGGGCAAGTTAAGTTATGAGAGTTTAAATGAAGAAGTTCAGAAAAGATACAGAGAAAAGATAAATTTAATTAACAATATTGTACCTTATCTTCTTATGAAAAAGGATTTCACTTATTTGAATGGTCAAAATAGTGCAGAATTTCACCACCTGTTGCTTTCCCAGATGTATAAATGTATTTAATTTCTGGTGAATCACCATTTACCCATAAATTGTTGAAAACTTACAAAGCCCTCGAGGCTTATGATCAGTTCGTTTGTGGGTTTAATAGGAACGTAGGCGTAAAAACGTTTAATGACAAAGACGGAAGTGTGGTTTTGATTAAATGCCAAGTGAGTTCAACCATAATTATGAATTTTCTTTTGGTCTGTTTTAATTAATTTTCATGTTTCTTAGGTTATGCATTCTCAGCTAGTGTTCGTACGGGGACCCCGACCCCGACCCCGAAAACCGGGGATCCCCGACTTTTTCCCCCGACCCCGATCCCGGTACCTAACATGTAAAATGTAGTCGGGGTTTTTTTCGGGGTTAGATTTTGGTTAGGTTATTTTTAGCAAATTATTTTTTGTCCTGCGCCAAAAACAATCATCTCATTCGTCTCAAATAAGTGCTCCACTTCTCCTTTATGAAAAAAAAGGGCAAGGGGGTAACTAACAACAAACAAAATACAGTAAAAACAGTCACCAAAATTCCAAAGTTCACCATCCTTCCTCTCGTAGATCGGCGGCCCTCCCCCGTCTTTTGTAATGGCAGTGGTCTTTCGTGGGAATCGTAGCTGCGTAGCTCGGAAAGTCGGAATTTATTGGGCTTTTTTACAGTTCGAATTTGTATATTAATAAAGCTTCTTTCCAAACACCCAGAAATTTAACGATTTTTTTTATCATTTTTCCAAAATTTTTCAGCATGCGATGTCTTACCCCGACCCCGACTTGTTTTTTTCGGGGATAACCTGCCCCCGACCCCGACCCCGATAAAATTTTTACCCCGTACGAACACTATCTCAGCGCCTTCGAGAAAAACTACTTGAGCCAAGGGCAATTGTTAGCAAAGAGGGAACAATCAATTCTGGACATTGCACTTGCATGGCTGGTTTAGACGAGTGCTTTATATTGACGGCAATTTAGTAGCTCCCGATCCTCCAAAGGACGATGAAATCGTTAAAATAGAAATGCAGATAATGGAAAGAGAAGCGCAACTCTTTGTGTCAACATTGCTCTCATGACCATGTTTTTCCATAGCCCAGAGTCTAGGAATAAAACACCTCCCATTGAAATTGTTTCACGAGACAGGAGAGTGGTATGTCAAAGAGGAGAGTCTGGGGACGAGTTTTATTTTACGATTTCTGACCAGGGTTTTATTGCCGGAATTGAAGGGCACTACTTTCTTTCCTATGATATTTTACACTACGCATTCCTACGCCTCAGCTTTTCCTATTCCCTCAATTCCCTCTGAAATTGAAAATATCCCTCCAAAATAAAAAAGCTCCCTGAGGATTAGGCGTGATACACAAAATCCGAAACGTTTCGAATGTATTTCTAGAGGTTGGTGGTCCAAAAGGGTTAATCCCTGGGTTGATCTTATTTTTTCCCCGTAATTGGTGAGCGAAGGTTTTTTTGTAAGAATTTTATGGAAAGTTTCAGCAAGGAGCTAAACACTCAGATTCACCTTACACCTCTTACGAGTTGTGTAGTGATTTTAGTACGCTATACAGTAGAGCTCGTTTAAAGTACTGCGTGTTCCGATTACAACGAGTGAATGGCCCTCGGTTTTGGTCATAACGCGCCTTTACCCCGCCAAATATAACCAGCCAAGCTACACGTTTCCTTTAAAGGCGCGGTGGTGGGGACTGTAGCTGAATTTTTTTTACTTTACTAGTTTACTCAGTTCACTTTGGAAAAGCGTAGAGCTCTGCTCAGTAGTGAAAATGTCGAATTGCACACTAGAAAACGTAGAGCCATGGGCTGATTTTTGCGTTTGCCGGTCAGTTTGCCAATCTAGCAGGTGCAAGTGCAAAAAAAACGGGAAAGATTGCACGAATTTATGCACTTGTGGTATTGTCGGGGGAAAAACATTACAGTTCCAAAATATTAGTTTTAATGGTTCCGTTATAATCAATGATAGTTCGAAAACTAGCAGTGATGAAATACAAGTTACCAAGGAAACCGTCCAGTCGGTGAGTACATAGGCGTATAATCAGTTTATAAGATCAAGTCTATAATCTTGGCATATATATTATATTATAGAAAAAAAGTAAAAAATCGGCAACAGATGATGAGTCGCCAGCTAAAAAAACAAAAAAGTGAAACAAATAGTTTCACGTGATAAAAAAATAACCACGGCATTGGATAATTTAGAATATAGGGAGGAAGAGACGAAACAAAAACTTCGCACGAGGAATGAGATGCTATGGGTAAATACGTTTTTTACACCATTACGATATTGTATAAGATAACTACACAGATCGTATATGTTACTAAAGTGATGGTCAAAACTATCGTTTTTCTATAAAGGATGAAATTAACACGATGGATATCGAAAAACTAAAAAAATTTGCTTTTGTTCTGGCTCAGCGACACTCCGAGATGTATCGCATATAGAAGAGTCCCAGTAAAAAGCGCGCATACAGATCGAGCCATGATATACAAGCACATTTTACGGGATGTTTATTACCTGGAATATTTTCAGATTATTTGGTCGGCCCTTCCTATAATGCGATAAACTCTTATTCTTCCTGCACGTTGGTGTTTTTTTTTTTTTTTTTTTTGGAAGATAATGAACGGGGAGGAGGTTGACAGACTTACAGTGGTTGATTTAAAAGATATTACATGGTACTTTTTGAAGGGCCAGCCACTCAGCCTAATCGGTGTATGTACAACTCTGTAACTTGAAGCAAAATTATATAGATATACTATATAATTTTGTTTAACTGTACTAAAGGGATTACGCGCAATCTTTAAATGCCCTACCCTTGACAATGCTAATATGATTACGTGTAATCCGTAATCGGGGTACAGGAAATCTGAGAGTGATTAGCACCTCGGTACTTTCCACCTGGGTGCGAATCGACATGGGAGGCAAGAAACCGCATTTTTTTTTTTCGATTCGCGCCAAGAGACACCGATAGATGAAAGAGGAGAGAGAGATGAGATAATCAGAATAGGTTGCGGTGATCCATGCGTCGTGAGAACGGTGGTAAATCTACCCCCATGTGCAAAGGATAGACGTCCTAAAACTAAACGTACTGAAAATTGTTTTTACTCCACCCCCCGCCCCTATTTTCCAGCGGACTTTATAAAGCGCGTTTATTTACATCCTTCTCTCTCTCCTCTTTGGCTAGAGGCAACCCCAACCCCACATATACTGAACTCGGGGTCCGTGTGGCGTTGAATCTCGCGGCAAAATAAAATAACTAACATGGAGGCGTTATTCTGGAAGTACTAAATGGATTGGTCCGTTCATTTTCCGCAGAAATTGATTTTCTATCCTCTAGTCTAGACCCCCACACCTCTTGATATTCAGTGAATGACAATGATAATAAACAAAACAAACCTTTCCATTCAAAAGTTATCCATCGTGAAGCCGAGACATGCGGATCAGTTTTTGAGGCGTTTAAAGTGCCTAGTACCATACAACACATGACAACGCCACACATAAACATAAACTCCCCACACAACACAGCCTTTAATGAGGTCCCCGAACAGGAAAAGGAAGTTTGCATTTCAGGGTCAATTGAACCTCATAGTCCTGTAGCCACAACTAGAGACTGGCGTGTTTGTGGGAATAGACCTAAAAATAAAATAAACAAGCTGGCCGTATATATACGCCCGTTAAGGGGCAGATTGAAAATGAAGCAAGCGCCATCTAGTGAACAGAAATACAAACTCAAAGGTAACATTTTTTCATTGGCTGAAAACATTCTGACACTAAAATTCTGCCTCTGCGCATTTCTAAGCGAACCAATAAGATCACCCCTCATTCGTGAGAGCCCGGTTTAGAAACTCGTAAGGCCGTTGTAAATTTTGAATGAATTTATTTTTAGGTGTATTGCAGAGAAATGCCCACAGCCGTTGAAAATGTCTGCTGCGGCTATCAAAATTTATGCATTGGGCGCCGCCCAATTTTTGAGCTACTGTGCCTTGAGCCAGCAGTGTTGGTTATGGTCATGAGAATTAGGCGAGAGATATATAATGACGATTATGAGCTAAATGTCGCCACTATGGCCATCTAGTGAACAATGACGTCAACTCGCGCGAAAAAAAAACAGGCGCATTGCCCTTTAAGATGCCATTGCTGGATATCAGAACTGCGGGAGAATATTCTCACCGGTTGACGCCTCCAAAAGACGGTCAATGGATCGACGAAATAGTAATGTGACGAAACAGTCTTTGGATTGAACGGTCACTTACGGAAGGCTTCCAAATGGACAGTCATCAACCATAGTTCGCTTCGAGCGAATATGCTTTGATTGTAAATTGGAAGGGGAAAACATTGCGGACTGCGGTATTATTGTTATACAAATCGCCTAGAGCTAGATTGCAACTGGTGTTAAACGAATTTACCTTAGTCTTTTTTTAAAAAATACGATCCGACGGTACACACTATGGTTGTCGGTGACTTTAATATTTACTTTTGACAATTACTTTTTAACTATTGGTAAGGTTTACTGTATTTAAGGGGTATTAAAAGTAGACCTTACATCTGGCGCCCAACGTGGGGCACGTTGAATACGTGTGAATAGTTAGTAGTACTCCAGTCTATAATTAGTGAGCGGTGTAGTTGAATTGGCCTAGCCAATTCATTCCTTTGACGGCAATTTGGACTTGCGTTCTCGTTCTCTTGCAAGGATGGTTGATCCGGCTCAGCAGATAGCTGATGCGATCACGCGAGCTTTGGCTGGGGCGAGGCAAGGACCGACGGTCAGGGCGACGGCTGAACTGCCATCTTATTCTGGGCCGCGCGACCCGTTGTCTCCGAATGATTTTCTTGAAGCGTTATCGAGATATCAAGACGTACTGGTTATACAGATAACGATATTCTTACTCGAGTACTTCCACTGGCGCTAACTGAACATGCCCGCAGGTGGTTTTCATTTGCGGAGCCGTTCAATAGTTTGGCTGAGTTCAAAACGAAATTCAAAAAATTATTTTTGGCGACGGACTACGAAACTTGTCTTCATCGGGAACTTGAGCTGAGGACTCAAGGTACAGACGAGCCGTTAACCCAGTATATACACTGTATATCTGAGTATTACAGTCGTCTTGGAGGAGCGGTAACGGAGGCGCAAAAGATACAACGCGTAATCAGTCAATGCCATCCCGCCTATCGTTGCCACTTGCAAGGACAGGTGTTCGCTAGTATGGCGGCGTTGTCGGACAAGGGTAGAGAGTCTCTAGCCTTGTCTCTCCGTTGTAGTGAGAAGTGTCAGTGAAAATGGTGTTTCAAGAGAGCGGTTGTTGGAAGCAAAAGTAGCCAAGAAAAAAACGGGATTGGGCACAGCTCAAGATATTTTGTCGAGTTTAGTAACTCGAGGAGTAAGTGTAAATTGTCTAGCATTTCAGTCCTATGATTTTTCTAGCGCAATGTCAGGAGAATTCAATGGTGCTTAAGAAAACGTATCACATTTAGTTGGACACAAGGTACCTTACATTCCTTGTCAGGCACACAGAACTAACACCGCAGTAGAACATAGCCGCAAGGCAAGTCCAATAATAGCAGACATATTCAACATACTGGAAGAACTGTACGTTTTCTTCACATCAAGCACTAAGCGCTTCGAACCACTTAAAATCAAATTAGATGAAATTGAAAACTCTATAAAATTAAGAAATTTATCAAAAACTCGTTGGACTGCACGTGGCGAAAGCGTTGAAGCGGTTTCAACTTCATTTGAACCCATAAGTGACGTCCTAAAGGAAATTTCGACATCGAAGTTTCGATGCGAAAACAAAACCTAAAGCTTTGGGATTTTACAAGAGAATGATGAGCTTCGATTTCATTCTGTCATTAATGTTCATGAAAACAATCTTAAGAAAAATGAAGCTCTTAACTGAGGCCTTAGAATCCACCGATTTGAACATTGACGTTACTATACTTATTAAATGCAGTCTCAAATCTTTAGACGAAATATCAACAAACACGGAAAATCAAAATAATCTCATCGAAAGCGCAATCATTTTTGCTGGAAAACTAGACATAAATGCCGAAAGTGATTTCATCAAGCACCATCGACGTCGAGTGGCTCCATTAAAGCTCGACCACAACAGGTCCAATGCTTCGACCTTAACCTTACACCAATTTTTTCGAAAATAATTTAAAATGGTCCTCGACAAGCTAACGTCGTTTTTAAGCTCTAATGTCAATAAGTGTGTTGAAACACTAAGTCCCTTCTTTCGAGTCTTCGAGATACCACAAATTCCCATGGTCGACGTCGTCATAGTCCCGTTCCCATTGCATCTCGACATGTTATACCAAGGGGGGGGCTAAAATGGGACCTTCCTGTGGAAGGGAGATAAAGCTAGAAATAACCTAATTTGAAGCTCCCTTTTAAAATGAATATATGCCTTCCTGACCACGTTTAGTTTAAGGTTAAGTTAATTATTAAATAAAAAAATTAGGTTGGTGCTAAAAACGCCAGCCATGAAACGGAAAGGTTTGTTTTGGAAGTCGGACCGAAATTCCCAGAAGCTTTGTCAATAATTTATGAAAAATGTGACAGTAGGTATTTTATTTTGTTTCTATAAATTAGTATTTTAATTATTATTCTATAGTTGAAGCAAATAAGGACAAAGAAACGCCATTTGTGTGGGACAGAATAAAAGATCAAGAGCCCAATCAACATTACCCCTCATCCCTCCCACCGAAAAGATGTATTTGCGGTAATTGTCGTGAGATGCCGCTTGCGGTGGAAAACGTGTGCTGCAGGCAGGAGATTTTTACTACTACTAGAGCAATGTTTGCTCTAGTTTGTTTATATCAACAATTTTGACTATAAGCATGAGGTTCAGAAATGAAGCTGCAATTCGGAGAGGGTTAGTTGCATCAAACAATAACTTCAGGTAATCTCATTTAAGCATCGTTTATTACACTCCATAAATTGCTTTTAACTAGTATAATTTAATAGGCACCATGCGTATAAGAATTACACCCTCATGGATTATGGAAGGTTGGGGGCTGGCAATCGAATCATAATACCTTCTTGTTGCGTTTTGCACATCAGGCAAGCTTTTCAATCACCTGATGGGGTGTACAAGGGATTTATAAGAGGAAGAATAATTGAGGGATATTGAGGTTTATTTTCAATACTAAAAGACTGAACATTTTAAGATTTCTTTAAAATCTTGATGTTTTTCCAAAAGTTCTTCGTTAGACGGCTTTTCTATCATGCTTATGCTTTGGAATAAATGCCTTGGATCTGTTTCATCAAAATCTCTCGTGTGCGTAATTTTTCCCTGATGAATAAAAATCGTTTCATGTTTAAATTTTTCAAGAAAATTAATTAACATCTAAGCACAGTACTTGGAATAGTAATTTTTCTTCAAAGATCATCTCCAATAAACAGTTCATATATGCATATTCTTTTTCTTCATAAACTTTATCCATTTTTCGGTTTTGTTTTGTTTTAACCTATAAGAAGTTGGCAAGTTTTCATTTTGAGTTGACAAAGACTAGACCTCTCCCCTCCCAACCATAAGCCCTTCGCTAAGCCCCTGCAAAGAGTTGCGCTTCTCTTTCCATTTTCTCTATTTCTATTTTAACGACCTCATCGTCCTTTGCAGAAACGGGTGCTAAAAACTCCTCGTCAATATAAAGACCGTGGGCGGAAGTGGCTCAACTGCAAGCGACATACTGTAACGGGGAGCCCGTTACCAGGGTTCACCACCAGATGGAGCAAGTTACACTAATCCCAGGGATCCCCGTTAGACGGCGCCAACTCCCAGAATACTGTACTTTGGACTTGTCGTCTGCTCGAGAGCCGGGATTGGCCGATCACCGGAGGCCCGAGGGGATATAATCAAACGTAGCCCGGGAATCTGGGCAGTTGGAGGATTACCGGCATGAAGATCAGTTCATATTCTTGTTATATTAAATTACTTTATTTACTTGTTTAGTATTATCTAACTGAATTGTAATGTATAATAATGTTAACTAACGGATTGTAAATATAAATTAACCGGATTAATGTTATAATAAATATATTAAATGAATTTAACTGCGTAGTCGTGTATTTTCGGGTAACAACGAGAGCGCGCGATTACAATTGGTGCCCCGAGTGAGGACATAACTTTTTGAATTTCGCGCCTTTATCTCCCGGATTTTGTGTTTAATACGGACTTGCGTTTTATACGGACGTCTTTTCACCGAGTGAACTTATTGGTATACTACTGGGCTTGTGGGCTGATGTGCATCTTAGTGTGTTCCTTCTGCACAACGTGGGATTGGAACACCCTACAGTGAGCCCCTGATCCGGCCTGGGGGGATCTTCGGGAGTGTTCCGCAGACATCGGGGACACGCTACCAGCACGGCCAACCAGGACTCTACGAACGATAAGTCAAATTTTACGTATTTCGTTACTCGGTTTTTGTATACTCCGTATGTTTGCCCCGGTAAGCGTGAGCCAAGGGGTTGTGTAGGCTTCCCCAGTGGTCTCTCTCTCTCTTTCTCGTGGGACCGCGTGATAGGGCGGGGCTTAAATTTCTCCTTGTGACGGAATCTGCTTTATCTGTCGGAAGTCATTCCACGTTGACCGCCGTACGAATTGTATCTCTTGTAGTAAGATTTTTTTTTTAACTACGAAGACTAGTTTATCGTTATTATTTTCCTGAATTACCTTATTGACTGATCAACAATTTTCCGGTAAGGCGATGGATTTAATTCTTACTTAAGGACGATTTTGGATAAACGGACAGTGATTCCGTTAACTATTTACCCTAAGCCTCGGTCACTATTATTACGGGCTGAGTCATTGCGCTTAGGTTTAGCCTATCTCCAGGGGCCGCCAACTTGGGCCTTGGACCTTTTGTCCGTTAAGTTTTATTAATTCATTTAAGTGGCCTTTATCTTTCGGAATCCAAAATGGGGCTTTATTTTATTTTGGATCAATTAATTCTCCCTTATTTTATCCCATTTGCGGTTATAGTGACTTTGGGATATGTGGGTTATTTAGTATGCCGGGAAATTAGTGTGACCGTGGGATATGACCGACATACCCCTTTACATGGATTTAACATCCCTCCACCTCGTTTTCGTCAGAGTATTAATCCCCAGCTGCCAGCGGGCAATATTAAACAGACTGGGCCTCCCATACCCTTAATATTAAACCCTAGCGTTGGGTGTCAGGTGCAAGCGCGTCCCGGCTCTTTTGACCTGATGGACCGGTTCCTCAAGGATTGTGATCTACAAAATCAGGACCTTAACGGCTCATTACCTCCTCATAGGGCAACTTCCAGTATATTATCCAGGTCGGGTAGTGTCTTACGACCATCCGAGGTAGATGCCATCGATATTCAACAGCGTAAAGCCTGGCAAAACTGGGCTAGAATTGAAGCCGAAAGAATTCGGGCCCGCGTAGGTCATTTTCGTGAGGACCTAGGGACGGGTGAGCCACATCAGGAGCTACCTAGGGGAGTTACACCTTTATCCCCTTTAAGGGTACCCCGTCCGCCAAGTATCCCGGTACTGAGAACCTCGTCGCCCTTGCATCAGAGACAGGTTTTAGCCCCTCGCATGGTAGCATCCGGTAATAGCTCGGGTAGGGGTCCTGTTCTTCGACCTCAGCATATTCCGGTGGTCAATCCACCTCAAACACCACCTCCAGTGACTCATAGGACGATGGGGGCCAATCCCTCTCCCCCGACTTCTCCAGCTCAGAATGCTCCTGTAAACCGCTCTCCACAAGCATCCCGTTTTACAATGCGTAGGGTTATCGGAACCAATACTTCACCCCCTGCTGCCCTAGTTCAGCATGTGCCGGTGGTTAACCCGCCGCAAACACCACCTCGGGTTATTTATAGGACTACTGGTGTTAACCCCTCGCCCCCGGCTGCCCTAGTTCAGCATGTGCCGGTGGTTAACCCGCCGCAAACACCACCTCGGGTTATTTATAGGACTACAGGTGTTAACCCCTCACCCCCTGCTTCTCTAATTCAGCATGTTCCGGTGGTTAATCCGCCTCAAACACCACCTCGGGTAACTTATAGGACTATGGGGGTTAATCCCTCACCCCCTGCTCCCCTAGCTCAGCATGTTCCGGTGGCCAATCAGCCACTAACGCCACCCCGAGTAATTGGAACTACTACACCCCCGCCGGTGAATCCCACTACCCCGGTGCAGATAGTGGCCACCCCAGCCAGTGGCACGCGTTATAACCCGGTTCTGGGACCAGCCATACTGTTGCCTAGTTTTTCGGGTCGGGAGGATCCCAAGGAGTATTTATGTCAAATGGAAATGTTTATTCAGTATCATAGGTTTACAGTTCAGGACATAGCATTATTTATACCCTTATCCTTAAAGGAGGATGCCCTTAGCTGGTGGAAAAATCTTAGCCGTCATACTAGTCGCCCCGGGGACTGGGGATATTTCCTTCAACAATTCACCCAAGAATATTTGTCCTCCCGCAGAGATAGGGAAATCAGGGTCGCCCTCTATAGTTTAAAACAAGGTATGGGTGAAAACCTACATTCATTTCGTAGACGAGTCATGCAGTTAAACGAGACCCTATTGGATCCTATTGCAGGATGTGAATTAGTCGAGATTTTAATTACTAATGTTTTACCAGAGATCACCTTGCTGTTACCGGTAGGTTTATGTCCTACACTGACTCAGGTGCAGCAAGAATTTAGCCGTATTCAGAGTGGTTTAGACCGAAGGTATGCCCAGGGTGCAACAGGGGGATATCCTTCAAGTCCTGGCCCACGGGTGCGTTTTTCCGGTCCTACTGGGACCACGGGCAGTAATACCGGACAGACGAGTGGCCCGAATAGACCACCACTATCCCAGGCTTGCTATCGGTGTGGTAGCTTTGGCCATCTCCGTCGGGATTGTCCTAGATCTGCGGGTACCCCACCTCGGCCAGTCAATTTACCAGCGCTACCACCTGCTGCCCCGCAAGGTCCGGCACCAGGTCAGGGAAACGCTTAGGACACATCCTGGAGGGGTCTCAGGATGTGCGCCGGAATACACAAGACCCGATTCATTTTAATTCCGTCACGGGGGATCAGGTTAACAACAGTCGACTTAAGGGAATAGCAATTCAGATTGCATGTAAACCCTGTATAGCCTTTCTGGATAGTGGGGCTGATCTCAGTATTGTTGCCTGGGACTTCTTATATAAACTGGGCGTTATTTCATTGATGGTTCCTCAGTCAAAGATGGTCAAGGGTATAAAAAAGGGAATAACTACGACTTCTGTAGGTTATATTGACTTGGAAATAGATTTGGGGAGACAAATGGGTACAATACCGGTGCGCTTTCACGTTCTGAAAGATATAGAATTCCCAATTATTCTGGGAATGGACCTCTTGGACGAGCTGCGAGCTAGCATCGACCATGAACGCAACGAATTCCGGTATTGCGGGTATAGTCTCCCCCTCATTTATTTGAGAGATCATGCGCCCTGGTTTACTCAAAACCGAGAACTTGACACTGGGACAGTTGATGTGTCCCAGTTAAACATGGGTACCTTGACGGAACGGGAAATGGGGGACTTAATCAGCATCTGTCAAGAATTTTCGTCTCTGTTTTCCGGTCGTCCAGGTAGAACTCACCTATTGCGACATCGTATTAAGTTAAAACCAGGAACTGTCCCTATTCATCGCCAACCATATAACCATAGCCGGGTGGCCAATGAAGAAATAAACACTCAGGTCAAGGACTTGTTGCAACAGGGGTTAATCAGGCCTTCGGATAGTCCATGGGCGTCCCCTACTATAGTGGTGGGTAAGAAAAATACAACAGAAAAACGAATGTGTATAGATGTTACCCGGTTAAATAGTGTTACGGTAGACGATCCCTATCCAGTGC
The DNA here is from genome assembly GCF_054372755.1 of Phalangium opilio. Classification (NCBI taxonomy): domain Eukaryota; kingdom Metazoa; phylum Arthropoda; class Arachnida; order Opiliones; family Phalangiidae; genus Phalangium; species Phalangium opilio. The sequence goes on along the minus strand of NW_028324146.1, from coordinate 3,361,570 downwards.
CACGCATCGAAGATATCATAGATTCCATGGGAAAGCCCAAATATATTACTAAGCTTGATCTAAAGTCCGGTTACTGGCAGGTAGAGATGCACCCGGATGATATTGAGAAAACGGCATTTGTCACAAGGGAAGGGAAATTTGAATGGCTAGTAATGCCCTTCGGGTTAAAGAATGCCCCTTCCACCTTTTCCCGGTTAATGAATAAGGTTTTGAAGTATGCAAGACGATTTGGAGTTGGAGTATACCTGGATGACATTGTTATCGCTAACGCCAGCTGGGTGAATCACCTGGAAGCTCTTCGGTATGTGTTTTCGCAGCTGAAACACGCCGGTTTAACACTTAATTTAAGAAAATCGAGCTTCGGAGTTTCTAAGGTCTCGGTACTCGGCTACGTTGTAAGCGCACAAGGGGTACAAATTGATCCTGAGAAAGTAGAAGCGATTCGGAACTTTCCCAGACCACGAACCATAAAACAGGTGTCTTCCTTCCTGGGAATGTGTGGGTTTCATTCCCGGTTTATTCCCCATTTCGCGGATCTTACGGCCTCTCTTAATCAATTAAAACGAAAACACCAGCGATGGCGATGGGGAGATAATGAGGAACAATCGTATCAAGGTTTAAAACAGGCTATAGCGGATGCAGCTATGCTACAGGCCCCAACCCCGGATGGAAAATTCATTGTCACCACGGATGCTAGTGGCATCGGTATCGGGGGTATGTTAACCCAGATCCAAGGGGAAGTAGAAGTCCCCCTAGCATATACCAGTCGTCTCTTAAGACCTTCGGAATTGAAATATAGTACCCCTGAGCAGGAAGCATTAGCGGTTGTAGAAGCCGTCCGAAAATTTCGCCACTATATAGAGGGTCGGGAATTTGCTGTCTTATCGGATCACAGGGCGTTATGCTGGTTACTGCGCTTGAAAGATAAGAAAAGTCGGCTCATGCGGTGGGCCTTGGAGCTCCAGGAATTTATGCCATTCGAAATCTTGCATAAATTCGGTAGGGAAAACATGGTTGCCGATGCCTTGTCTCGATGCCCGGTATCAGATTTGGACACGGTCAGTCCAAAGGTTTTAGAAACGGACGACACAGATCAGTCGCCCGGTCCTGAAGAACAGGAAGTCCGGGTCAATGTGGTATCTTGTAACCCAGTAGCATTAGGTCTCCCGTTAGATGTAGCAACTAAGGCCGACATTAAGTTAGCACAGGCTAGTGATCCGTACTGGCAGTCTATTAGACAGGACTTAGAAACTGGTAAGGCGTCAAAATTGTACAGATTAAAGGAGGATATGTTATACCGGATAGCCCAGGGTTTTCAGCCAGAGAAGGTAGTTGTTCCAACCTCGATAGTGCCACGGATATGTCAAGCCTATCATGACCACCCTTTATCGGGTCATAGAGGTCGCACCGCTACGTATAAACGGGTGCAAGCTAAATACTACCATCCGAAGTTGTATTCCCTGGTTCAAGATTATGTCCGGAGATGTGAAACTTGTCAGAGATATAAGAGTAGGAATACTAAGAAACCAGGTTTAATGATTACCTCTCATAAAATCCATCCCGGTGATTTAGTAGGGATTGATATTATGGGTCCATTGCCAGTAACGAAATCCCAGAATAGGTTCTTAGTGGTAATGGTAGATTATTTTACCAAGTATGTCGAAATATTTCCGGCACGAAGCGTTACCGCTCCTATACTATGTAAAATTTTACTACAGTATGTTTCACGTCATGGAACGATGACAGCCTTATTATCGGATAATGGGCCCCAGTTCATATCGGTATTATGGAAGCACTTATGCCGAATGTTAAAAATCCACTTAAAATTCACATCTCCATACCACCCCCAGGCAAATATGACAGAAAGGGCAAATAGGGTCATAGGCGAACTCATGAGTATTTATGCCGGGAATGTCCATACGAAGTGGGACGAAAGCTTGCCCCTTATTCAGTTGGCCATTAACAGTGCCATACATACTTCCACTGGTTCATCCCCTTTTTATTTACATCATGGTTATGAGCCTACGTTACCGTGGGATGAACGTACCTTTGCCGGGATACCCGAAGACATAGAAGGAGAGATTAGGGGTTATGAGGATGGGCCACTCAGGGAATGGCAGTTATCCATTGACTTTGCCCAGGAAATGAATGAGCAAGCCAGTGCCAAACAAAAACGCTTTTATGACCGGAACTATTCCGATGGGGAACTAGAAGTGGGGCAGTTAGTATGGAAAGCAGGACATAGCTTATCCAACGCTGCGGCTAAGTTAGCTCCGGCTTGGGAGGGTCCCTATAGGGTAGTCGAAAAGATATCACCAGTTTCCTATGTTATCATGGATTTGGAGTCAGGTGCTTTAGCCGGTACTTGGCATATCAATCAGTTGAAACTCCTGTTGAACTCTGTGGTCCTTGAGACCCAGGAAGCCACAGAGATAGAAATCCCACCGGTAACACAGGAAATGGAGAACGGCGTAGACCCAGATGAGGAACAGGGACTTGAGATGGTTGTCACGCAAGATGAAAGGTCGTTTGACGAGGCCGATTCCCGGGAAGGACAGGAGAATGTCTGGGATACGGTACCCGTTAGAGTATATGACTTCCGGCCCCGTCAAAGCCAGGCTGCAGGGACCGGTGATGGGCCACCAACATCGATAGATGTAAACCCGGATATACCCGATCCGAATTATAGCTTTTCGGTAGTACATGACTTAGTTCCCACCCCGACACCACGGCGGGAATATAACCTCCGACGCCGGGTTCGAGATCAGGAACAGGAACAGGAAGGGGTCGACCTAGCGGTGGCAGGACCTTCCGGTGAGGGTAGGCGGAAACGTGGTAGTCAAAAGGCCCCGGTGCCGGAGATTGACCCGGAGGATGAGGACAATGTGTTGATGGCTCCCTTTCGGTATGGGTGGAAAAGGGAAATAGTTTTGAGAAAGGATACCGGAGGTCGAATTGGGGACGTGTATTATTACACACCTGAACCAATAAAAGAAAAATTGCGATCATACAAACAAATTGCGGCTTTTCTCGGTACCCATCGGGACCAAGCCCGCCTATTAGGCATGCGTAACTTTAGCATGAAACCCCAGCCGTTCGCGTATCCTCCGTTTGAGATCGTCCGACATGCTCTATGGTAACACCAGCCCAGTCATATTGCGGTCGGTTTTTTGCGTCTGGTTTATATTTTTGCAGACGAAAGTTTAGCATGAACATCGTGAACGAAAAGCGACTGGTAGAAGCTACAGTTTCCCTCTACTTTTCAGACTATGGCGGATATCACCCCGACTTTTTGGGAGCTATTTGGATCCATGGACATATCGTCTAGTGGGGACGAGGACGAAGAAAGAATAAACGAACAACCTATAATGGATGTGAACCCCTCATTGACGGAGGGACCAACCAGTTCCCCATCATTGCACACACCCCCTGAAGATCCGATGGCGGTTGCTATCATAGCTAATCCTCTGGCAAGTCAGATGACTGGCTTAGACCTCTCTACATCAATTGACGCCACAACCCGTATAATACAAAACAATGCCAGCAGCTCCGCCATGGGTTTACGAGACCCCCCTCCCCCCCGCGTTATATTGACGTTTTTTGCTCCCTCCCCTGCTATGTGTCCCGCACGGGTACGGACATAGCTGGGTTCTCTCTCCATGTTAAAAATCTACCGGAACGGTTCCCCGCCGGTTTCATGGGATGCATTTCCCACTTCGGGGCCATACCAGACGAACTGAACTTAGACTACATGCGTTCCGCTTTTTCTAACCAAGGTGTCTTGGGCGCGGTAGGAGTTCCCCCTCTCTATGCCAACGCATATCTACAAGATAGAAGGATTGAGCAAAATCTCCTTATGGCTTTGGCGTTTTCCAAGGTACGCGCGGTAGGCGCTATTGGATTGGACTTTTCACGCCATATCGATTTATGTCCCCCGGAAACTCAAATCCAAGCCTTCCGGCGCCAACTCCAGTTCGCAAAAGATTATGGGTACCCAGTGTTGATACAATGCCGTGACGGACGTCAGGCCTTGGAGGCTCATAAAACATGCTACCGGATCCTAACCGAGATGCTTCCTCGAGGACACTCGATTGTCCTCTTGAATTTCTCGGGCGGTTACGAAGCAGCCGAGAAGTTCCTATCCCGTTTTCCCCGGCTGTTCTTGGCTCTATCCCCCGCAATGGAGCCACATTATATGATTCGGTTCCTTCGCGACATACCACTTGATCGCCTATTGGCCCAATCAGGGGCTCCAATGTTCGCAACCACCCGGGAACCGACGAGGGCGGTTCCATCCCCCCGGATTGGCCTTTGTCGTTATACAACGAATAGCGGATGCCAAAAGTCTACCGGTTGCAGTAGTAGCCTCTATGATCTGGGCCACCTCCCAGGACTTGTTCCGTCACCCGGTATAGGTTGCATAGATTAACCTTCTTTTCTTAGATATTCTGTGGGTTTGTCCCCATAAGCTGATGGGCTACCCATACCCGGCGTCCTTTCGGACTTTATTATTTTGTATTCTTGTCGGATGACTAACTGTGTTACCCGTATTATTTTCCACTTCCCCACACAAAAAAAAAATAAAACTACACATTTATGATTATTTGTTTTCTTGATCGCCGTTTTGTACCCCTTTCCCACCGTGGACATATCCGTTTAATAAATATGTTTTTCTTTAACTCCTTGCCTGTGGTTCACCCGTGTCGTTGACTTGATTCCCTGGTCCTGGGTAGTGGGTTTCCCTTCCCATTAATTCTTTTGCAGACACTCCCAGCGGCGTTTCACTGCTGATTCCCTTTCACCCGGGGCCTCTGCTTGTTCCTTGCAGAGGGGGAGGATGTAACGGGGAGCCCGTTACTAGGGATCACCGCCAGATGGAGGAACCTAAAGTAACACCAGGGATCCCCGCTAGACGGCGCCCATTCCCGGAGAACTGTACCTTGGACCTGTCGTCTGCTCGAGAGCCGGGATTGGCTGATCCCCGGAGGCCCGAGGGAATATAATCAAACGTAGCCCGGGAATCTGGGCAGTTGGAGGATTACCGGCATGAAGATCAGTTCATATTCTTGTTATATTAAATTAACTTTATTTACTTGTTTAATATTATCTAACTGAATTGTAATGTATAATAATGTTAACTAACGGATTGTAAATATAAATTAACCGGATTAATGTTATAATAAATATATTTAATGAATTTAACTGCGTAGTCGTGTATTTTCGGGTAACAACGAGAGCGCGCGATTACAGTTTAACCGTTAAGCTCCCGTATTCAAATGGCGCCGGTGCCCCCAAACTATTCCTTATATTAACTTCAAGGATATCAAAGTAATTTTTACCAACTGGTACGTTATGAGGACTGGTAAAGGTTTGAAATATTTAGGTCCCGTTCGGCTTTGAGGCGTCGACTGAAACGATACGCAGTAAGGGAACCTAATGATCGCCCACAATCTGATAGCTAGCGATATTTAAATAGACGAATAATTGGTCCGGAATGTGATTATTCAAATTAGCGGGCCTATACATGCGGTAGCTTTTTCGTATCCGAGAATCAGAAAAAGACTGATTTTCCAATCGCAGATATTTCCAGACAAGAAAAAAACCTGATTTTCCAATTTCAGATATTTCCAGACAAGAAAAAACTGATTTTCCAATGGGAGATATTTCCAGTCAAGGAAAAAAAACCGGTTTTCCAATCCCAGATATTCCCAGTCAAGAAAGAAAAAACAGGTTTTCCAATGCCAGATATTTCCAGTCAAGAAAAAAATGGTTCTCCAATCCCAGATATTTCCAGTCAAGAAAAAAAAACTGGTTTTCCAATCCCAGATATTTCCAGTCAAGAAAAAAAAATTGGTTTTCCAATCCCAGATATTTCCAGTCAAGAAAAAAATGGTTTTCCATTCCCAGATATTTCCAGTCAAGAAAAAAATGGTTTTCCAATCCCAGATGTTTCCATTCAAGAAAAAAAAACTGGTTTTTCAATCCCAGATATTTCCAGTCAGGAAAAAGACTGGTTTTCTAATCGCAGTTACTTCCAGTCAAGTAAAAGAATGGTTTTCTAATCGCAGTTATTTCCAGTCAAGAAAAAGAATGGTTTTCTAATCGCAGTTATTTCCAGTCAAGAAGAAGAATGGTTTTCTAATCGCAGTTATTTCCAGTCAAGAAAAAGAATGGTTTTCTAATCGCAGTTATTTCCAGTCAAGAAAAAGAATGGTTTTCTAATCGCAGTTATTTCCAGTCAAGAAAAAGAATGGTTTTCTAATCGCAGTTATTTCCAGTCAAGAAAAAGAATGGTTTTCTAATCGCAGTTATTTCCAGTCAAGAAAAAAACCTGATTTTCCAATGGCAGATATTTCCAGTCAAGAAAAAAATGGTTCTCCAATCCCAGATATTTCCAGTCAAGAAAAAAAATGGTTCTCCAATCCCAGATATTTCCAGTCAAGAAAAAAATGGTTCTCCAATCCCAGATATTTCCAGTCAAAAAAAAACTGGTTTTCCAATCCCAGATATTTCCAGTCAAGAAAAAAATGGTTTTCCATTCCCAGATGTTTCCAGTCAAGAAAAAATGGTTTTCCAATCCCAGATGTTTCCAGTCAAGAAAAAGAATGGTTTTCTAATCGCAGTTATTTCCAGTCAAGAAAAAGAATGGTTTTCTAATCGCAGTTATTTCCAGTCAAGAAAAAGAATGGTTTTCTAATCGCAGTTATTTCCAGTCAAGAAAAAGAATGGTTTTCTAATCGCAGTTATTTCCAGTCAAGAAAAAGAATGGTTTTCTAATCGCAGTTATTTCCAGTCAAGAAAAAGAATGGTTTTCTAATCGCAGTTATTTCCAGTCAAGAAAAAAACCTGATTTTCCAATGGCAGATATTTCCAGTCAAGAAAAAAATGGTTCTCCAATCCCAGATATTTCCAGTCAAGAAAAAAAATGGTTCTCCAATCCCAGATATTTCCAGTCAAGAAAAAAAATGGTTCTCCAATCCCAGATATTTCCAGTCAAGAAAAAAAAAACTGGTTTTCCAATCCCAGATATTTCCAGTCAAGAAAAAAATGGTTTTCCATTCCCAGATGTTTCCAGTCAAGAAAAAATGGTTTTCCAATCCCAGATGTTTCCAGTCAAGAAAAAGAATGGTTTTCTAATCGCAGTTATTTCCAGTCAAGAAAAAGAATGGTTTTCTAATCGCAGTTATTTCCAGTCAAGAAAAAGAATGGTTTTCTAATCGCAGTTATTTCCAGTCAAGAAAAAGAATGGTTTTCTAATCGCAGTTATTTCCAGTCAAGAAAAAGAATGGTTTTCTAATCGCAGTTATTTCCAGTCAAGAAAAAGAATGGTTTTCTAATCGCAGTTATTTCCAGTCAAGAAAAAGAATGGTTTTCTAATCGCAGTTATTTCCAGTCAAGAAAAAGAACGGTTTTCTAATCGCAGTTATTTCCAGTCAAGAAAAAGAACGGTTTTCTAATCGCAGTTATTTCCAGTCAAGAAAAAGAATGGTTTTCTAATCGCAGTTATTTCCAGTCAAGAAAAAGAACGGTTTTCTAATCGCAGTTATTTCCAGTCAAGAAAAAGAATGGTTTTCTAATCGCAGTTATTTCCAGTCAAGAAAAAAACCTGATTTTCCAATGGCAGATATTTCCAGTCAAGAAAAAAATGGTTCTCCAATCCCAGATATTTCCAGTCAAGAAAAAAAATGGTTCTCCAATCCCAGATATTTCCAGTCAAGAAAAAAAATGGTTCTCCAATCCCAGATATTTCCAGTCAAGAAAAAAAATGGTTCTCCAATCCCAGATATTTCCAGTCAAGAAAAAAAATGGTTCTCCAATCCCAGATATTTCCAGTCAAGAAAAAAAATGGTTCTCCAATCCCAGATATTTCCAGTCAAGAAAAAAATGGTTCTCCAATCCCAGATATTTCCAGTCAAGAAAAAAAATGGTTCTCCAATCCCAGATATTTCCAGTCAAGAAAAAAATGGTTCTCCAATCCCAGATATTTCCAGTCAAGAAAAAAAATGGTTCTCCAATCCCAGATATTTCCAGTCATGAAAAAAAATGGTTCTCGAATCCCAGATATTTCCAGTCAAGAAAAAAAATGGTTCTCCAATCCCAGATATTTCCAGTCAAGAAAAAAAAACTGGTTTTCCAATCCCAGATATTTCCAGTCAAGAAAAAAATGGTTTTCCATTCCCAGATGTTTCCAGTCAAGAAAAAATGGTTTTCCAATCCCAGATGTTTCCAGTCAAGAAAAAGAATGGTTTTCTAATCGCAGTTATTTCCAGTCAAGAAAAAGAATGGTTTTCTAATCGCAGTTATTTCCAGTCAAGAAAAAGAATGGTTTTCTAATCGCAGTTATTTCCAGTCAAGAAAAAGAATGGTTTTCTAATCGCAGTTATTTCCAGTCAAGAAAAAGAATGGTTTTCTAATCGCAGTTATTTCCAGTCAAGAAAAAGAATGGTTTTCTAATCGCAGTTATTTCCAGTCAAGAAAAAGAATGGTTTTCTAATCGCAGTTATTTCCAGTCAAGAAAAAGAATGGTTTTCTAATCGCAGTTATTTCCAGTCAAGAAAAAGAATGGTTTTCTAATCGCAGTTATTTCCAGTCAAGAAAAAGAATGGTTTTCTAATCGCAGTTATTTCCAGTCAAGAAAAAGAATGGTTTTCTAATCGCAGTTATTTCCAGTCAAGAAAAAGAATGGTTTTCTAATCGCAGTTATTTCCAGTCAAAAAAAGAATGGTTTTCTAATCGCAGTTATTTCCAGTCAAGAAAAAGAATGGTTTTCTAATCGCAGTTATTTCCAGTCAAGAAAAAGAACGGTTTTCTAATCGCAGTTATTTCCAGTGAAGAAAAAAACTGACTTTCCAATCGCAGATATTTCCAGTCAAGAAAAAAACTGACTTTCCAAACGCAGATATGTCCAGTGAAGAAAAAAAACTGTTTTTCCAATCCCAGATATTTCCAGTCAAGAAAAAAAACTGGTCTTCCAATCCCAGATATTTCCAGTCAAGAAAAAAAACTGATCTTCCAATCCCAGATATTTCCAGTTAGGAAAAAAAGTTTCAAATCACAGATATTTCACAGTTAAGAAAAAAAAAAGTCCTTTCAAATCACATATTTCCCAGTTCCCCCAAAACAATAACAGGTTTCATATCCAAGATATTGCCCAGTCCCAAAAAAAACCGGGTTTTAAATCCTAAATATTTCTAAGTCGAAAAAAAAGGTTTCGCCTCCCAAATATTTGGCAGTCCCAAAAATAACAGGTTTTCAATTCCTACATATCTTTAAAGTCGAAAAATGGGTTTCAAATCCGAGATTCTTAAAAATCTAAAACAAACATTACTGGGCTTGGCCGCTTGGTTCCCCTTCCACAAATTACCTTCTAGGTAAGAAAGACCCCGCTTGTTTGTAATGGCAGTTGGAATGTTTATACATAATTCGGCAATAGAGTGAAGACTACCACCATAGTATTATTTCGACTAACTAAACTTCCACATTTTTACTAAGAAAGCTTTATTTACGTTCCGGAAGCGCATTAAGGCTTCTCAGAGAAGTCCGCACTTCTCCCGGAACTTCATACCTTAAATTTTAATTAATTTGAATAACTAGATTTGAATTATAACCTTCCCTAACTTTTACTTTTCATAAGTAAACAAAGAACTTGTTCAAGCCTCAGCCAACGCCTTGATGCACTCTTTGATTTTGTAGACAATAATCTTGTAGATTGCTGAGTAACGGTTCTCGAAGCAGTGGTTAAACAAAAGGGATAAGACATGAAAAAGTAGTTAGTACATTGCACCTCCAGAGAATAAGGCACCACTAAAATAGCCCTCCTCTTTGATACAGTGGCTCACACTTTGGCAAAGCATGTTCCAGGTTTACAGGGTTTACAGGTTTATTGATGCCGTATATATATATATACACCCTTTTGAAACAGGGCGGCTCCTTAAAGAGCACAGCGTAGTGCGAGCAGCTTGCGTCGTGATCGAGTGGGCTATGCTCATACATTTATTATTTTTAATTTTGATTGCTGCGCTCCCCTTATGAGGGAGCCGCCCTGATATTATAGGGTGTATTTTTTCTTATACGGCAATAAAGAAACCTTGAAACCTAGGCAAATCGGCATTAAACAGTAGTTCAGAATCAGGAACTTTGAGATCTGAAGTTCTGAACTCCAAACTGGTGTCATATCCATATCTGGCTGGGATAAGACGCTATAAATCCCTGCTTAGACCTTGATTAGGTATTCATTTCATTCCCAATTTCTTCTTGCAATTATTAATTTGCTTTCAATTATCCTAAGAATTTACTTCATTATAAATATTTCAACTTTTCTCGTCTCGAGTTTTCGTAAAGCATTTCAAAATGGTAATGCAAGGATTGACACTTCAGAGCTTGAGGAAGCATAAAGCCGTAAGAATAAACAATATCCTTTTTTTTTTTCAACCAAGGCTTATGAAAGGAAATACTCTAATGATTTCTCTATTTGTGATTTGGTTAATCCTGACATTATCAAATTCACCTCTAGCACTAGCATTTCATACTTGTGGGAAATAAACTATTCAATTTCCTTAGTGGCTGCTCCCATGTGTTAATTTTCAGCTAACTGAGCAATATTGTTTTCCCCTTTTTATGGGGGGGGGGTCCTTTAACAGCCTGCTTAAAGATAAGGTATCTTCTTTTAATTAGTATAACCCCAATTACCCCATCGGATTTTATGGTTTTATGACTAAACTTTAAGCTATAAACTATATCAAAACTACCTCGTTGGATCTGTAGCTGAGAATTAATTGTGAAATATTAATACCATGTTAATACAACATATTAATTGCTGTCTATATATAGGGAAACAGCATAAGGGGCGGGGCTTCAGATATCTCCTCCCATATACGTCTACACTGTGGAGGATTTTATTAAGTAGAAGGCTAGTGGGGGAGTTAATATGATTGGGTCAACGGAGGTCTGACGTTTGGTGGGAGGGGTTTATCCCTTACTGCCATTTCCCTATATTGGCTGTCTATTTTGGCCCAGTTTGCGTGTCTTACCAGCCTCCAATGAAAGAATCGCTATTTTGGCCTAGAATAAGGGGCAAAAATCTAGAAACTATTTTGGACCCTAGCGTATATAGTCTTAAATAATCTTGGTTTGATTTTCATCAATGTTTTGTCCTGGTTTTCAGGCATACTATGCTAACCTAAACTGAACTGGGCCAAAATAGTTGAAAATAAATGAAAGACTATTTTAGTGTAATTATAAGAAACGAAGAAACGTGATTTGATGGGGATGCGCAGGGAAATCTTTTATTCTTAGTAAAACTCAGGGAAAATTTCCGAGGCTTGAGTAATTAAGTTTGTTCTGAAGGTGTTGCTACACTTAACAAACCACTCTTGGAGCTATTAGGTGGTCTTGCACTTGGGAAAGAACCTGGAAATGTCAGAGAAATTGGTTTACAAAAAGTATAATTAATATAATTTTTTACACTTTCAGTTAGTACCATTGCTAGTCATTGTTGGAGGCGGAGTTGCTTTCTCTACGGTGTACTTGGCTAGATTAGCCATCAAGTGCCCTGATGCTTCGTAAGTATTACTTGTTAAAGTGGGAATGAAATGGCCAGATAGACATTTTTAAATTGGTTTATGTTAATAAAAGGACCTTTAGATCATTAAGAAAACTTAACAATAAACTATCCAAGCAAGTGTTACAATTTTAAAGGGCAAGACTCATTCAGAACATGAGATTTTAAACACGTCTTTTTTTATTATTTATAAATACCATAATAATTTTGTCCCCTCAAAACAAAATCTCTAAAATTTGGGGCTACCCAAAGTTGATGTTAGTAACTTATTTCCCTGTCACCTAGAAGGTGAAATAACGCTTCGATTTAAGCCTAATCTTATACCCAACGGTATTGCTAAGCCTATTTCGATACTTTAAATTGAAGTTCCTGGAGTATAATTATGTTTTTTTAATGGTTTTTAATCACTTTTTATCTTCATTTCTTAACCTAATTCGATTTAAAAAAATGGTTATCGAGTCATTTCAGAATATTTATTCTTGATCTTAGTACTAGTTGATGTTATTTTTGGTGCCATAAAATAAAACAATTTTTAAGTTAATCTTTCTTCACTAGATGGAGCAGAGGTTCAAACCCTGAACCGTGGCAAGCTTATGAAAAGAAACAGTACAAAGTAAAGAGCTTAGTAAAGGAAAGTTTGATTGTGGAGTAGCATACTTTTAAAAAGCTACAGACGGCCCCAACTATGCTACTCCAAAATCAAACTTCTCTCTAAGAGTCGCTTGAATTAAATGTTAAGATAAAATTCATGATTTCAATCAATTCTTTAGTTTTTCTCGCCAAATCTGGACTACTCTAAGCTGGAATCTGAAAGACCAAAATTTTAAGGAAAACATAATAGCAATATAATACAGCTCAAAAGCATTCCTGGAAACATGGGACCACTTTTAAATGTAAAACTTTGTAAACAGAAATGTATTTTTTCAAAATTTATTCAATTAAAATAATAAGAATATAGCTATTTTTTCCTTGTATACATAGAAGTTTAATAAAAATTTACCATCTTTTGAATCATAAATTTGCATTTTCAAAGAGTCACGTAAAATCAAGCGAGAACCCATTGGTCCTATAAAATTCGATAATTTTCGCTAAATATAATTTCGTTGTTTAGTTGCAAAGAATAAGGGAAAAGTTAGCAGCAAAATATTGGGAAAAGTTAGCAAAAAATTAGAGAAACGAAGTTAACATGTTGAGCAAAAAAATGGACTTTACAATATCACCTATTGTTATAATGCAATAAATAAATTGATCAATTGAGTGTGGCAAAAGACAAATCTAAAGTCAAGAATTCAAACGAAACTGATTACGCACAGAAATTTTAGGGTTTAACCTAGAACATTTGAAAATTGCTACAGAGGTAGTTTTTGACCTAAATTACTAGCCTCCAAAAATCCTAGTTTTTAAGTCCAAATTTTGAGCTTAAATAGTCTGAATGATTTGGTAAACTATTTATCCCTTAATTTTGGGCTTAAACATCCTATCACCTTATAAGTACTTTTTCCGCCCAAGATTTGGACCTAAATAGTCTAAGTCTGTTTCAGTACAATTTTTGGGCCTAATTAGTACACCCGAGCTATTGAATTATTGTTGGCACGATGGGGAATTTTCTATTTAAAATCAATCCGAACATTTATAAATATATCTATGAGGTGTAACATTATGAACTGGTTGTCTTTAGATTTACGCTAATACACACACAGTACATACAATAAACGTTATCACAAAACTTCTTGTTTCCTACGAAATTAGGTTAGCGTGCTAGTTGCTTATTGAGCCCACAATCAATGTTTCGTAAAGTCAAATTAACTGACGTTGTTTTGGTCCAAATACTTTTAATTCTAAACAATGGGAATAGTTGGCGAGTATTTTAGGCTCGAGTTATTCTCGATCCTATAATTCCCACGAAATCCTTTTATCTGACACCATAAATCTACATGAAATCCGAAACATCAACTAGACCATGAAAATTGATATAATAACATCATAAGAAAAATAATATATAGCTCCAACATGTATATTAATAAACGGTAATAAACGTCGCCAAATGGTATGGTCCCATTTCTCCCAATTCTGTGTTTCCCAAAATACATTTTTATCCCAAACTTTCCGATTCCCAGTTCTCCCAATCTTATATTTCCCAATCGGAATTTTTATCCCAAACTATTCAATTCTCATTTCTCCCAATCGAATAGTTTCGTCTAAGATTTTATGCTGCAAATGGTTGCTTTCAAAACGTTAGGTTAGGTTAGGTTATTATCCTATTAATTAGTTGCCACCTTTTCCAAAATATTCTCCTAATCATTAGTTGCCACCTTTTCCAAAATATTCTCCTATTAATTAGTTGCCACCTTTTCCAAAATATTCTCCTATTAATTAGTTGCCACCTTTTCCAAAATATTCTCCTATTAATTAGTTGCCACCTTTTCCAAAATATTCTCCTATTAATTAGTTGCCACCTTTTCCAAAATATTCTCCTATTAATTAGTTGCCACCTTTTCCAAAATATTCTCCTATTAATTAGTTGCCACCTTTTCCAAAATATTCTCCTATTAATTAGTTGCCACCTTTTCCAAAATATTCTCCTATTAATTAGTTGCCACCTTTTCCAAAATATTCTCCTATTAATTAGTTAATTGCCACCTTTTCCAAAGTATTCTCCTATTAATTAGTTGCCGCCTTTTCCTAAATATTCTCCTATTAATTAGTTGCCGCCTTTTCCTAAATATTCTCCTATTAATTAGCTGCCGCCTTTTCCTAAATATTCTCCTATTAATTAGCTGCCACCTTTTCCAAAACATTCAACAACGCCTGAATTTAATATTTTTCGGTTCGTTTGATGTACTTTAATGCTTTTGGGGGGTTGCACATAAGTCAATTTGGCTTAGCAACCCTATCCCTCCAATAAATAAATAAATAAATAAATTCTCCTACTAATTAGCTGCCACCTTTTCCAAAATATTTTCCTAATAGTTAGCTGTCACCTTTTCCAAAACAATGGTTCCTTTAATTCGTTGCCACCTTTTCCAAAACAATGGTTCCTTTAATTCGTTGCCACCTTTTCCAAAATATTCTCCTATTAATTAGTTGCCACCTTTTTCTAAATATTCTCATATTAATTAGCTGCCACCTTTTTCTAAATATTCTCCTATTAATTAGCTGCCACCTTTTCCAAAATATTCTCCTAATAGTTAGCTGCCACCTTTTCCTAAACATTATCCTACTGAATATGTAAAACATATCATTGTTAATAAAACAAAAAAATTCTCTTTGAACTTATTAACATATGTTTTATGCTGAATTGGGACAAAAGAAATTGGGGGAAAAGACATAGTGTTGGGTCAAATGGGATTGGGAGAAATGGGAATTGGGAGAAACGGTTTGGGTTAAATGGGAGTAAATCGTTTTGTGAATTCTGGATGTACAAACCGTTATGTTTGGGTGGGGTCAAACAGGGCGCTACTAGGTATGCGTTGATTTCGTATTATTATCAGTGCATTAGGAATGGGCATCTATCCGTGGAGTCGATCTACACTTACAGTCACGTGACATTGCCCAGATAATGCTATCTTTGCTACTTCAAAATATAGTTCATGAATTTTGACATTTATACATCCCTTTAATAACTCTACTGTAGAAAAGCCTACTTTAGCATTAATGGTATACGGACATACGAGTGTCATTTCTTCTAAGTTAACTTGATCATTAAAATTATTCTCTCAGTTAAGACAAGCTCACAGAAAAAAATTAAGTTTTAAAATTTAAAAATATTCCAATATCTATTTCCATCCGAATTTCAACGCAACGACGCAATTTTTGCGTAGTCTCATTTTGCTGACTTGTCGTAGAGCAGTATGCATGACCAGCATTGCTCCTGCGCAGCCCCATCCAGCAATTGCTAAGCCGTAAAATACAAATTTCAGATCGTCAAGTTTTATATAATTAAGAATGATTCCTTCGATTCCCGATTCTTTGTAATTTTTTGAAAACACCCTTGAATCATCGTCATTCCATTTTTGAATCAATCCAAAACACGTTAATAGATTCAACCTGAAAACAAAGCAGGAAACATTAAATAATGAACTTCAACACCTAAAAGCAGTGGATAAAGTGTCAATAGAAATGTACCATTTGTTGATCCGATCTGTGCACGGAAACGACTTATGAAAAGCGATCGAATTGTGATCAACGTACAAATTTTCACTAGCTAAATGAAACATGTTGAGCGAAAATTCCATGTTCAGTTGCAACTCGGTTTTAGTTTCAATCAAAGCGTAATTTTCTTGTAAAACGCGATTGAAGCCTTCTGGTATCGTTTTTGGTAATTGGTAACCAGGTTTCTTCGACGAGTTAGCAAATAACTTGAAATACTCGATGTCAGAATTCTTTGAAAAATAAAAGGGTGGTTTTAACGGGGTGTACTTTGTATCAACAGTTGCATAATAGCAACCGCTATTCTACTATTGAGGTTAACATAACCAAACCTAACCTAAACTGACCAAATACTATTGGAGTTCAAATAACCAAACGGTCCAAACCTAACCATACCTGATCTAATACTATTGGGGTTCCAATAACCAAACCTAACCTAATACTACCGCTATGTCTAGGAAGCCTAGATTGAGTAGGGTCGTTACTCTCTAAAGTAGAAGATACTGAGAAAGATTATTAATAACGAATCCCGTAACTTTCCACGCTGAACGAAACTATACTGTAAAGTTTTGGAAAATTATATTTTGTCTATAGAGATGGTATGAGGAAACTGAGAAATTAAAGCTTATCCTTTACCGTGATATCGTGTTGCAAAGAGCTTTCTGCTACAGCACTGACAACGTAATCTTGATATTGGATTAATTCCGCCATTTGTGCAAAGGTATCAATTGGTACAGCCGTGGCAATGAAGCTTGTCGCCGAAGTTAAGTGGCATTCGTACAATTTTTCCACAGTTCCAAAAAATAAAAATGTGATTGCAAAAAGCACCTTTGTCGTCGAATGAATTGGGTTTTCCAAACCTATTTGAATTGGCTATTATAATTTCTCTATATAAAACTTTGAATCTAGTTATTCTAATTTTCTCACCTTGTCGTAAAGTTAATTTTACTATATCCCATAAAGTATTTTTTTCATCCCAAGACCAAGTAACAAGTTTCAAGCTAACAATTATTGCGATCAACAAACACATTGTTAGTATCCAGGCCTTGAAAGAAAAAATGCATCGTATTTAGAGTGATTCTAGAACACGTGGGGTTGGATAGTGTTTCCCCTTCTGAACTCAAGAGGTTAGATCGAGGGGTTGAACGAGTTATAACGTCACCATAGCTAATCAAAATTCACTTTAGTGCAAGGATTTTTGTCACAATTTCTCTAACTATTCTCATCGGAAAGATGCTAGCGGATTTTGATTTTCGACGGACAGGGCTTGAAAATTCATCATAACACGCTGATGTTGTATCAATACAAAAATTCATCGCAAGTGCCCAGCTCGGGGTATGTAAACTTCAGAGGGGATTATAAATTTCTGATTTAATTAAGAAACAAAATGATCCGAAGTCAGTTGTTATTGGACTTATTCTCTGCTACAAGTTTTTACTGCAAACCACTAAGGAGTTGTGAGTGATGGTTTCAATGAATGTCAAGTAGAATATTATACTTGAATTTGCAATGGATGAGTTGCAAACTTGCTGTTGTTGACTCCGAGTGAAGTGGGAGCTTTGGTAACGAAAGTCACAGCATCCTGATAATACGGATATGAGAAATCGACGAATTTTGCTCGATCCACCGTTCGAGTAACCGTTGATATACCAATATCCGCTTCCTAAGCCATTATCGGGAGTTAATTCTTGCTAAATCATATTCATATTCAAGGTAACTATACCTTTCGAGCGACCATACCAACAAGTCCGGTGCAGTGATTAGTGTGTTTATTGCATACTCCCCACAGGCAATCTCGCGGAGTGACAATTTCATACCTAAATATTTTAATAGAAGGTAAACCATAAGTAACTGCCACTTTCCCATTGCCGTAATTAATGCTAATTTCTTGAGAAAGCTTTATTTCAATGTTATAGAAAGTTGTGGGCAAATGTAAAACTACACCACTTCTTGGAGTTTAAACCTATTAGTTGGCGCAAATAATTTTTAATGCTTAAATAAACTTTGTTAGCATGCTAAAGATAGGGATTTTAGCGTGAAAAAGGAATCGGGATATTCCGGGAAACCATCAAATTTCTTGGTTCATAACTATTAATTGACTTTGTCTGATCATATTTTATTCGGAAACACTAGCGAATATTAAACATTATGGAAAAGGGGAGGTTCATACTGATTGTTGTTACGTGATAAATGTTAAAACTCAAATAGGTTTTCATTAAACTTTCGATTGGATATCAATACAAAAACCGTAACACCATTAATTGCAGTAAGATATAAGTGTATTATTTTTAAGTTAATTACTTGAAATGTAATACTCCCGACAGAAAGTTCAAAATATTGACGTCCCTCCCAATATGGTCCGTTTTACCATCGTTTGTATGAAATCTAAATGCAATGTGCTTTGGAAATAGAAGTGTTTTAAATCATACTTTGTGGTTGAAACAATACGATTTAAAGTCCTTACGTTAACGGCAGCTACAGTGAGAGTCCTGTTTTCACACATTAATTCTCATTAAAGAAGCGTCCGAAATTCGCTTTTACTCAAGAAAGTCGTCAGTATTGTGATATAAAACAATGAGCGGCGACAATTGTTTACGCGGATTCTATAGTATTGCATGGCATTGATTTTGAATCAATAACTCATTTCTGCAAATGTACATTTCAACAAAAGGCTCGAGGGGTAAGATGGTCAAAGGGTGAATTTAAAGAAAATGTTCGACTAGAATTTCTTCTTGGAAATTAGAACCACGTAAAAGTTTTCTCTGGGAAGATAACGAAAAGGGGGCTATAAAACCCTATAGAGCTGTTTCAGTTGAAGGTGGGGAAACGTCACGGGTTTGCCTCCAATAAACAGTGCTCATTTTCACCCTCCCGCCGTGAGGGCCGTAGAAGAACACGATGTTAAATTTCCCTGACAAAGTGGTGCCTGGGCGGGAGCTAGTGAAATCCCGCCCCAAAAACTATCCTTTCCCCCGCGAACTGAAATGGCTCTATTGGTTTAATCCATCAGTTTGTACTAGTCATCCAATAGAATTTCCCAGAGAGAAAACTTAATAGAACTATCTCAGTTGTGACGTCAGTGCCCAGGTAAAACGTCACGGGACTAGCTTTGGCAGTGGGGCGGCCATATTTGGTACCGCTTTGGTTATATGGGCAAATAGCATATGTGAAGTCCCTCTAAGGCTTCTGAAATAGCTCTATTACTTGACTTTAATGTTGTTGATGGATAGATGGACCCACTTTGAAATATTCAATGTTTTATACGCTCTTTTAAACGAAAGTTAAAACTCTTCTGTAATATTTTGAATGTGCTTACATCATACGCGGTGATGAACCCCTTGAGCAAAAACCAAATATTGATTTTTTTGGTTTCGCTTAGACGATTTATTGACACTAATACCAGTTTTAAATATTTGCATTGTTTCTAGCATCCGTCTTTAAAGTCAGGGTCGCCATTGACTTTACCTTTGTGAGTAAATATTCATTTTCCTGAGACTTTTAGCCTAGTAACAAAGGTTCCTGGTAGTTGCATGGAAGAGTACACGATTGTATGGGGTAATTCTATCGAATATCGATATGATTTTATAAGTTTTACTAATTACTAGTTGTAATAATACTCGATAAATACTGTGTTAAAAACACTGATAAATGGTGGAAAAAATTCGATAAATTCTCGAAAAATATTCGTTAAAGACTCGAAAAATGTTACATACAGACTCGAAAAATATATAGATGACGTGCTGCCTCAGACGAGACTTAGATTTTGCCATTTAATCATAGAGAATATAGTGGTATAGTTGATGACATTTATGATATGACAGAGAAGAGATGGGCACAACTTAACCTTCTAGGAAAGCTTATACAACTTGTTCTACTTGTCTAATAGCCGACGACAGTAATAAAGAATTTTCAAAATCTTTCCGCCGTTTTCCAGGATGGACTCGCAAACGGAAAGATACAAAGACCCAACATCTCCAAGTGGTAGTTTCGTAATAAAACGAACCAATAGTAAGTTTCTTTGAACTCTGCCTATCCTTGGTCGGGCCTCTGACATATTTCAAAGAGTTTTTATAAACCCGCAGATGCCATCTCCTTTTGAGACCCTCTGACGCGACAATATCATTGCCAATAGGTTCTGGCTAGCAGACCCCACTAAACCAATGGCGGCAATGAGTCCTCGTTTTTAGGATTAATTAAAATGCTAATTATTTTGTGATAAGAGACCATTTATTTTTTAATATTATTCCTTTTATATTTTAGGAATAGGCCGTTCTATTAAGGTATAATGTTATGGTACCTGAACTTAACTTAAAAAAAGGCCTTACCTGATATCACAACAATAACCAATGCGCTTATTAATATGCGCCAAGCCCAGAAAACGTTTCGTAAAGGCCTCATGGCAAGACACAAAATAATTTTAGGTTAAGCATTTTAATTGGTCACTCTTCTTATTTATACATCATATTTAATTTTAAAGGTTACAGATTTTCGAAATAAAGATGGCGTTACTGTTACTGATTATAATAATTTATATAATTTAACTTATTCAGGACTTTGTACAATCCTTTAGAACCACAGGTTAACGAATGGGTGTTCCCATTGAGAATGACGACATTATATCCAAATCCTGGTCAGTTTGATTGTTCCTCAATTCATGTAGAGTTTGGTTAAATTGAGACCATTCATCAGCTCTGGGACTCGCGAGTTGCTAAAATATCACATTATTATTTGCATTTATATCAAAAGTGCATCTTTTCGTGTTACGTGACATGGCAGTCACAATTAAAGGGAGACAGAAGTGGCCAGGCAACAATAATTTAGATTTATAAAATAAGAAAATCACTAAAAAATAATGTCAATATCATATTAATTTTCGAAGCTCCAAATATTGGAGTGCTAGGCGTAATGATTTTGATGTTTTATTTAAAGGGAGGGTGAAAAGGAAATTCAAGTGTTTTATCGATTTTTCTACCTATCTGCATAGTGAAACAATTTGAAATTAGCTCCTCCCACCAATCGTGTAACGCCCTGCCTTCTTGTTAACAAAATTCCCATGGCACGCTCCACGTCTTATGAAATTTAGAACGAAATTTCCTTAAAATTGGGCGAGATGTGATAATACAGCTATCTCAGTTGTGACGTCAGTGCCTAGTTAAAACGCTTAGCTTTGGTAGTGGACGGCCATATTTGGTACCGCTTTGGTTCTATGTGCAAATAGTATGGGTCACGTCACACCAAAGCTTCTGAGATAGCTCCATTTTGCCACAGGAATTTTATAGACTGGTCTTATAGTGAAACAGCAAAAGACTGGACTTGAAGAAGGCATTTACATGGTGGAGAATTTATTAAGTGGAAAACTAGTAGGGGACTAAAGCTGATTGGACAAACAGGGCTATGACGTTAGTTAGGAGGGGTTTCTTCTGTACTACTGTGTCTCTATAATTAGTAGAAGAATCGATAAAAAATCTCTTGATTTTAATTTAAACTCTCCTTTTAATAGTTGTCTGGCCATATAATTCCCCATTAAAGATGTAAACTTACTTCTCCAACATCATAGACCCATATTTTTCCCATATCATCGCCTACAACAATTTGATGTCCAGAAGGTGTCCAAATAACTCTATTCAAAGCTGGATTCCCATCAATAATAGTGCTGACAGTGGGAAGCTACAGTAATAAAGTTAAATGTTAATATATGGGTGTGAAGTTTCAATTAAATTAAATTACTTAATTTAAACTCACTTCGGTATCACTATTTAAATTCCACAAATCAAGTCGACCCATTCCATCAACGCAAGCAAACAAAGCTGGATGAATAGGTGACCACTGAACATCATACACGTAATCTCCATTGTCTTCAAAAGAATATAATGGCTTGCTCTCCTGAAATGTTCACAATGTTTGTATAAATAGGTGTAACATATCTTATAAACTTATGGCCATAAGAATATAACACAAGATCCTCTGACTAATAAAAGTATCATCGCAACAACTTAAAGAATCGCCGTATCACATGTATTTTCTACTGATAAGGCATATTTAGTGGTCAGCATTTGGATTGGATAATATCTGTTTGTTTTATCTTTATCCATAATTTGAAATTATCCACGGGAAGTCTATGATTAATGCAATGTAATCACGAATAATTATCTGATTATTATCCATGGATAACTGATTAATCAAAATTCTGTGGATTATCTTGTCCAAACGCCGACCACTAGGCATATTTACACAGAAAGCATCCAGAATGAACTAAAATTTTTGTGAACTAACCTTCATGCTCCACAGTTTGACAGTCCAATCAATGGAGGAGGTGAGAAACAGATGGGAGAAATCATGGGACCCTTGGCCACCAGGCGCGCAGTCTAAACCGGTAATAGGTCCCTGATGTCCTTCAAAAGCCTCCATAATCCCAGCTCTGGTTCCATGACGGCAAGCGTTATATATGAAGCCTTCTTCCGATCCAACAATGAAATTGTTGAAATCACCATAAGGGTAAGAGAGGGATGTAACGGCAACTGCCTTTGATTGCTTGTGCTGACTCAGCTCCATAGTGTCCTAAATCCAAAAAAAAAAAAAGGAATAGTTAAGACAATATTTTAGCACAAGTTTCATATAACTTTAGGAAAGCCGATTTCCCTGAGTTCTTCAGGTTTTTTTTCCTACGTATTTCCCTGAGTTTTCCAGATTTTTTTCCCATATGCAGAGTTATAACAACGAGCTTGGTTTTTATATAGTTGAAGCAACGATTATGGAGAAAACTTACTCAAACCTCACAAATTTTACTAAATATTATAAATATCTTTTTCCAGGTTTTCCCTGTTTTCGAGGTTTTTTATGAACCCTGTTAGCAGTACTGGGAAAGTTTAACCCTCTAAGGAAAAGAGACGGCTAGTAAAACGTTTGAAAGAACAGGAATGCGAGAATAATCAGATAGATGGCGCCATTTTGACACAGTCTGAACTGCGCGACATAAACATCCGTCTAAAAATTACTCGCGATCACTAAACAATGCCATCTAGTGGCAACGGCATCAGTTTGTCTTTGACAAATTTTGGTATCAATATTGTCAGTTCTACGTATGCTAACGTCATATCCTTCTATCTCTTAGATCAGTGTCATCCCCCCTACCAGGCGCGTACAGTATCCCCGCTTACAAAAGCGCGCCTAGACGGAGGGATACACCGTCTACTCGCGACACTACTCTATAGGAACATTGAAAATTTTGTGGTTAAAATAGCTCATGCATTAAAAAGCTATTTTAAAATGCCAACTGCAGGCTTTGTTTGCAATGTTACTACAGCCGTATTTTTATGTTTTAGTATGAGGGAGTAATTTTTTAGTTTTGTAACACAAAAAAATTGGTTATATAATGAATACTGTAAATATGGAACTTTTGAATTTAAATGCAGTGGACTTGTTAGAGTAGATTGAGAAGTTACATAAGTAAATATAAGATTTTATAGGGAATTCGATGAAATTATATATGTGTGAATATAGGATAGGTTTACAATATATAGGATTTCAGAGGAAATATAGGTCCCCTAGGCTCTCCTAATCACCCTTCCAAAACAATAATTCACGCACACGGAAATTTCGACACTGTTTGTTTATTGACATACCTGAGGTGAAGACAGCATATCAAGACTCCACGTGCAAAATTTCCCATCAGTAGAAATGCTTACTAAATTGTGAGCATTTTGAGTTCCAACAACTTTTACACAATAGATAGGATGCTAAAACAACATTTTAATCAAATAAACAATCAGTATTATATGAAAAATATTAGAGAAAACATTACAGTGTGGGCCGAAGCGGAGAGGGGACTTCTTTGAACTGGCGTTCTCTTATTACTTCGATTGTCCCAAAGTACAATTTGACCAGAATATGTTCCACCAATAATCAAATTGGGATGAAACTTCGCAAAGCAGCATGACATAACTGGAGACTGTTTGAGGTAAAATATTTCTCATCATAAGTATATCTCCAATTATAAATAAATAAAAATTTCAGGCTAAGATTATTTCTTTTTCAATCGAAAAAACGTGTGAAATAATGAATATTTCAAATAGTAACCACGTATCCTCCATTAACGATATTACAGAAGATACAAGCAATTAAGACAGTGGACCCTAAAGCTTTGTCCACATTGAGTTCGCGCTCGCGTGTTCGCGCCTTCGTCTATTCGCATCTTCGCAACAGATCACGAAAAACATTTGCACTTCTGTTCAGATACACGCAAAAATTTTGCTTATCCCATTCTGAGAGCCAATAAAGTTTGAGCAATCATTGCGCCATCTGCCCTTCTCCATCGACGTTGTCCAAAGAGAAAAACGAAACTAATTGCCCCTGCCTTCCTCTCGTCTGTGATTGGTGCTTTTCTCGCGAAGGCGCGAAATTCTTGGCCTAGTCGCAAGAAATTTGTATCTTCGCGAGGTGAGGACGCAAAGTAGCGAAAACCCAATGTGGACAGTAGCGCGATCTTTCAAACAAGCAAAGCGAAGATGCGAACTCGCAAAATGTGTCAGTCTGGACAGGCCTTTAGGTTACATAATGTCAGAATAATCAGTGTTGTTCCTTTGATTTTTGGGAATTCGTACTTTCCTCAATAGTAAAACGTACTACCTCAATGGGAGGATTTTTGAAAACTTGCCTTTCCCCTCTTAGGGGTGTTAAAATTTCCGTCCCCCTCAACGAAAGGCTTTTGGCGCCATCTAGCGGCGTAATTTTTTTCCCATAGAAGCTAATGTTAAAAAATGGACTTTGAAAATGTACTTTCAAACATCAAATCTTACTTCTCAAACTGAAAACTTTAAAAAGTAGAATTGTACTACTCAGAACAACACTGTGTCAGATGGCCATAAAACCCCCTATTGGACGACTAGTACCACCAGACGGATTCGTCCAATGGTTTACAGCCCTGGGTCATAATCTTCGCAAATTAAGAAGACTGACATGTAGGGTCCAGTAATAAACCTTAATTGCTCATATCTCCCAATTTTAAGTATTCATTACCTTATACAATCTTTCGAATAATAGCTTGCCACTTTCCTTTAACTTAAATAAACAATACTAACTTGACAATGGAAAACATATTCCGGAGTGGTTTTCTTGAATTTCATGTTCCAAACCAAACAAACTCCGTCAGGATCATGAGGTGAATCTTCATTATTGTTGTAAGATGCAACAAGCAGCTCAGGGAACTAAAATTTGAAATTCACCGCGTTAAATTACTATATAACCATCATTTAAAGGTACTGTAATGAGGCATCGGCGGGAGGTAAAAGATTATTCGATATACGTCACAGGCACCACGTGACGCCAAGATACAAAGACTTCATAGAGTGCAACTGGATAACTAGTACTTTTTTTTTCTCACAAGATTGCAGCGCTAGATTTCGAAATAAAACGAACTAAGTTTCTTTGAACCACGACTTTCCCAGCTCAGTCACGTGCCTATGACGCATTTCAAATCATGTTCAGCCACTCACAGATGCCTAATTTACAGTTCCTTTAATATCCTTTTATTTTACAAACCTGAGATGACCAATCGAAACTGGTTACAGTACGGTTTTTCGACCAGTGATCATCAAAGAAATAACGATTTAGTGAAACCTTGATGCCACTCTTGTCCTCACTAAAAATTAAGCAGTTAATTGTAAACTGATAAATTTGAACAACATATGTAGGAGATGGTGGAGAAGCCATTTAAATATTATTTAGAACTAAATTCTCAGATGAATAATACCCCTTGACGTTCAAAATTATATTTGCCATAAAAGAAACGAGATTTTTCTTCACGGAATTCTTAGTTCTACTCCTATATCTGGTTAATTTCTTGACTCACCTGTCTTGCTCCTCACCACCACCAGTGTAGTCAACACAAATGTCAATGTCTTCGTATAGGGCTCTCTCGATAACTCGTGAAGTTCTATCGATGAATGTATGGAATTCTGAACTCATCATAACTTGCATTTTTTCTTCTTCGCTTAGCTCTTTTGCAACTATTTGGAGAAAATTACGAATCAAATATGTTAAATTATTTTCCCTGATAATTCACCCACAGTAAAAAATTTCCTGACTTTCCACGTTATCCCTGACCAGATTTTTTGTAGGAATTTCAACCAGTCTTTAACAATTAGTTTACCAATTTTCAAAATGGGTAATCTTACCCGACGTTTCAAGCCCATTTTTAAAATCCCTGACTTTCTGTGACGTTCACACAATTTTTTCCAAATCTAACATAATTTGACGTGACTTTCAAAAAGACCCGACATTTCACACTCATTTATATAATCCCCTACTTTTCCAGCAGGTTCTTAAAGGTACTCTGGCAATTAACCCCGAAAAGGAAAATCGTCTATTACAACAGGGATAGATTTAATTTTAGAAGCAGGAATGGAGAACGCTCAGTATTTACTTCAGTCCGACTCATAGCCCAGTATAGAGCCCCTCCCTATAACACGTAACGAAAAGTTTAAATTATCTTATTGGCTCACTCAAACTACGTATTGATGACGTTGCTGCATGACGGGGACGGCGAAAAACACGTAATTCCTTTTTACCTCTGACGCTATAACCCGCCTCTTTTTTCATACCCCTCCATCCCGTAGAAGGGGGTCCGGGACTTTGATGCGCGCCCAGACTACTCTGTTCTCCATTCCTACTTCTAAAATTAAATCTATCCCTGATTACAATTAATTCGTCTAACACTTACTTTTCTCTTCTTTTTCCTGGGCAGCGACAGTCCCATTAGGAGCCATGATTTGCGCGGCAGCTGGAAGAACCATTTCCATGTTGGGCAATCCGGGCACCTTATTGGCGGCAGCGGCGTCCAACGATGGCAAAGAGGATCCCTCTCCATCTTCGTCCACTGGCACATCACCATAGGTCAGAACTAATTTACGTGTTGAGGTGAGCAGAGGTGCAAGGCAAGAGAAAAATAATAAACCAATAAAACAAGCGCCAACAAAATGGAAATGGATGGCATGTGATAAGAAAAATTATAAATAATTATAAATACCAGCAAAAGCATTAATTTGTACTGTGAATGTGTATGGTTTAAAAGCATTTGATAGATGAAAGCTTATCACACTCTTAATTAAAAGTTTGTTCATTTCAGCAGAATTTCTGACTGACTTATAATCAACGCCCACCCCACAATCCTTTCAAAGCTTACGCATTAAAGGGCTCCACCGGCGGCTTGCGGGCGCGGTACCTTTGGAAGAGGTTAAAGGAAGTCTGCCGTTTGCACAGACCCCGCAAGCCTCTGGTGGAGCCCTTTAAGGAAGGTTTTTCAAATCCGTCACCATCTTCAAAAATGGCAAACAGAAATGTAAAAAAAACTTTCTAACGGAACAAAGTCGATACATTTAAATAGATTTCTATTATTATTTCGTATCCTTGTTCGGTATATTCTCTAGACGATGTCTTTATGGTAAATTTTTGGGACAAAGTGAAATTTTCAGCGGTTCGAAGTTTTTGAACAGTTCATTTTTACATAACAAATAAAAACAATTTTTTTTAAGATACCAATTTGAAATTTGCGTATTAAGGAGCAGACATAAGCACTTTACACTAACCACTCTGAATATTTCCTAAACATTTTCTCGTGTTATTACAAAGGGTGGAAGTGTTTCTATCAGCGAAAGGCACCACTGCGCAAAAAAACCATGAGTTTCCCATTCAATCCTCTTATGATTATTACAATATGATCCGAGTGGGTATATAGGAACTACACAGTGTAGCGCCTCAAACATGCAGGCTTATCTTCAACACACCAATTCCTGTTACCAAACGTAGGATCCAATCAGAACTCGTTAACGTCGAGGGCGGAGCTAAAACTAGCCTTTGCTAAGCTTAGCGAGACAGTCAACTATACCCCTGGATTATGGGAGCATCTAGTGGCATTTGTTTAAAATAAACCACAGCCAAGACTCGCTTTAATGGGGTATTCTGGAGGGGTCGTGAGTACCCTCCCGATCGCGTTGATGGACGCTAACGCCATTGCATCGGCGCAGTAGAAAAGGGCTTATTGGCCAGCGTTTGGGTATGCAAACGGATGCGCGAGCCGTTATGATCGTGCCTCAAATTAAGCTACGCGAGATGTTGAAACCACTGCTAGCTGGTCAAAAAAAGCTCCAACTGGCATTAGGCCACTAGCAACTTTTGATGAAAATTGTAAAAGTTCACTTCAAATAATTCAATTTCGAAGCATTCACAATACCGTGCGATTTAGCCAGGGATTCGCTATATATATAACTAAGTCTCACCAAAACTGTTAATGGTCGATATTAAAGTTTTGCTCCCTGACTGTGCATCTCGACTTTCACTCGGAATTATATAGCAATAGAAATAACTAAGCAACAAGCTTCACATATTCTACTAGGGTTAAAGCAAACAACGGCTCCAGTTTGCCCCCCCCTAACATGCTGGCTAATCTTCAACACTACAATTATACCAAGCCAAAGGCAAGGAACCAATCAGAATTCGTTCGTTCACGAGTACAGAGCTACAACTAGCCTTTTCTAAGCCATAGCCCACTATCCACTAGCCCTTCGACGAGTGTAAGAGGGAAAGGCGCGGGGGTAAAACTCTGCCTTCCATCTCGCTTTTTAGCGCCTGCGCTGTAGGCATTTTGGATCTGAGAGTGCGCAAACACGGCCCTGGAGTAACCCCCTTGTACCTCCCGATACGAAGGGTTGCCTACCCTCCTTTTCTCGTCGAAAGGGTGTATTAGTGGTATTTCTTTCAACTAAACCACAGCTGAGACTCGCGTTAAGCAATGCAATGGTAATCCAGAAATACCTTGAAAAATTGACTGGGAAATATGAGTACAACAAAGCAACTTTTTTACACCTCTTCAAAAAGAATTTAACAATAATGGAAATTTACAGCGCTCCGATTAGGTTAAACCAATAAGTTAATGGATACTCAACATGGACCTACTGCGTACGAGTGAAATGCAACAGGAATTTTATGAAGGGGTGAAAATTCAAAGATCGCCGATGCCTTATTTACAGATCCATTAAAGGGGCTGGCCGGAGCTGTTGGGGTGAAAGGGGGGGGTCAAACTGTTGGTTTGCATATTGCTTACCCGCTCACCGCGACGGTGGCGCCATTCCTTATGGCCAAAGAGCTGGGTGTTTTCCCCCCTGAACTAAGGACGGACTTCACCCCAACAGCGCCGGTTAGCCCCTTTAACGGAACAACTAACAGCATCACACCCACGTGATTGTGACAGTACGCATATGGTTTGACGAGTGAATAGATAATAAAGTAATCGACATATTTTGAACCACGTGATTCGTCACCAGTGTCCTGCAGCTAGTATAATATCGGTTGCGAACCTGGTACACGCCATTGTCTTGCTTTTCTCAATTGTTCACGTGGGTGTGACATTAGGAACCAAGGCTTTTTATAGTAATTCGTTAGGTCACTGCAGACTATTAGAGTAAGAACAGAATAGTTTCAAGATACCACATGAACGTATTGCGCCCTGACAGAAAATTGTTCTAGCGACATCGCGCTGTTAAAAGGTCAAACATTTACCCTTTACGCAACATTTAGCCGTAAATTTTCAGAATAGGCTCCACTAACATAGAAAAATTACAGACTAGTGCAGTTTACCGGGCACTTTCTTAAATTAAAGATAAAAGATTTTATTTGTACTCATCACTCCCAAAATAGCCAGAAACAACAGACAAACTTTGTAAAAACATTTTAGAAAAATCGAATTTGTTGTCCCAATGTGAAACAGCACAAAGAATTACCCCAACCTAAACTTCACGTGCCTTAATCATTCTTTACATCGAAATGAAGACTGCTTAATTCAAAAAGTTTTGATATTTTTTACTAACCAATAACCTTTCGCCGACAAACAAATTTCATTGTTTCTGATCATTTTGAGGGTGCCGAACACAATTATAAGTGCTCGGTTAGCTACACTTTGATAAAGTACTTGGAAACGACAGCATGATCAATTGTTTCGACGTTTTTGCGGTATCTTGAACATGTTGTGTTACATTAAACGAACAAACGACAATCAAGCAGTAAAATTCCGAGAGATACGCAATATATTGACCACAATTTGATTTACTTCTATAGAAAATTTGAATCGAAATAGAATAGAATAACGAAAAGAATTTTAGACGATGCTGTGCTCGAGAAAGA
The DNA here is from genome assembly GCF_054372755.1 of Phalangium opilio. Classification (NCBI taxonomy): domain Eukaryota; kingdom Metazoa; phylum Arthropoda; class Arachnida; order Opiliones; family Phalangiidae; genus Phalangium; species Phalangium opilio. The sequence goes on along the minus strand of NW_028324146.1, from coordinate 3,331,689 downwards.
AAGAAAGAGTTGTACATTCAAGTCAAACGATTAACTACTACGACAAACTTCGTTTCTGATGAATTACTTAGGTTCAAAATCACATACGAATCAAAAATACATAGCTATACATCTCAAGGTAAATAAGAGTATTTAAGGTACTTTCGTGTAGAACCAAATCTTTGGTTCAAACACGTGGTAATTGTACATTCACAAACTAATCAGGATCAACACCAAGGATAAAAACTAGGCTCTGGATTGGTAACTTAAGCGAATCTAATTTATTGAGCTACAAAAAATGCAATTTTCTTTATCCTGATTGCGAATGACGTATGCCTGAATATATCACGCGAAAAAGAAGTATAGAGCTATTTCAGTGGGGGAAAAATTTCGTCTGCTACGAAAATTGGGCTTGCCTTTGAGTGTAGAGGGCGGCCATTTTGTGAGGGTTTCTCTATGGGCAAATAGCATTGGTGACGTAGCCATTACCCCCTCTGAAATAGCTCTATAGATGTCATTTTCCCCATGACATCTTTGCGCGTTAAGCCTTGGAGACTGTACGGGATTAGATAATGCGCTGCACCACACTTGATGCATTAACGTCACCCGAACAGAACAATTGACCCATTTAGGTCCAACGACGATATAAACTCATCGAATCTTTAGATACCCTTCAAACGCCACTTAACAAATACAAACCTAAACGAAAATATCTTTCATGGTGTCTTAAGCTATTGAATAAACCGAGTGTTAACGTTTCTTCTACGGTTTGACTTATGTACCGTGGAAAATAGATATAGTAATAGCGGTTAGGGCTAAACAAAAGATTTGAGAAGCGAAAAAGATTGTGGATAGCTGACTACCTACCTTGAAATTCATCATCCCATTCTATAGTGTTAGGAAAAACAAAGTGACCATCGTCTTTTCAGTCCAAGAGAAAACATGAGAAATGCAAGTTCAAAAGCAAAGGCAAAATATGGGTATTTTATGGTTTTTATAACCTATAATAGCACACGTAGGTACAGCAAACTAAATTTATACGTCGTAAAACCAATGTGGTTAATTGCCAGGACAAGGGATCGTATTGGCATAAATTGCTGGTCAAAATGGTCACGTCGTCTTTTTCCCAAATATTTCAAATTATCCTTGTCGATCACTTAAGAAAGACAGTTCCTTTTATTCGATATAGACTTTATAAAAGAACATCAAAATCATTAAGAAAACATAATTTAACACTAAGTTTGGTGAAAAAAATCACGATAAGCATGAATCTATACAAGTTATATCAGAAGTAAGATGAGACTAGAAGTACTGAGGTAACCAAATTCTTCACTTGGCGAAAGTGAATATTCTTGATAACACACCAACTGTTGGCCCTCTGGTAGCGGTTTCTGAATTTTCCCTCCAAAACGTGAGACGCTCGCGGCGGTAGACGGCTGAACTAGATTCAAGCACCCGCGTCCGTGTTCCGCGGCTTTAGGTTGAGGGGAGGGGGGGGATAGGAAATGTTTTTGGAACTCGACCAATTTTTTTCTCAGTAGTGTAGGCGCGATGGAAGCGGCATAAAATCCTCTAATTTCTTCACTAGTGCCAGGATCTACTACCAATGCTAGAGCTCTTCACTTCTAGCCCCTTATTTTACTTCTGGTTATATCGATTCATGCGATAAGTAATTTTTAAAAAACCATTGCTACTTTTACGATGCCTTCAAGCTCAAAAATTTCAATACCTGGGACTTCATTCATTCCATTTTCTTCCCTTATCATTTAGTTTTTACTATCTTTGAATGACAGTTTTTCCTTATAAAATCAGGATTAAAGGCTCAAGTGTGTCAACTTTTTAAACCTTCAAAATTACACAAAATTAACGTATGTTTGATGTTCTTTTTTTTTTAGGCTAAATCTATTAAAATCATGGTTGTCTGGAGATTTCATTCTCCTTTTAAAACACCTTTTAACTTTTTTTAACTTCCTGTAATTTTAACTAATTTAATTCAAATATCATCTATATTTAGAGAACTTCATCGTTGTGACTGAAAAATGTACTAACAAAAAATAGTACTGAAGATTGATATTCTTGGTAAAACTAGAAATAACCAAAGGGTCTCAGAAGTGCAAGTTTTTGTCGCTGGACCTCAGACCAGCAATGTTTAACCATTATAAAATTGAGCATCACAGACCATATGGTAGCTTATCGATGCAATACCATTTTTATAGCTTACTTCAAGTGTTATTTCCGTAGAGGTTTCTACCATCACTTGTTTATAATTTGTAAAATGCCCCTCACTAGCCAACTCACGGCATCTAGAGTTCTAGTTCTCAAGGAATGGTTTTTTTAGTTAGGAAGGTAAGCTAACCGAAACTATTTGTATAACACTGTATCAGAAGTTTATAAGAAATAATCCATAAGTATCTTCCATAAGTTTGTGACGTAGGTGAAACGTCATAGATTCTCGTAAAGCGACGCCTGGTGAGGCGCTGTCAAAGGCTTAGTACAGACTAAATAGGGAGATGGACTGCAAAACCGAGTGTAGTCAATTCTCGTGTCGTTCTCGAACTAGCTCGAGCTGTAAGTCTCTAGCATTACGAAGTATAGGAAGTGTCATACTTATGGAACATATCTTATAAACTTATGGTATGACAATACCTATACTTCGTAATGCTAGAGACTTACTGAAAGCTTGTTCTAGAACGACGGAAGCGAGAACTGACTATACTAGGCGTTGCAGTCCATCGTCATAAGCCTTTGACCGCCCCTCAAGGGGGGTGGCTTTACGAGAATCTATGACCTACGTCACTTCATGACAAGCTCTCAGTAACTTATGAAACATATCTTAGGAACTTATGCTATATGTGAACAGGGCCGTTGCCGAGTCAGAGCAAGGCCAACAGATATAAACTCCAAGGGTTAATATGGTACATAGTTTCCTGGAACAAATTTTGACCGTTTTTCAGAGGAACAAAGAAATATTAAATCTCAATATCCTGTTCAAGCACATCAAATAATCGGACCACTTTGACCATTGTAGGTAAATATGCCTTCAACTGTACACAAGTAAGAATATTAGGCGTGTAATTAGGGTACCAAAAATATAGTTTGCTGTACTAATTAAAAAGGTATGAATATCATTTAGATACAAACAAAACAGTAGTTAAAGGGCACCAATTAAATTAATTGGCAGACAAATTAACACTTATAAGATTATTTAAGAGGTAGGTAGTTTCGACGACTAGTAAAATAGCTGACATTCGGATTGAGAACCTAAGTTATTCGATCATTATGAGAGATACACCATAATATAAATTTTATAATTTACTATAATAAATACAAACGCACTAAGAGCTAGTACAATTTCTAATTATTCTTTCTAATGTACTGCAGGATTGCTATTAGTTATTATAGCTAATTGTAACTAACTCGTTATAATTTACTAAAAGCGAAAGCAAGGGTGAAATGAGAGCCATATGAATTTTGAAACTTCTACCTACCTTCATCCCAGTGAATCACTTAAGAAAGCAGCATTAACAAGAAATATACTGTTACCAATCAATTCTTAATTAACACACCCTAAATATAAACTAAACACCATAAACCACATCGCTACTAATAAAAATTCGCAAGCACAAAATGCGCTTCAACATTCATAAAACTATATTTAATCTTATACGTAACTATAATATATAAGAAGTTAAGAACATCGAAACGTCACATTGGCTTCTGATGTCATGAACTAAACCGCCTTAGTTATCCGATTCTAGCGCCATCTTGAGGTTAAAAGGTCACCTTGGAACATTTATTAAATAATGGGCAATCCCTTAAATAGGCTCCTCCCACATGTTAACGCCTCTGTTATAGGTAACGCCTTAAAATACGTTTCTAGCGCCATCTCTCAGCTACAAAGTCAAAGCTTCACCTTAATTTAAAAATGGAGGTAGCCAGTAGAAGGCGCCAGTTACGTTTTCCAAAAACAGGCTCGCGCTCCCTAATATTACAGAAAGTATAACTTCATGGCGCCAGAATTACCTTAGTTCAATGTTCTTATAGTATCCTCAATACGTTCTTGGTATTCTAAGGAACATTTTTGAAAGCTACAATTCATCGTAAAACAACTAAAAATATTCCGCATATTTCCTCGCAAATATAAAACTTAAAACCACAGTAAATTAAAGTTGAAAATTTAAGCTTGTTCAAAAGTGCTTAATATCATCGATTCACATATTTTAGGCTATTAAGCTAAGAGCAATGTTTATGATATACAGTTTTGCGCGTCTAATCAAATCTAAATTGAGAAATGCAAATGCAAGGAACCATGTGTTTGATAGAACATTATGCAGGGATTACATTAATGCAATGGTGTCTGATTTTTTCCAACTACCATGTGAAATTCTTTTTTCGTCAAAATCAGCTTACCAAATTACATTTACACGGTTTGCACTTTGAACTATATGGTCACCAAGAACGAAAAATATAATATTCGGTGACAGTAATACGATAATACTCGAGGGGTCGGTCATTCATGAAATCCCGTACGCTACCCGCGAAATCCAATTTAAGAAATCCGAAATCAATGCTGATTTCGAAATCAAATAAAAAATCCGAAATCAGCAACGAAATCACAAAATCAGTAAAGAAATCATAAAATCAGTAAAAAAAAATCACAAAATCAGTAAAGAAAAAAAAAATCAGTAAAAAAAAAATCACAAAATCAACAAAGAAATCACGTAATCCAAAATCCGACGAAATCATGGGGAAAAATCTCAAAATCCGAGGAAATCACGCGAAAAACCTCAAAATCCAACGAAATCAAGGGAAATATCGCAAAATCCGTCGAAATCACGGGAAATATCGCAAAATCCGTCGAAATCACGGTAAAAATAGCAAAATCCGATGAAATCCATTGGATTTTATCGAATTCTGAAATCAAACAAAATCCGACGAAATCAAACGAAATCCGAAGAAATCAAATTGGATTTCGAAATCCCGTACACTTTCTCCTAAACGTCCGACCCCTCGATAATACTAAAGTAGAGCGACCAAAGAATCAAGAGGGAATTGTCTTAAACATCATACTGGGCACAGTGACTCAATTTATTGTCAATGTTAGTCGAAAAATTTCACAGTATAAATTTCTTAACGCTCTGATACGAGCCCGTATTTCAGTTAACATTTGAAATGAATAGTAAGTTAAAACTTAATAATTTGTCTCATAGATGGCGTTAGATATCAGACACCATTACTTATTATTGTAGAACGTCTTCTATTTATTAACTTACCATAATAATCCAGAGGGTGAGCTTTTATTTACAGAAGGCGAGCGGAGCACAAAAGAAATAATGACAATGAGATCAAAGTTATTTCAAAAACGAAAATTCAAGTCTATACGTGTTAAGTGTCTTCGGAGCATTTATAAAGAAAAAAATAGATTCAAATTCCATGTTTCAAAATACTTTATCTTCACGTAAGTGGAAAGTTTTAATTACTTTAATTCATTATACCGACTTAATTATCATTCGGCAAATCAGTTTTTATCTGTTTAGATACGAGCATTACAGCTGAGCTAACATGCAGTCAACGCGATTATCCTGGGAGAACAAATCTTCCCGCGCCACCTACCATCGTACAATAAAGTAAAAAAAAACCTTATAACGAGATAATTTTTAAAAAAAATAAACGGTATATTTGTCAACAGGGTTCATACAACTTTTGGAAAACAAATTTCCCTGAGATTTCCATTTTCCATGTTTTTCCCAATATACTTCCCTGAATTTTCCAGGAATTTCCCGTGTATGGAGTATCCTATGGAGCAAATATTAACGAAGGAGGGGGGGGCAAACAGGACTATAACATACTCAAAGGACATCCCCGTATCTCTAATATAACCAGAGTTATTGGCCTCCAAAGTTTAGTGTAATGTTAATCCTATGGAGGGTATGTTTATGAACATTTTGCTTAATTACTCGGCCTCTGTTTCACGCAAATTTCCCTGAATTTTACTAAAAATTCGATAATTTCCTTGAATTTTCCCTGAGGTTTTCGTCTACTATTTATTTCCCTGATTTTTCCAGGTTTTCCAGGTTTGTATGAACCCTGTGTAATGACCTCTAGAAAGCCGTCCTTTAAAGACAGTAGAAGAAATTAAAATTTGTGGTAAAAACCGCTCGTATGTGCCCGCTTGTAGGAGAAACAGATGAAGCAGAAATCTTATCTATAACCTAATTCAACCATGCTTCATCAGCAATGAGATCCGCGTTCTCAGAGTTTCAGTGGGGTCGTACGATTTAGCCGCCCTCAGTATATTCAAAATATAAGCTAATTCTCACACAAAAAACAAATGAGAAAACATGTTCAATAAATTCCGAAACACGTCAGCATTTGCCACGCCCCCTACCGAATCGCGAAGAATTCTGGGAGGCGTTCACATCCGCATACGTACGTAACTAGTGCCATCTGGTAAACAAGCTCAGGGAACAAAACTCCCATTACATATATAAGAGGATTGCTTTAAAATAATTATTAACATTGAAAACAGGGTTCATACAACTTTTGGAAAACAAATTTCCCTGAGATTTCCAGGTTTTCCCCCCATATACTTCCCTGAGATTTCCAGGTTTTTCCCCTATATGGAGTATCCTATGGAGCAAAGGTAACGAAGTAGTGGGGGGGGGGAAATAGGACTATTACATACTCAAAGGACATCCCCGTATCTCTAGTAGAACCACAGTTATGAGCCTCCAAAGTTTAGTGTAATGTTAATCCTATGGAGGGTATGGTTACGAACATTTTGCTTAATTACTCGGCCCTGTTTGACGCAAATTTCCCTGATTTCCCTGAATTTTAGTAAAAATTATAAATTTCCCTGAGTTTTCCCTGAGGTTTTTGTCAACTATTTATTTCCCTGATTATTCCAGGTTTTCCCTGTTTTCCAGGTTTGTATGAACCCTGGAAAAGTAAATTGAAACATGATAATTTTTCTATGGGAACATCATGCACGTTATGGCTTAGTTCAAGAAACTAATTTGAAGATTGGAAGCTATAGCTTGAGCCGAAAAATCTAAATCATCTAACGTGATCGTATTTTTTTGAAGCATATTCTAAACAGAGCAGTTATAAATGAAATGTGATGTTTTAATAGAGTCCCTTAATCTTTGGCATGATTTTATCAATATGACGTCGTTAAAAATCTCAGTCTCAACATTGGTCATTGACCTTTGAACTGTAATGTACTTCGCGCGTTTCTGGTACTATTTACAGATAAATAGTATGTAAATGCATGCGCGCGGTTACAATCGAAGTATTTGAAGATACATCTCAAGAAGTTATATCGTTCTACATCAAAATATGACAGTTAAAACACGACTAACAATTAGTTTATCACATAACCAGTCCTTATAAACGTTTTAAACTAGTTTGAAAATATTCTTTACTTGAATATCCATGTTTAATCATATTTTTTGAATAATTTCACTAACATAATCACTATAATTAATACAAAATCTATTCTGAACCATTATCACATTCACGACGTGGGTACGTTATTCAAGTTACGTCTGTAAAATCTAACGTCCCTAAGGTATAAGCGGACATGTAAAAGAAAAATTTCCAAGCTTAATCTGAAGCGTTTCACTTGTTAGCCCCATTATTCAAAGCCTACATACGTCAGAATGCAATGGAAATTAAAGCAAATGTTGGCTCCTGTGGCGCCCCTAATATACTCGTTATCTACACACAAATATTCCCCAAGCCAAAAGCAGGAACCCATCCAATCGGAACTTGTACATGAGGGCGGAGCTAAAACCTAGCCTTTACTAAGCTTAGGGGCCAGATAACTCCACCCCCGACTATGGGGGCATCTAGAGGCATTTGCTTCTAAAAACTAAACCACAGCCGAGACGTCGCGTAAAGCCCAAAGCACGTAAAGTGCACGAGTAAATGAGCCAGCTAGTAGTTAAGCAAGGGCTTACATTAGCTTGAATAAAAGCATTAAAAAATTGGGTAAGCGAGAAAAATATCCATTCTGCAATTTTCGTTGATAACTAAAGGCTCTTTCAGACGATCCAACTTTTTGACTCAGCTTGATGGGTCAACTCGAGTTGAATAAACTAGTTGGATCGTGTCAAAAGACGCTGGATGAGTTGAGTCAGCAAAAAAGTTGGCTAGGAAAAGTTGGATCATTGATCCAATTTTTGCTGACTCAACTTTTTAATTTCATTTCTTCAGCCAATCAAAATGAATTACAAAAAAAAAGCCTTTTTTGCCGGTTATTTCGTAAGTGCCAAGGTAGGTGGCGCTTAAAAAGTTCCATTTAAGTCGTGTGAATAGGAAGGATTTATTTCACTTTTCCCTTCAAAAGTTGGACAAGTTTAAACAACTTTTTGACCCATCGAGCTGAGTCAAAAAGTTGGATCGTCTGAAAGAGCCTTTAGACACATAAGTTTTCAATTTATTTTGTATTCCCTTATAAATTATTGTTCTTAATGTCTTAAACTGAAAACGAGAGGGATGGGAAACAGTTTACAATTTTTAGTCCATAATGAAATGGTCAGATAACCATTTTCTAATCGATTTAAGGTCTTTTGAGACGATACAAATTTTAGACTCATTTAGATGAGTCAACTTGAGTTGAGTAAACTAGTTGGGTCGTGTGAACAGAAGTTGGACAAGTTGAATCAGCAAATTAAAAAAATGATCAAAAAATGTATCGTCTAAAAAGGCCTTTAGATTGATCAAACAAGGTATCGTAAAACATTAACAAAATCTAAGTAACTTTCCATTAATTACACATAAATTTTCAAAGTTGGCGTACGTGTTAAATCTAATCTAACACAATGTTTTACATGTATTTCTACGTATTGGGAACCTAGGCTACAACCAAATTAAAAAATAGAATGTTTCTTTGACCATTTCATTATCCGTTTAAACAAACAGCAGACGACACTGGCCAACAACAGTCGTCAAAAATAAAACCTTATTAGAAATTTTCTAGCCAGTAAATAACAACATGTTAGACATGATTAAAGTAATCGATAGAGCAATTAAGAGAGAGAGGCAATAGAAAAAGGGTGCTGTGACACAAACCTTTTCTGGTCCTCCAGACATGTCCATTGTCCTTCGGAGAGGAAGCCAAAGAACCTTTTAGAAGGGCAGGTTGGGGTTTATTATAAGCAATCATTTTAAATGTATATTAATCTAAGTCAAAGCTAGAAAAGGAAATATTTTAAATATATTTCCAATATACGATGACGCAAGCGGCTTTCGTTAAAGAAAAAATTAAAGGGACTGTAAAGTGGGCATTGGCGGGTGGGTAAAATTTATTCGAATTACGTCAGAGGCACGTGACCGAGGAGAGTCGTGGGTGGTTCAAAGAAGATTAGTTTTCATTTCGAAAACTACCACTTCATGGAATTGGCGCTGTAATCTCGCCAAAAAACAAGGACTAAATAGATGTCCAGATCCACTCCATGAGGAGTCTTTGTATCTGGGCATCACGTGATGTCTGTGACGTATTTCAAATCATTTTTACCCACCCGCCGATGCCTTCTTTGCAGTTCCTTTAAATGACTGTAAAACTATTTCTAATCGACTCTTGACTAACGAAATAGCATCAAAATCATTACGAACACCTAATTTTATATAAATTATAATTGAAGTTTCAAAAGTTGACATTCTAAACACTTTCAACCAATTAGCGATCGCGACATAAAGTGCCATTTGGTTTTCAGGAACAGCACCTGCTGCAATCAAGAAGCGATATCTAGTTTATTAGGGAGAAGGTATAAAGATGCCTAAGTATTCGCGCACCATAGTCCCAGTCCCCCTTTCAAAATACAAGGGGGGGACGTAAAAGGAGGCCGGGCTATTTCGCCTCTCCTCAGACGGAAAATACTTAATTTTCGTCACTCGCGTCGTCGCGCTGACGTGAGTTTTCAAGAACCAATGAGAAGCTGGTTGTAATTTGGAGGCGGGGATTAACTCCGGACCTACGTTTGGACTGGAGATAAAGCTGGAAATCTGGCGAATTTATACCTTCTCTCTGAGATACTAGATATAACTTCTTGCTGCAATTGGTTAAAGTTCCTAATATGAAAATGATTGTTAGATTAGCGTGCCAACTTTTGAAGCTTGGAAAGTTTACATAAAATTCGAGGATAACATTATAAGTTTTCACGTTTCTTTATTAGTCAAAATAAATCGATTAAAAATTGTCTGGCTGGCCATTTCATTCTCACTTTAACACCACCATAAGACACCAAACAAATGAGCAAGAAACTGAAAAATTCCCAAAATATCCCAGAAATTATCAGAGGAAGCATTCCATGCGCGTCAATATCTAACCCAAGCGTAAATATAATTGAACAACATTGCGTGCGTGTACTTGAAAATGATACGAAAAATCACTATGTTACCTTTTCGGTAATGGTAATAATTTGTCTATAATCACGTTCAAACACAATTATATTAAGGTAAAGATAGTTCATTAAATTTGATGATAATTATAATTTAACCTATTTTTAATACGCGAAAATGTACAATAACGTTTAGCATTGTAGAGAAAAAATATGAATAAACTATGGAAACAAACGGATGACTCTTGTCGGGCGTAACCAATGACGTATGGCTAAGGTATAGAGCTATCTCAGAAGCCTTAGTGTGACGTCACCCATGTTATTTGCCCATAAAACCAAAGCGGTACCAAACATGGCCGCCCATTGCCAAGGGTAAGCCCATGACGTTTTACCTAGGCAGTCACTGACGTCACAACTGAGAAAGTTCTATTGGCCAGCTAGTCCTGAATGGTTTAAAGCAAAACGCGGATCACGTGGTTCGCCTACAAGTTGACTTTCCTTACGAAATCCATTTTTGGCTTGGCGAAGGTCAGTGGGCGGGATTTATAAATGCAAATGCCTCCTTCCTGCCTTCGCCAAGCTAAAACTGGAGTTGGTAAGGAGAGTCAACTTGTAGTGGAACCACGTGACCCGCGCTTTTTTCAATCAGCACAAATAATATAGAACAGTTCAGAACCATTTATAGCGAATAAGAATAACTAACTAAAGATCCACGCTAGGTGCTCGACTGCACTCGTCAGCTGGGGGAGGCACCTAGGTTTACATATTTTTTAAACAGAGCCTGAATTTTACTGGCTAGAAAACAAATGTAATTTAAAGCAAAGCGCGGGTCCAGTGGATCCCCTATAAGTTGACTTTGGCGAAGGCTAGTGGGCGTGATTTATAAGTGTACTTATAAATCCCGCCCACTAATGTCTCCTGCCTTCGCCAAGCCAAAACTGGAGTTAGTAAGGAAAGTCAACTTGTAGGGAATCCATTGGACCCGCGCTTTGCTTTAAATATCTACTACTGCACGTGGCATTTGATGAGTGAGGAATACCGCCTCACTTAGCTTTGAGACGACACTAAAGACTTCATACTTAGTTCTGCCTTGGCCAAACTGCTTTTTGTACCCGCACACCACGTGCACTTATGTTTTTTACGTCAACAACTGCCCAAATCCCAGTTCCTTAAACCCACTTTCAAAAAAGACGATAGAAATAACAAAACTTAAGGAAGAAAGTTGAGTGCTGGCGACGTGTGATTTACGTCACCTCTAATTAACCCACCGAAATAACTAATTACTGCAACTATAGGTTAAAAACAAACGCAAGTACGCAGACTAATTAAAATATATCTACAGTCAAGCTTTGCACTACAAGACAAGAACTAAAAGTAATGCCTAATGCCTGAAAAGTCAAATTCATTATTTTCGTTGGCGAGGAACAAAACAAAAAATGTGGTATTAAACTAGAGTCATGATTGGTCGGTGTCGGTCAACCAACGAAACTAGAGAGAAAGAGATAAAGACTTGACGTCGTTTAAATATACCACGTAGACAATTCATGTAATGCCATTGGCTAAGTAAAAAGCAGAGGGGCCGAACCACCATATTAGGATAGTACCCTCGCTCCAAGCCAATAGAGAGCTTTCAGTTGGAGGAGGAGCTGAGTCTCGTGACATAATTTACGCTGCCATATTGGTGGGTTTAAAGCAGGAATAAATCTGAGACCACCCAATATGGCTACCAGAACAGCTGCGGTAAGACTTGGGAGGGTGTGACGTACTACTATCCCATCTGAAAGCTCCCTATGAGATAGAATATATGTATTAAACCTAGAGTCACAACGTGCACATGGACCTCGAGATCGACGATACACTTTTGGTGGTCGAGCATGAATCTTTATCAAATACGGGTGGCGCCACCTATTAATCACTTGAAGAACTTTTTTTATTACCGTCTGCTGCTATAATCCGCGTAACAAGCTGTCAACATAGTTTTTTAAACGTATTAAATAAAATACGCCAGTTAAATAATAAAAACTCTAGTCCTTTTTAATCTAATAAATAGATGAAATAAAAATCATATCAATGTTTCTGATGGCAAATAGGCAATAAGTAAAAGTTGTAACTAGTTCCGTTAGAGGCTTACAGATGGCGCTGTTATGTTTTGATAACCTTGCTTGATAAAAACAATGTGTTACGCGGTAAGCCGATTTGAATTGTGACTCTAGGTTTAATACATATATTCTATCTCATTGCAAGCGACAGTGTGAGTCGACTAGCCTCCCACGTGTTTCGAACGAGAGCTCCATCTGGTGTCGCCTCTTGGCGCTAGGGATTCAACTCTCCCAATATGGCGGCCTCTCCCCTGTGCATTGGTTTCTCGGCAAGTATTGCCTCAACTTATGTTACTTCAAATTTTTCTTTCAACTGATATAAAAGTAACCAAATTTGGATGTTCATTCATTCTCCCGAGAATTTCAACGGAGTGTTTATAAAAAATCGTGCATTTGCGCAAAAACGCTTGCAATTTCATTCAAAAATCTAGAATGAAATAAACGACCTCGATACAACTATCAAACTTGATAAAATAATGCCAAGAACAGGGAATTGTGCCTTAATATAATAATCAAAACATGATCATGCTAACCGTGGATGGGACTGTGTCGTGTTCACACAGAACATCCTTCCGAATCATAATACATTACTACCAAGTGCGAGCAAATTGTCCCCCTCAAGTTTTTCATAAATATCCTTAATTAAACAGTGCATTTTTCAGCTCAAGCTCAATTACGTTAAATTTTTAAACTAAGCCAGTTTTAAATGCGAAAATAATCGATCAAACAAATTAAAAATAAATAAATGAATAAATAAATAAAGAATAAAAAGAAATTGTAGCTCTTGTACATTGTCAATTAAATAAGCCAACCCTTTTAAGGAATACACAAACTAAGCTAAAAAAAAGGTCCATACACAACAATTAATTTTATTGGTTCAAACACTTATTAGTAACACCTAACACTTGTTCTGTTTTGAACTTAATTTTTAAATATGAACTTTTTAAAAATGTAAAATACATTAAAAAATTGTTACATCCTCATTATGCTCCATATTTATACTTTTGGTCTTTCTAAAGATTAATCCATTTCAGAAAATTAATTCTCACCGCGCCATCTATGGGAGGACCGGACTACTATTTAAAATTTCCCCGAATTTGGAACTCGAGAAACAACAGGGTTCATACAACTTTTGGAAAACAAATTTCCCTGAGATTTCCAAGTTTTCCCCATATACTTCCCTGAATTTTCCAGGTTTTTCCCCTATATGGAGTATCCTATGGAGCAAATGTTAACGAAGGAGGGGGGGGGGGCAAATAGGACTATTACATAATCCAAGGGCATCCCCATATCTCAGGTAGAACCAGAGTTACGAGCCTCCAAAGTATAGTGTAATGTTAATCCAATGGAGGGTATGTTTATGAACATTTTGCTTAATTACTCGGCCCCTGCTTGACGTAAAATTCCCTGATTTCCCTGAATTTTACTAAATATTCAAAATTTCCCTAAATTTTACTAAAAATTTAAAATTTCCCTGAATTTTCCCTGAGGTTTTTGTAAACCATTTATTTCCCTGATTTTTCCAGGTTTTCCCGGTTTTCCAGGTTTGTATGAACCCTGAACAAGTAGTCGGCCAGCAAGGCAGCAAGTCAAAACCGTTATATTTTAAATAAAATAAATTGCTCGCCGAGCCATCTATGAATGGTTCTGAATACTACTTATTCTGAACTAATTTACAAACTTAACTCTTAAAGGAAAAGTTCAGGTAACGTAACATTATACCTTAAATGAACGGCCTTTTTCTAAATATAAAAGGAAAAAACATTAAAAAAATACATGAGCTCTTTTTACAAAGCATTTAATTAGTCTTAAAAACGAGGACTACTGCGCCATCCGCCATCGGTTTAGTGGCGTCTGCTAGCCAGAACCTCTTACCTCTCTCAGCCTGTGATAATTAAACCAATCTCGTAGGGGTAAGAGATTCGATTTAGCAGACGCCACTAGAGCAATGGCGGTCGGCGCAGAACTCCTCGATTTTAAGACTAAAGCAAGTAGTCCATTAAGCCTTGTAAAACCGTATCGTTAACGTAACGTCACATATCCAAATACGAACAGAACGCCATCTGATAACGTTTCTTAAACTCTGCTTTCGGACTTAAGCAAGTAGTCCACTTAGCCTTGCGAAACTGTATCGTTACCGTTTAAAGTTCGTAAATCATCCGAAAGAGGCCGCCCATTACCTAAGTCCGAAAGCGTCGTTTAAGAAACGTTATCAGATGGCGTTCTGTTCGTATTTGGATACGCGACGTTACGTTAACGATACGGTTTCACAAGGCTAAGTGGACTACTTGCTTAAGGTAATGGGCGCCCTCTTTCGGATAATTTACGAACTTAAAACGGTAACGATACCGGTTTCGCAAATACTAATTATTTTGTAGTAAGATATAACTTATTTTTTTAATATTTTTGCTTTTATATTTAGAAAAAGGCCGTTATTTTAAGGTGTAATGTTATGTTACCTGAACTTTTCCTTCAAATCGCAAAACGTAGAAAAACAATTGAAAACACGGATCATTAAGATGTCGCCTACTGTTGACACTTTCAACCAATAAAATTTAAAGTTGCGTATGGACTTAAGAAATTTCAACACTTGTTCTTACCTTCACTTAAAATTCTTTGCAAACTTATAAACAACACAATAATTCAAGGAACTACAGTGGTGCCAGACAAATATTATACTACTTCTTCAGAAGCCAGAAGCTAATAACCTTTCCATAGGATTTAGTATTTTATATTAATTATTACCGCAGTTAACAATGCATTTCGAAAATATAACTCAAAAAAATATATTCAACGTTTGAACATAATGACTTTGGTTCAGTTTGCTTTACTAATTGAGGGTATTTTCAAAAGTATACATTATTATAACAAAAGGCCTCAGTTTCCCACTGTTATACGTGGTTGCCAACTTATTAACGTAGCAGACGATTCAAGTCGACCTCTCGCCCAATCACAGGTGGTTTAAGCTACGTCGTTTTAAACAATAGATTTTTTGGCCTTAGGTGGTCTATGCTTATTATACTATTCTTGTTTGGTTACCTCATTGAAACCATGGATAAAGAATGCGCGTGAGGAAATTTGTTTTCACTCTACAGGATAGGCCACTCCCTATCTCGGGCGACAGCTTATTCCGTATATACTCTGTTACAACATCGGTTGTCAGCTCGCGCAAAGCTAGGTTTCTATGTACCGTAGCTTTATACGTGCTGTCAAGAGACGAAAAACTTCAGGATCTTCAGGATTTAAAACATCCGCCAGTTTTTTAGCTCGAGTGCATGCACGGACCTCTAGGCCTTAATTTCAAATACGTGTGAAATTGCCTACAGCACGTATTTAAAACTAAAGCCTAGAGGTCCGTGCACTCGAGCTAAAAAACTCGCTGATATTTTAAATCCTGAAGATCCTGAAGTTTTTTGTCTCTTGACAGCACGTACAAAGCTACGTTCCATAGAGAAACAGCTTTGAGCGTGCTGACAACCGAAGCGATAACAGAGTATATACAGAATAAGCTGTCGCCCGAGATAGGGAGTTGCCTATCCGGTAGAGTGAAAACTAATTTCCTCACGCGCATTCTTTATCAATGGTACTATTTTCTATAAACCTTTCTCCACTTCTCTAAAAAACACTCAAATGTTAGAAAAATCTAGACCAATCACTGGCCAATTTTTAATATTATTAATTTGTCATTTTCCCGCATTTTAGGAAGCCTAACTTGAATAAAAATTTTTAATAGAAATAACATTTAAATTAAAAGGTTTTTTCTATTGTATATTCAGCATAGTTTTTCGCCCATTACAAAACAAAAGGCCTAAACAAATCAAAGGGAATGGTTATTAGCTTCTGATATCACGCTGTAGATGGCGCGACCTTAGAGCCATCTTGAATTATATTCTGGTAACAATGTAATACTTCAAACAACCCATTACAAATTCTTATTTCTACTTAACTAGGTTCATTAGTGTATTTTCCAGAATTACTTTCAAAAGACCAAACTATAAACATTAAATCCTTTAATAGGCAGTGTAGCTCCTCCCTCACCGCCAAAATGGGTTTGAAATTACATAGTAGCCCTTGATATTTCATCTCAAGAGTTCTACATTGTCTAAGAGGGTCTGGACGAAATTTTTATACTGAAAATCCCTGACGTTTCCAGCTTATCCCTGACCAGAGTCCACTTCATAATTACACCTGGCCCATATTGAGCATTGCCCGAAGCATGCTTTTATATAGGAAACGAAATCCCTGACTTTTTAGGAAAGAAACCTTAAATCCCTGACTTATTCCCCCATTTTCCAAATCCCAGACTTATCCAGGTTCTGTACAAACCCTGTCTAAAGTCATTTTCACTAACCAATTTCTCACCTTTTATTTGTCTAAAAGTCAGAATGTTATGTTTA
This sequence comes from Phalangium opilio, assembly GCF_054372755.1. NCBI lineage: Eukaryota > Metazoa > Arthropoda > Arachnida > Opiliones > Phalangiidae > Phalangium > Phalangium opilio. Next base: position 3,314,871 of record NW_028324146.1, on the reverse strand, counting down.
AAAATGACTATTACAGTGAACTAATAAATCAGGGTTCATACAAAATTTCCAAAGTCAATTTCCCTGATATTTCCAGGTGTATTTATACATTGGACGAGTGGTATAATTTCAAAAGGGTTACCAGACTATGCCTACATCAGCATATGTTTACCACTCTTTGCTAGGTTATAACAGACGAATGATGCTTTAGAGGGACCAACATACGAAATTCCACACGCCAAAGAAATATATTTCTCTCCACTGACACAAATAATATCTATTTTCTTGTTAGATTATGGGTCCCTTGAAGTGTGTTTGTTTCACTTTATGTAATTTCCCTGAATTTTCGAAGTAGTTTTATTTTCCCTGATATTTCCCTGATCTTTTTCCTCTAAACCAATTTCCCTGAATTTTCGAAGTAATTTAAATTTTCCCTGATATTTCCCTGATCTTTTTCCTCTAAACCAATTTCCCTGAATTTTCGAAGTAATTTAAATTTTCCCTGATATTTCCCTGATCTTTTTCCTCTAAACCAATTTCCAGGTTAGTATGAACCCTGTTAATATATTAGATCACATCTGACCAATCTACGAAATTCCCTGATTTACCTGACAATTTTAAATTTCACTCCTGATTTGTTCCTGTTAGAAACATATTTAAGGAGTTTTTTATAAACGCTCTGTGATCAAAGCACTTGCAGAATTGCTCAAATTTATGGTTTGGTCTATTTGACAAGTAATATAGAAATATCACATAAACCGACTGTTATCTTTGAAACAGTTGACGTAAATGTACAATCGTGGCACAAGGATGTTTGCCTGTCAAAGGGAATGAACACATTTACCTTCTCTGTCGGCATTAGCTCCCGTTGTTTGAGTTTGTTTATTGTAAGTCACATTTTCCTTTGGTGGAATATTGGTTTGGTGAACATTCACAACGCTCAACTTCACTTTCCTAAAAAAAATTAATTATATTAAATTAAATTAAATTAATTGTAATTAAAGGGAGGGTGAAGTAAAAAATCAAGTGACTTTTTATCGATTCTTCTACTAATTATAAGACCAGTCTGCACAGTCAAACATTCAGGAAATACCAGTTCCGAATGATTTTAAAATTCAAATTAGGTTCCGATTTAAAGGATAATTTTAAAGAAGCCCCTCCGACCAATAGCGTAACGCCCTGCCTTTTTGTTAACAAAATTATCGTGGCACGCTCCATGTCTCGCGCCACGATTATCACATCGCGCTCAAATTTTATCAAATCTCGTGATAAATTTCATTCAACATGGAACGTGCCACGAGAATTTTGTTAATAAAAAGGCAGGACGTTACGCGATTGGCCGGAGGGGCTTCTTTAAAATTATCCTTAAAATCTGAACCTAATTTGAATTTTAAAATCATTCGGAACTGGTATTTGCTGAATGTTTGACTATGCAGACTGGTCTTATAATTAGTAGAAAAATCGATAAAAAATCACTTTATTTTCTACTTCACCCTCCCTTTAAAGGGGAAAGCCATTTCTAGCATTAAAATATTTTAGGCAAAACATTTTTAGTTAAAAAAATAGGCTTAACTTAACTACTTACTTCAAAGCTTTAGACAAGGCTGCTGCATTGGCAATTAAACTGGTATCAGGCGATAAACTTGTATCCGGTGGAGGAGTGCTATTCGACTGATTTAAACTAGGAGGACCTTAAAACGTGAATCAAATTGCAAACACGTTAATTAATTTTATTTTGTTTTCAAGCATAAGTGGAAGATTGTGTGATGTATTTTTGTATTGCCTAGAATCAGGGTTCATACAACTTTTGGGAAACAAATTTCCCTGAGATTTCCATGATTTTCCCCATATACTTCCCTGAGATTTCCAGGTTTTTGGAGCAAATGTTAACGAAGGAGGGTGGGAGGGGGGGACAAATATGACTATAACATAATCAAAGGACATCCTTGTATCTCTAGTAGAACCAGAGTTATGAGCCTCCAAAGTATAGTGTAATGTTAATCCTATGGAGGGTGTGTTTGTTTACGTTTTGCTTAATTACTCCGCCCCCGTTTGTCGTAGCCGTACGTTTTTAGTATGGTTAGATGGGGGATAAAGAGGACTATAACATACTCAAAGGACATCCCCGTATCTCTAGTATAACCAGAGTTATGAGCCTCCAAGGTTGGGTATAATGTTAATCCTATGGAGGGAATATTCGCTAACATTTTGCTTAATTACTAGGCCCCTGTTTGACGCAAATTTCCCTGATTTCCCTGAATTTTACTAAAAATTCTAAATTTCCCTGAATTTTCCATGAAGTTTTTGTCAACTATTTATTTCCCTGATTTTTCCAGGTTTTCCCGGTTTGTATGAACCCTGCTAGTCCCTCTACCTTGTATCACCCTTTTTTCACTATAAAGACAGTCACAACATACCTGATAATGTGTGAATGCCAACTGACATAAGTAGGTCATCTGGATCAATTTTTTCAGTTTTAATTTTGAAACTACTTCCACCAGAAGAATCTTCAACTAACTAAAGAACAATTAAACATCACGTTTTATTTCTATAGGGTAATGGCAGTCCTCTGCCTTCGACTGTATTAAGCTCTATGGGGAAATAACATGGGGTGCCATTAGTCTATGTACGCACCTTTTTGGCTTCTAGTTCTCGTTTCTTCCGTTCTTTTTCTTCTCTTATCTGGGCAAGTTTTGCCTTTTTCCTCTCCAACTCCGCACGCCGATCGGCCATTTTCAAGCTGCTGAAATTCAGAGCCAAGGTGAAGGTTTAAACAGCGGTAATATTTGAGGCCAAGTTGCTATGTGGCCAGTGATTCTGGTTTCTGGTTGAAATTCAGAAACCCAGGGTGGCTAAGGCTTAGAACTTCATTACGTATACATTGAAATATCAAGATGAATAGAACTTTGTATTTATAGTAACAAGTTAATTCAGTAGCTTCCTGAAGAATTCGTACTTCTAAAATTCACTTCTATTCATGGAGTTAAATAATATATACGCAACTTCCAAATTAAAAGTATTCTATTCGGCTATTCGCTGTCAAAAAACTCTTGTGTGAGTTGTGACAGGATTCTCACTTCTCAGACAGTGCATAGCCCACTCGATCACTCGATCGGCGTCGCAAGCTGCTCCACCAGCGTGGGAAATAAGGCGGTGGCCCAGGGCAAATGACCAGTTTAAAAATTAAATCGAAAGGGGGTCAGTGGACCACTGGACCACTAAGAAAATTGAAGGGTTTCCAGAGTCCAGACATTAGCCAATATATTGTAATTATCCACTTCTTCAGTTTAGCAGACGACGCGCCCTGGTCAGTGGTCATGGACCAGTTTATTTATTCCAGGGCAAAGGCGTCGCTGGCCCAATGTCCAGTTTCAAAAAAATCCTTATTTCTCACCCTGTGCTCCACCGACCGGACAGCTTGCTCCCGTCCAAGCAAGCCGACTGGTCCCAGCTCCCAATATGGATAATGCCAAAAATCTATATTTTTTAGAAAGTTCGGTGACTCTAATTAAATATGCCTTAGTTTCAAATTATTGGGTTGTTTCTCGAGTGGTATCTAACATCTAGAATATTTAATTCCGTTTCATAGGATTAAATATTAAGTTATAGAGAATAATATGGGGCTTTTATAAAATGTCTTCTATATAGGGGAAGCGCCATCGGATCCCCTACAAGTTGACTTTCCTTACGAACTCCAGTTTTGGCTTGGCGAAGGCAGGAGACATTTATGGGCGGGATTGATAAGTGCACTTATAAATCCCGCCCACTAGCCTTTGCCAAGCCAAAACTGGAGTACAGGGGGGAAAGTCGCCTTGTAGGGGACCCACTGGACCCGCGCTTTGCTATAAGACAAATGTTGGCTCCTGTGGCTACCCAAACATGCTGGCTTATCTTCAACACAATAATTTTCCTGAACTCGTAAATGGGGCGGAGCTAAAACTAGCCTTTGCTAAGTTTAGTGAGCCAATCAACTCCACCTCTCAGCTTTGGGAGCATCTAGTGGCATTTCTTCGAACTGAAGTTGAAACTTGCTATAAGCACTGATTGTATTGTAAAAAATCCAGTGAATTTTCGTGGGGAAAGAAATTTGGGAATTAGGAATTTAATTTAAATCTGGGAGTAGAGAGCAAATGCGCAATTATTACTAAGTTGCCTTTTTAGTTTTTACCGAGGAAAGTCGTACCATATGTGGGTAGAACCATTATTTTGCAACAAAATAACAAAATATTTAGCATAATTTATTCAAAAATTCTTTGTTTTACCGAAGGGCATGAACTTCCGATGGCAACACAACAAAATTACCAGCAAAATTTTTTCAAAAATAAAATTTTATTTCGAAATAGTACAACATGATTTAACAGCTGCATAAAAGTCTAAAAGGGCTTCATTTCTTCTAAAAGATATAAACATTAGGTGCTTGCAAAGGTTAAAAATCTAAAATAAGAATAGATAAAGGTAAATAAATTCGCTTACGCCGGTACAATGCTTTTTATTTAAAATATGAAATTAAAATGTTATATATAGAATACCGAGATAAAATTCACGATATGAAAATAATTTGTTATTTAACCATCGAAGGAAAGAAATTGTTCATAAACTTCGATGTGATCACCAATAAAAACGCAGACGTTTTAGTTGACGACCTGGGCTATGTTTAAAACTCAATATGTACACACTTCAGCGAATTTAATTCATAAATTGAATGTGAAGAGATGGAGAAGTTAAAAAAGTGACTTTCACCGACCTTTCTGCATAGCGTTGCATCTGGCGGACTCTTTGTGATCTAAAAAGCTTGGGTGCACAATAAACCTTTGGTCGTAATGTGTGTGCCAACAAATACAATTTCTCTGCGAAAAACATGCATAAAAATATACTCAAACGATATTAAAAATCAAAACAGAAGCGAATTTCGTCGATAAATTAAACGCTTCACAGAATACATCGAGCGCCATGAAGCATGAGATATGATAAATGTTGCGAGCGATAGGACAAAAGTGACGTGTGAATTAGGGTAGCATACGTACCATGAACACTTCATAAGCTTGAAGAAAGGCTGTATATATTTGTTTGGATGTGAAACTTGAACTTTTCAAGTTTCTTTTTATGGTACTCGATATAGTTTCCGAAATGTTTCACTATGCATTTACGTTGAAGTTTATTGACCTTTTCACCAAAACTACTTAATGGCAAGTTATATGTTTATTTTAATTTTCTTTTTATATATGAGGTAGTTTTATGTTTTCATTCCCGTAATAACAAACCATAAAATATTAAATGACAGGATTCAAATTAACTTTAAAAACTTCGTATAGGTAAGGTGGTTCTTTCAATCTGATATAATGGCACCCATGGTAGTTTCCCAATTCTTCAAGTCTCTTTATAATAATCGAACACTTTCTAGCACATACAAAATTACGATTGTGGTCAACCGCGTCAGATAATTCTGAACCATTATTGCTGAAGTCATCCATTGAGTTATTCAAATTAATACTGCTAATTTCGTTTTCTACTTTAACTCTGCTCCTTTCCATACTGGAGTCATCTTTACATGAATTTTGGCTGCAATTTTGAGGACATTTGTTTTCGTGTTCCTTCAATTCATCAGATTTTCTGGTAAGATAGCCGCAATTAAACTTGCACTTGAAACTCCACATGCTGGATAAAGTCATTTGGACCGATTTTAACACGTTTCTTTTGGTTGAGATAGTCGACTTCGTTATTTGTTCTTTTGATTTCCTAACAAAACCATCAACTTTTGAGGAACCATATGGCGTGTTTTCTAAAGTATCATTAGGTTCGTCTGGATCTGATTCAGAATGTCCTGGTTTGTCGTCATATTTGGGGTTACCTCGCGTAACTCTTCCATCGGTTAAATTTGCACTTGCGGGTTCGTCAGGATCGGACTCCGAATTGCGCTGACTTGGTACATTTTTACCGGATAAAATCAAAGAACTATTCTTTGAAGTACGTTTATCGCTCTTTTTGTCTGTTTTCGCAATTTTTCGAATTGATTTCAACTCGTCAATATTGGAAACGACCCGTTTTCTTTTCGCTCTAGATCGATCCACTATCTTTCGTTCAGTTTTGCTATTAGTTTTATTAGATTCGTCAGAATGGAGTTTAGAAAGGTGAGATTTTAAAGACTCCTTCCATTTCGACGCAAACTCGCAAAAATCGCACTTAAAAGGTTTCTCGTCACTGTGAGTCACGACGTGTTTCTTCAAATTACCCTTGTCTCGGCAAGCAAATTCGCAATGCTCGCATTTGTACGGAAGTTTGCCAGTGTGAACTAACTTATGATATTTAATAGCGTTATCATAATTTGTCTGGAAAGTGCAATGTTTGCACTTGAACCTTCCCTTCCCCTCATGAGTCAATAAGTGGTACTTTAACTTGTTACTCTGTAAGAATCCCTTTTGGCAGATGTCACACTTAAATGGTTTATCCGCAAGATGGGTTTTTTTGTGGTGGTACAGTGTACTTCGCGTGGCAAATGTCATATGACAATTTTCACACTCGTAGTCAAGTTTGCCTTTGTGAGTTTGTAAGTGCACGTTTAGATGTCCTTTTTGTCGGAAACTTGCATTGCAAGTTTTACAAATATGCGGCTTCTCGCCTGTATGAATTGAACTGTGATGTTTTAATAAGAATGACGTCGCGGCGACGTATTCGCATTTGTTGCATTTGAATCTCTTTTTCTCGTGACGCACTTTAATGTGGCTGTCCAACGCGCCATCGGTGAAGAATCTGTTCCCGCACTTAGCGCATTCGTACGGCCTTTCGCCCAAATGTTTTAGTTTGTGCGTTTTAAACGACTGGGGAAAAATGCACGCAAAATCGCACTCATCACATTTGAATTTCAGTGTTTTCGAATGTTGGTAAGAGTGAGTTTTAAAAGTTTGTTTCCATTTTGTAGCAAAACTGCAGTGTTTGCATTTAAAGACTTTATCCAGAATGATTTTCTTAAAAGTTTTCTTAGCGGACGTCATTTTGCGACACGACTAATCTGAAATAGGCGATTTTAGTGGAAATTAACGTAAAAATAAATTAAAATAAGGTAATTAATGATAATATTAATATATATATTGTAAAATGTATTGGTTCTATTGCGATTAAGCCCATCTGCTTATAACAGACTATATTACAGACGACTATTGACAAAACAAAACAAGTTGATAAAGTACTATGGGGTCGATGGTGGCGACACCAATTTGGACAAATTTCTCAGGGCTCTTCTTTCGTTTGACAGACTATAACAACACTGCACTGAAGTTTAAGCTAAGAGAGGAGGAAGGCATATCTGCTACACTGTTGCTTCGGGTCTTAGAGTCAGCAAGTGACAATAGCTTTTCCATGTAATTTTCGAGTGTTTTGTTATGGTTTTGGTAAGTGCACATAAATTGAAAAATAAAGTGTTTAACAACTTTATAAACACGTGGCAAAAGTGAAATTCCAGTTTTAAACTTAAGTGATGCGTGAAGTGACTGTCACAAGTCCATTAAAAAGGGACTAAAAGAAGGCAATGGCGAGTGGTTAAAATTATTAGAAATATGTCACATAAAACATGACAGCACAGACTCCACAGGGTGTGGTACTGGACACCTAGTTCTTGTTTTTCGCGAGATTGAATGCTAATTCCCGAAAAGGTAGGTTTCAAAATAAACCACGCCACTCAAAAAAGGTTTCAATTTTTAGAGTGGATAAATTATTAAATAGATTACCCGCTCTGAAACCTTTTCAGTATAATAGCACAGATTGAAACACGCCTTTCATGTCCACGCATAAGTTTATTACATGTGTAAGTCCATAGTATAAATAAGCCTAGCTCTATCCAATCGCTGGTGCCTTCTTTGGAGTCCCTTTAAAGTAATTCCACCAGTTTTTTACCTCTCTGTATTATATTAGACGTGCCTGTCTTTCTGTGTGTGTGTTCTTGTGTCTGTCACCGCGTTCGCTGTTGCCAAATCGGAGAAAACGTGTTAATTCCCAATTACAGGATTACGTTCGCAGTTCACAAACATTATGTACGATATTTTTACATTCAAAATCCCTGACTTTTCCAGGTTATCCCTGACCATTTTAAGTTTTTTACCAGAGCCCACTTTACACACCTGGCTCATATACAGGGTGTTTGTGAAAAGTCCATCAATAATGAAAGGGCGTATTTATTGGGCCATTTTGAGTCGAAAATGTTCTATGACATTTAGCCGTCCGAGCCACGGTTTTCGAGTTATGATTTGAATATTTTAGGGATGACCCCTTCATTAAATTAGCGCTGTCTTTCAATTTCTAAATTAAATTTAAGGGGTCATCCGTAAATTACTCCAATCATAACTTGAAAACAGTGGCCCGGACGGAAAAATGTCATAGAACATTTTCGACTCAAAATGGCCCAATAAATACGCCCTTTCATTATTGATGGACCTTTCACAAACACCCTGTATAGCATGACTCGAAGCATGGTTTGATATACCAAACGAAATCCCTGACATATCCCTCATTTTTTTAGGAATTTTTTTTAAATCCCAGAATTTTCCCCCTATTTTCCATATCCCTGACTTATCCAGATTCCGTACGAACCCTGGTTATCTATCTCACTTAAGCATCAATCATCAACAACCCTTTCACCTTCATCCCCTAATTCATCATCCATACATTAGTTATTGACTATCCCACTTAGACACCAATCTGTACTGATTGTCTTCTAACAACACCACCATGCACAAGTCTTCATCTATACCACATAGACACCAATCTGCAACATTGGCATCTACTCCATTATCATTGTTAGGGTTAAAGATGATTAAAATTGGGGGTACGATTTTACTTTACCTAACTAACCAAACCATCACTCTATTCTGAAAAACTTTGAAATTTTCAAGGTTGTAGACCACCTGGCGGTGGGTTTGAAATTATTTCACCATTTTTTAAGCTCCCCCTTGTCTAATTAGTCAGAAACCAGTGTTGGTTGGGTTTTTTTAACAGAATGAAAGCTATATAAGCCCCTCCTCCTGGTATGTTTTTTAGCACTAATGGAAGGTAGCCTGACGTTGCATGACGTAGTACTGCCAGGTCCCTATTTGGGACGTGTCCTCTTATGGAGAATTATTAATGGTTCAGAATGAGCCGAAAATTAAATACACATTAAATGAATAACATTAGGTTCTCTATTGAACCAATAGTCATGACCACTATAGTCTGATCGAGCAATACCTTCAATTCTTTAGTTCATATTTTCTTACAGTGCAGCTAGGGATAATTTATCTTATTATAGGGTCAGCGTGCCTAACTTTGGACAGCTGCAACTTTAGACACTTTTATTATAAAAATCATATTTAATTACTGGATGCATCAAATTGATAATGAAATAGCTTATTTTAAAGCTTAGAATGTGAGGAATTTAGAAAAAAATACTTCAAAGTCGTAGAATAACATCCGACTACGTTACGAGCCAAATTAGCCCACTCCCCAAACTCGTCCATTTAAATTACGGCCAAATTTGACGGGGGTCAACCCTTTGGTCCCGGGAAATAAGGTTTGACGAAAATTAGAGAAATCATACCTGAACAAACTAGAAACCATTCGAAAGAGCAACTTTTTGGCTTCATAATCCGTATTTTATACACTGTCTTACGCGGGAAATTCGACGAAATATTCAGCTTTAAAAACACCTGGGCAAATTTCTAACTTTGGACACTTTCATGCTGGCCGATTTCTCCGTTTGTTAACACTAATTAACTCGCGATATTAGCCTTTTTTAGAGTTTAAAACAATAAGGGACACGTCCTCAGTTTGTTAAAATTGTTACGCGGCAAACAGCGCGCCAAAATTAAAGGCTAGAGCAGACGGCGCGATTCTCTCCGCGCCGACCCCGCGTTTCGGTTCGATTCGGATCATTAATAACATAAGTTAATTAACTTATGTTAATAATAATATTTAATAAAGTTTGTTTTAAAGAAATTTCTGATTTTTTATATATTTTAGGCATACGTCTAGGTCGGCCTAAGCCTATATTTTTACTTTTGAAATTGTGATTCGCCTAATGCGTCCCCAAGTCACCCTTTTTTCGCTGTCCAAAGTTAGGAAGGGGTGTCCAAAGTTAGGAAGGGGGCGTCCAAAGTTACATAGAAGTGTCCAAAGTTGAGCACGAATTCGGCCTTCGGGGAACTCTACTTTGTGAAAAATGTATTCCATTTAAAAAGTTGAAAACTTGTGAGAATGTGTCTTAAGAATGCTTCTCTCCATTGCTTTTTTAATTTTGAGTCTAACATATAAGCAACGGAAGTTATTCAAGGTTATGCAAAAAGTGTCCACAGTTATGCATACTGACCCTATTTGCAATAACGTAAAACTCCTACAAACATTCTTACGTGAATTCAAACGCCAATGCTCCTGGTTACCAAATTTTAATTACGCCTAGGCTAGTCCTCACTCCTCACCATTATTTGAGGTATCCTAACATTGAAAGGTTTAATAGCGAATTCCACTGACTGCTCTCGGAGCGCTCCCATGGAGCAATAAATATAGGAGACCCTGATTTAGCAAAAACAGTCTTTAACGAAGCCGAGAGCTACTTCTCCCATTTATATGGCTCCATGGGAGCGCTCCGCGAGCAGTCAGTGGAAATCGCTATAAAAGGCGTGTCTTACGGGTACTAGCAGACAAACCGACTACCCCTCCCCCCACCTTTTTTTTTTTTTGGTATAGTCGGCTCAAGGATGGCTGTGCATTATTATTGAGGTTTAGTGGTGCTCCAGGCTTGAAGGAGAGAGTAATATAAGAAAAATAACTAAAGTCATTATTTAGACTTTAATGCGAATAAAAGACACTACCATTTCTTTCATTGAATCATTTAGAAAAGCACATATATTTTTGAAAGGCACAAGAGTGGTGCTTAGTCTATTGAAGTCTAATGCACTTTCTAGGTTGAGTGTCTTATCCCTTTTATAAAGCCCCTGCATGTTGGAAACATCTCTCAGAGAAGAAAGGTTCCCTCTCAGCTCTCACGTTTTCTCAAGTCGCCGACGACGCCGACACGCCGCCATTACCGATAGATCTTTCCAAAGTGAGGACGCGTCCCTTTACAGTAGAAATTAGGGAAGACTTTACGTGATGTTCAGTTATTTAAATTGAATAAAATCTAGCGTATGAAGTTCCGAGAGAAGTGCGGACTTCTCTGAGAAGCCTTAATGCGCTCTCGGAACAATTTTAGTGACGGTACGGAATCCTGTTTAAGTTCAAATAGATTGTTAAAGGAAACCTTCGATCTTTCGAAATCAAGTAGAACCCGGCTATATAATTTTAAATATTTTTAAAATTTTTCTATGACGTCCCATGTTGGGGTGTGTCGCATATAAGCCATAACGCACTGTTGTATGCTAAATATAACTTGAAACCTTTCTCTTGTTTCGAAATGCATCTGGGAAATTGAAACCTTTGCTTGGTTTCGACAAGCATCTTTTGGGGATTTGAAATCTTTGCTTGGTTTCGACAAGCATCTGGGGGATTTGAAACCTTAATTTGCTTGGTTTCGGCAAGCATCTGGGGGATTTGAAATCTTTGCTTGGTTTCGGCAAGCATCTGGGGGATTTGAAATCTTTGCTTGGTTTCGGCAAGCATCTGGGGGATTTGAAATCTTTGCTTGGTTTCGGCAAGCATCTGTGGGATTTGAAACCTTTGCTTGGTTTCGGCCAGCATCTGGGGATTTGAAACCTTAATTTGCTTGGTTTCGACAAGCATCTGGGGGATTTGAAACCTTAATTTGCTTGGTTTCGACAAGCATCTGGGGGATTTGAAACCTTTGCTTGGTTTCGGTCAGCATCTGGGGGATTTGAAACCTTTGCTTGGTTTCGGCCAGCATCTGGGGGATTTGAAACCTTTGCTTGGTTTCGGTCAGCATCTGGGGGATTTGAAACCTTTGCTTGGTTTCGGCCAGCATCTGGGGGATTTGAAACCTTTGCTTGGTTTCGACAAGCATCTGGGGGATTTGAAACCTTAATTTGCTTGGTTACGACAAGCATCTGGGGGATTTGAAACCTTAATTTGCTTGGTTACGACAAGCATCTGGGGGATTTGAAACCTTTGCTTGGTTTCGGCCAGCATCTGGGGGATTTGAAACCTTTGCTTGGTTTCGGCCAGCATCTGGGGGATTTGAAACCTTTGCTTGGTTTCGGCCAGCATCTGGGGGATTTGAAACCTTTGCTTGGTTTCGGCCAGCATCTGGGGGATTTGAAACCTTTGCTAAGTTTCGGCCAGCATCTGGGGATTTGAAACCTTTGCTTGGTTTCGGCAAGCATCTGGGGGATTTGAAACCTTAATTTGCTTGGTTTCGACAAGCATCCGGGGGATTTGAAACCTTTGCTTGGTTTCGGCCAGCATCTGGGGGATTTGAAACCTTTGCTTGGTTTCGGCCAGCATCTGGGGATTTGAAACCTTTGCTTGGTTTCGGCAAGCATCTGGGGGATTTGATACCTTTGCTTGGTTTCGGCAAGCATCTGGGGGATTTGATACCTTTGCTTGGTTTCGACAAGCATCTGGGGGATTTGAAACCTTTGCTCGGTTTCGACAAGCATCTGGGGGATTTGAAACCTTTGCTTTTTTCGGCCAGCATCTGGGGGATTTGAAACCTTTGCTTGGTTTCGGTCAGCATCTGGGGGATTTCAAACCTTTGCTTGGTTTCGGTCAGCATCTGGGGGATTTGAAACCTTTGCTTGGTTTCGGTCAGCATCTGGGGGATTTGAAACCTTTGCTTGGTTTCGGCCAGCATCTGGGGGATTTGAAACCTTTGCTTGGTTTTGGGCAGCATCTAGGGGAATTTGAAACCTTAATTTGCTTGGTTACGGCCAGCATCTGGGGGATTTGAAACCTTTGCTTGGTTTCGGCCAGTATCTGGGGATTTGAAACCTTTGCTTGGTTTCGGCAAGCATCTGGGGGATTTGAAACCTTTGCTTGGTTTCGGCAAGCACCTGGGGGATTTGACACCTTTGCTTGGTTTCGGCGAGCATCTGGGGAATTCGAAATCTTAATTTGCTTTTAGCGTCTTGGGGATTTGAAACTTTTGCTTGGTTATCGAAACTGAAAATACCATGGCTGACGTGAAGCTGCCATTAAAATGAATTTCGAAGCTATTGTTGACAATGTGCCGTTACTAAACTCGGTCCAAAGGAGGGTTTATGATCACATGGATCACTTCTCCCAAGAGCTAGAAAAATTCGCAAACATAATGCCCTTTTTTGTCGGTAACGGGTGGCGCTGGCAAATCTTTTCTTGTTGACATTCGCCAACACTGTAAGCCGACGTTTTCAAAATGGTGCTAGCGTCGCCATTTCCTCAACAACGGGTTTGGTGGTGTTAAATGTTTATGAAATGAATGTTGTCGGTAGATCATGCTCGTATCGCCAAATGCCATTCCCTGAGTTCTCTGTTAATATGAGCATTATGAAAGAAAGTTTGGGAAATTTAAAGCTAATTGATGAAATTTCTTTGGTTTAATCAGTGCTACTAACTCAACGTTCACTAGAGGCTGAACGCATTTTGGGAAATGAACCAACCATTTGGTAGCGTTGTTTCTATCCTTTCTTTGGGACAATTTTTCCAATTGCATCGGAGGAAATGATAATTGGAAGTTTCTTAAATACAATTAACTTACACAAAAATTTATACAAGCCAACGATAAAAGTTATGTCGACATTCTAAGCAGAGTTAGAATTGAAAATATTTCCGACACTGATGTTGCAACCTTGGACAGTAGATTGGTTGCTTTAGGAAAATACACCGATGTGGCTATGGAGCTTTTCATTAAGCTGTGCAATAAAAGGTTTCACCTAATTTGTTTGATGCCTAAATTAGCCATGTGTGAAAAATTCAACTATGAAATGCATCGAGAAAGTTGAAGCACTCCTTGTCAGGATAAACTCGCTGACTATGACAAAAAAATTAATAAAGGCTCAATGAACCATCCAAAATGGGCGGTTTTGAAGAGCAGGTCAGTTCTTTCCGTTGGCTGGTGCACTATGGTCAGAAAAAATAACAGTTTTGAAAGGGGCGTTGTAAATGGTACGATGGGCTTCGAAACTGGATTCAAGAAGGACGAAATGCGAAACTACACTAGTATTTTTCTTGGAGTCGATCATGAACTGAGTAACAACGACGAGAAATTTAGCATAAAATATTTGCTCATGGAAAACATTTACGTTAAGCGCTCCCAGTTCCCCGTCACTCTGGCGTACGCTGTTAAGTTACACAAAAGCCAAGGCATGAGTTTAAAATGCGCCATTATGGATTTGAGTCCGAATTTATTTTTAACGGGCATGGCGTACCGCGTACGTTGCTTTATCGAGAGTGACGCCCTTAGCCGGACTACGATCCAACTTAAATTACGGCGGGTGGACGAGGCATTTGGAGTATAACAGGTTTTGCAAAAACTATAGGCCGTATCTGCCTCTTTTGGAAATAACAGTCGAAACAAAGGCGAGGATAAGAGATGTGATGAAATGGCGCAAGAAATACCGAAGAAAAAATGAAAAAGCCATCAGATTTTGTATATTGAAAGGTTTTGCTAACAATGATAAAGTAACATGCTTTTCTAATAGCCCAAGTTATGAGAATTGGTTAAATCTTTCAATTTATCGTCCATATGCAAACGGATTACTCTTATAAGTGCCCGAGTTAAGAGAATTTGTTAAGTCTTACAATTTATCCTCCGTATGCAAACGGATTACTCGAACACGCTAAAGACTTTTTGTCAAGGTCGCGAAACGTTACCAAATGCCCCAAATGTCTAGTTGAACAAAATTCGGAAAATATTGTTGAAAGCAACATTTTTCAATCTTCCACTAAAAAACCAAGATAAAGTTTCGAAGAAAAAATGTCACTTTGAAAACAAGATGCTTTTTAAAAGTAAAGGAGTAATTATTCACAAAGGCGAATCGTTGGCCGAGAGACATTATGTGAACTTTGTACAGGTGGACAACGGCTGGTACGAGGTCAGTTAGTTATGCAATGATTAGAAAAAGCGAGAGATTCGTCAGTAACTTGACTGACTTCAATTTCCTACTTTTGGAAAGAGTTCAGACATTTTAAAAGGAGTGTAACATGATGCCCGAGTCCATATTAGTAGTGAAAAAAAGGGGGGTCTGGGACACCGCGCCCCTTTGTTAAACTCCATAGGGTTCCACTTGTCTCCCCATGTTAAACCCCATAGGGTTCCACCCCGGAACCCTATGGGAACCCCATGTTACGGGGGAACCCTATGGGGAACCCCATGGGTACCAGAGCCCTACGGGAACCCCATGTTATGAGTGGAACCCTATGGGAACCCCACGGGGTACCGGAGCCCTATGGGAACCCCATGTTATGAGTGGAACCCTATGGCGAACCCCATGTTGTACCCGAGCCCTATAGGAAGGAACCCCATGTTATGAGTGAAACCCTATGAGGAACCCCATGGGGTACCAGCGCCCTACGGGAACCCCATGTTATGAGTAGAACCCTATGGAACCCACCCCCGCTGGAACTCCATTGGAACCCTATGGAAGCACCCCGTAGGGTACCCATTAACTGACACCCCTATGGGGGGGTTGTATGACGTAACGATCGGGGGACGCTCTTTTGTCGTAAAAAAGGATGAGCTAGGTATTTTATGTCGGGTCACGTTCGGTTTCTCAAAATAATTTAAGTATCGGAAAGAAAAATCGCACGTGAGAAAATTTTTATTTGCGCTACAAACGTCGACATGAACACTCTAGAAGTTGTTAAGCTTTCCCAAAACGCAATTATTCCAACTAGAGGGTCTGCTAATTCAGCCGGACTCGATTTGTATTCTCCTCGAAATTATGAAATTCCTCCTCAATCAACTATTTTGATAGAAACAGATCTTCAAATACGTGCTCCTATTAATTGCTACGCTCGTATTGGTATGTTGTCACGCTATCTTCCTAAAAAAGAGCATAATTTTTAAAGTTTTATACGATTTTTAAGCTGAACGCTCAGGCTTGGCGTTAAAAAAGCAAATTGCTGTCAGAGGCGGAGTTATAGATCGGGATTATACCGGTAATGTTGGGGTTATCTTGTTTAATCATCGTAAGAAGGGAGATCGTATTGCTCAACTAATTTGTGAAGTTATTGTGTCTCCCGTTTTGGTAGTACGTGAGGTAAAAGTGTTAAACTATGTATTTTCGAAAACGATTTAAAAATCAGAGCATAACCTAATTTTCTTCGTTCAAGTCTCTCGAAATGACTGATAGAGGTGTGAATGGTTTCGGCTCAACAGGAAAATGATATATATTACGCATTCAAATATTATCAGGACTATCATGTTGCGATTTCCTTTTCATAATTCATATTTATTTAAGTAAATTTAAATCTTAAATCATAAAGTGTCTCTACGAACCACTTAAAATTAAATACATTACATACATTATTTTAGAACCGAAAAAATGGGAAGTGTCCTGTGTATTAGGGTTGGTGTATTTTATATGATGTAAAAATAGGGGCACATGTTGTAAAGAAAGGTTTAACATGGAATTTAATAAAAAATTTATTTCGGAAACTACATTTTTCATAATTCAGTAAAAAGTTTTTTTATTCTCTTGGCTGACTTCCTTGACCTCGAAAAAGTCTCGAAACAGGAGGGCTCTAGCTCGCTCATGTAACAAGATGAATGTCTCGAGTTTCCTCACCTAATGAAGAAATAGAGGAAACATGAAATAGGTCTAACCATCTAATTAAATGACGGAGAGAGATAAAACATACATGGATGAAGCTTACCCCTCCTCCTATTTTACTTCGCAATCGATCCATGTTCGGGTGGTAGGATAGGGAAACGTCGACGGAGGAAATTTCCGGTTTCAGATCGAATTTAACAACAAATCCGATATGAATGGACCGCACCAACAACTAAGACAAAAGAAACTTAGTCACGATTTTAAATTTATAATATAAATGAATGTTATTGATCAGTTCCTACCTCCAAATCTCGGATCGTGAAATTTCCTGGATCTGCTCTCCCCGATATTGGGCCTAGGGTGGCCGTGTATCTCACTATTGCCTTGGTTTCATTTTCAACTTGCAGACTGCCCGCCATTTTTTGCTTATTGGTCTTTTAAGTTTCGAATCTTATTAGAGAATGATGGTTCTTAAAGGAAGGACCGATGCTTTTTATACTTTATAGCAAGAATGGGGGAAATAGTTTAGTATATAATATACAAAATCTGAAATAATTCAAAACCCACCTACAACATGAGACGTTTACTTAATCCTTATCGAGGTATTTTAGTCACGGTGGAAAGCGGTAACTATCCATTATTAACTCACCCACAACTATTAATCCGACACATTTTGGTGTTTAATAAAGCGAGAAAACGTTTCGACAATAATATTGAACGTGAAAATAGAAATATTTCTAACACGATGTGTAAAAATTTAAGGAACTTATTTCCACTACAGATTCAAAGTTAAATCCGATTTTTTTATGAATTATTTGATTGCGCTTTAGAAAAGTTGCGGAAATAGCATAATTTAATTTGGAAAAAATCTAACTCGCTTAATACGCTTACTTAATCCTTACCGAGGTATTTTAGTCATGATGGGGAAAGATAACTATTTTACGACGTGAAATCACTAGTTAATAATCTCACTTTGAACTACTATCGTACGTGGTCAAATGAGATATTTTAATATAGTATATACACATAATCGGTGTTTTCCACGATAGATCACGTATGACCGATCGTAAAAATTCCGATATACATTGAAAACCCGAGGAAATAATATACATTATTAACTCACCCTCAACGATTAATCCCGAGACCCACCCCCTCATCATATTTCAACGTTTATTGATAATGAAAAAAGTTCGTTTCGACAATATACCCGTGATTTATAATATTGAGCGTGAGAATAGAATAAACTATTTCTTATACGATGTTGCGAGATTTAAACAGCTTATTTCTACTATGAATTCGAAGCTAGGTCCGAGTTTTAAAAATAATTTAAGAAAAAAGAAACTAGACATTAGGAAGTGAAATCGTGAAACTAGACATTAGGAAGTGAAATCGTATAGAACTAGTCCAGTATAACTCTGGAGGACATAAAAGTGAAGGCTGATATTAAAAGCTTTCAGTCTTCTACAATTATTCAACGCGTTAACATCACCCAAAAGGGCTCAAGAGCCTCTAATTTGGTAATTGGATGTTTTTTTCATTTTACCGAATAATCTGTTATATTTATATAGCTTTTTATAGTGTTAATGATTTGACGTCCAATTACAGCGCCGATTTTTACAACATAGACGTAGCCGATCGCGTGTTTCATGACAATAAAAGTGGCTTTGACATATTGTTTAAAGCACCATTAGGATCAACATATAGAAAGAAAGATGGAACTTTGGTCAAATACGCTACTATTTCCAGACAAAACAACAATGGAAATATGTTCTTAAACATACGCTCTTTCCGTTATTCGTCCGAAATCGGAAGATGGCTACCAACACATGATGGTGTAGTTTTGACCGACGCACACATCGCGAAATTTTATGAAGCGAAAGAAAATATCAGACTTTCTAAATCATTTAGAGGTCATAACAATTTACTTTTGACACCCGCTCAATTAATATACCCACTGTTGGACCATAATAACGATGGAGCGTGGTTAACTGTTTTAAACGTGGGTGTTGAACATAATGTTGCTATAACGCGTCAGAAAAAAAAATCGTGTAATATAACCGGGATAATGATGACCCCTGACGAATGGAATTATTTAAAATATTTAATTCCAACTATACATTCATATTTTTCCCACCTAAATTGACGGAGGACTTTGAAGCCCAACAAACGTTGGCGTATCTCCTCACAAGGGAAATAAATTAAATAGCGGAGACTTCGTGTGTTGGTTGTCAAAACTCGTTCGTTAAAATGCAATTTATCGATATAACAAAGTTAAAACGATCCTCGTAGGGTATTATATATATATTACGGTTAAAAGACAAAAATAAACTTTTTTTCACCATTGTAAGTCTTTTATGCAAAGCTTCGTCTCGAGTCGTTTTCTTGATAAGGAAGTTATAGTCCGAGTTTTCCGAAGTAACGTATACTGAAGATTCGTTAGGTACATTGAGCGTCTGTTGTCCGAGAATGAATGGGCAGTCTGTTTTTCGTTTACCAATTCCGAGGTTGTCCATACTTGAAGCGTACCGTGACAGAAAAAGCATCTAAGTGTCTCTTCGGCTCGTACTAAATAAAACCCGCCTTGTACTAGTTCGGTGACGTCCACGATTGGAAAGTTTTTAAACAGGCTTTTTCCGAATTCATGCTGTATTCAGCATATCACGGTTCTTGGGATCCTTGAATATTTCATTGATGAAGGTATCCAAAACCGCCTTTTGAATTACAGTCTTTGGAACACGAAACTCTATATAATCAGATCTGGCGTGGGGTGGAACGTCGTGACCTTTGTCTTCGATTGGCACGTTATTTGTTGGGAGTCAACAGTTGAATTGACTACTAGGGAAATGACGCTTGTGTTCTTCGTGAACAGCATCCCGAGGTTTCCAATCTTTTAATATACCGTGACAAAAATAACACTCGACGGTATCGTTACCAAATGTATATAAATTAAAAAATCCGTCGCTAGCTAGATCTCTAGGGTTTGTATACGGCGCTTTCCAGTGATAGAAACTTACACGTCTTTTCGCTTCGACGTTCATACTGGGTTATGACGTCCAACGGTTTTCCAAACTGCTTATAGAACTCGAACAAAGCATATAACAATATAACAACCCCCCCTACCAAAGGTTTAAATTCTTCGCCAAGACCCGTTCGTCTATTGAACAATTGCCCCCTGAAAGAGGCCAGATGGCAACTCAAACTATAACCGACCCCCACCCCCTCCCTAAAACCTAAACTCAAACTATAACCGACCCACACCCCCTCCAGAAAACTAAACTCACACTAGAACTAGAACCGACCCCTCCCTAAAAAATAAACTCAAACTTGACCTAGTAACGCGATTGGTTGGATTAGTCGCGGCCCCTCAATTGCACCCCAAGACGAATCAAAAATAATACGTGTCTAGACTTATGTTCCCGTCTATTCAACAATTCCATGAATGAGGCCTGATGGTAACTCAAGCTAGAACTAAATTTCTTTAAGTGTGTCAAGGTTACATCATGTCGGTTTTATTAGAATGAAGCCCATTCGTCTAGGTTCCTTAACAACACCCCCGACTAAGCAAATGGGGTCCTTACAAAATAATACGTGTCCAGACACGTTCGCTCTCCGCGCTAGACAAAAAACACTTGTTTAAAACTAATGTGTGTATATTGAAAAAATAAAATAATTTTTAGACAAAAAGACATTTATTAATTTTTACATATAAAATTTGTTAAGTGTATCAAGATTACTTGAAATATTAATTTCGGTTTTATTAGAATGGGCACATCTGGCATAAATTAATGTCTTTTCAAAGGCGCAAGTCTTTCAGGTCCGGCGGATCGTGTTAATCCCGGGTAGGTACTTTGTGTACTACTGATTTCTGAAAATGTGTTATCTTACATAATATACAATATAAAAATAATAATAATAATTAGTAGTATGTGAAGTAATTGAGAAAAAGATCTTTTATAATTTTGTTAAAAATTTTAATTCTATTCGCGCAATGCAAAAACTGCAGTGCGGTTTTCATTTTTGGAAGTGAACCTATTTAACAATTTTTCCAAATCAAGTTCATCAGTAAGATTGTTATAAACGTGCAATATCGCGATGTTGTTCAGACGAACTTGACTCATTGTCGATCTTAGGTAAGTCTTTAGTCTGCGTGAGACTGAAAAACTTTGTTCATTCGAACAAGATGATCCAGGAATCCCAACAAAGCGTACAAACTCTGGTATTTTTGGTCTCCTCATTTTGCCTTTTGAAAAGTTGCAAAAACATGTCTCTATCACTGAGCAGTCTTTCTTCGTCAAATTCATCCTTATAAAAGTTTGTAATATTTTGAATATCTGTGAGTTGTCCCAAGGTGAATCGTTCCAACGATTTAAAGAAGTGAGCGGAATCGTTGTCGAATCGACTTTTTAATGACACGAGTACTTGGTCGTACACTTCAAAGTAAGATTTTCGGAAAAATCTTGAGGGTTTTTGAATATAAGATTTTCGCTCCTACATTGGTCGATGCGTTTAGGAATTTTTCGCTGACGTGGGAATTGTGGAGCTCGTTCATTTCAGCCAGTTGCTCTTCCGCCAAATTTCTTCGAATTTTGAATCTCGAGTACATTTCAAAACGTCGGCAACAGCTTCTATCTTCCCATAAGATTCAATAACACATAGATTAGATTTTTGTAGATCTGCTTTCAAAATTTCAACGCGATCAAAAATTTCTATCATCATTGCTAAATACAAAATACACTCAAACAATTCCATGTAAGTGTAAAATCCAGAAGAAGTCCTAGCGTGGTTCGTCAGAGTTGATTTTTTGCCGAAACATTTTTGGCATTCCTGGCACTGGTAGCGCTTCTCATCGACGTGCTGGTGGCGCCGGATATGAGCTCGCCATGTCGGCTTGCTCTTGAAATTGCGACCGCAAACTTTCGTCGGGCTCATTTGAATTCTAGCTTCCAAGACTCGTGGATTACAGGAGTGTGCCACGACTCCCAGCATTAATAGCGCTATCCACTTCTCTCTTCACAGAACGATCGTATAAAAATGCCATAAGCTTCTGAAAATTTGCTCTTACTGATTTAAGAGATTGTATTCTAGCTACCCATCTGTTAAAAAACATAAATTGGTGTTCACCGACAGGATAGGGATATAAACACCGCACGGGAAGAGAAGCAATGTCCGCGATGGTGGCTTTCGGGCACCATCAGATCGTGAACTATTAGGTTCAGACGGTCTGAAAGAAAGGCGACTTTGCAGTCGCCCTTGGAGAAGATAAAGTAGGCCCCTTGAAGAGCAGCGGCGAGGCATTCGTCGATTTTGCTGTATGACGTATAGCCCGCGTCCCAATCCAGTTGGTGTAGATTGCGCGTTACCCATTGGTTCTGGCGCTGTTTTGAAATGGCGACGTAAGATTTGTTGTAGGGTGGCGCAAATGTCCAGGAAACGGTGGCCGGCTTTGATTCGATGGTGGTTACGGCTAGTTCTTTGACGATTAGATCCGTAGTACCGTCACTAAGAGTACGCCCGTTTAGATATTCTAGTTCGATAACGGCGGACTTCATAACTAAAGGAGGATGACTGTTTTAAACCGAACAGGGGCTGGATATGAAGCCTCAAACCGCCGTTGGGCTTCTTTTTTTTGAATTGGTAAATAAACTTTTAAATTAATAAATTAATTTAGACGGAAGCCATAGGGGACTGTTTTGAAATTGTCTAGTATACGGATTTTATCGACCGTAGCTCTATGAACTTTGTGAGTGTCTACAGAGACAAGCATGTGATTTGGAAGTCGAGTAATGTGCCTCTGAATTGGAACGGTTATCGGTAAAATGGGCTTGTCTAAATCGACGCCTACTAATCCTTTTATAATTTCGTCATTGATTAGTTTCTCGTTAGAGACATTAAGGCGAAACCCTTTAACCTTGGTTGTATTAAACCTCTTGCCAGAGTCAGGATCTGTTACCCAGTAGCTGAAGTTTTCGCATCCGCCACTGAAAATGGAATCAATGTACGCGTTTTTACCGTAACCTTCCAATTCGTTGGTCATTTCTCCCAGAAATTTACCAGTTTCTTTTAGCGTTGTCCCCAGCGGGGAAATGTAGATCAGGAAATCTGTATCACAATAAAGACATTTATCCCCCCACCATTTCCAGATATTCTAGTAAACATAATCTAGCCATAGCCGTTGTATAGCAAGCTATGGAGACATAGGTATGCTTCAAAACGACGTCAGCCTAGGTCGTTCGAACCAATTTCTTGATTAATGGTCAAAACGCTTTTTACTTCAACGTCAGGGCTACTTAAGAGTTCGTAAAGTCTACGAGGTTCTTTGATAATTTCCGTTTCGGTTGGACTCTTTCCCCGAATTTACCCCAAAGACTATTCAAGGCGAGTTTTGCTACGCTACGCAACCCTTCGTTATTTTTAATCTTGGCTAGGTTTAATAGTACACCCTCCTTAATTCTAAAATTTTTAATATAATTTTCACGTTCTTCGAGGGTAACGCAATCGGAGGGGTAACCACTAGCCGTCTGTTTATGAAAAAGAAAGGAATTAACGTACTTTTGAATCAAGCCGCCTTCGCCAGTTTCTGGGTTATATTGTCTCACCTTGTATTTCCATGCCTCTATCTTTTTTAAGTTAACATAAACCAGATTTACGGCAGCCCGAAGTTCATCAATCACCCAAGTGCCGACTTGTTTTCTCTCTTCGTCAAAATGGTGGCAGTCTCCTTGGAAACGTTTCAAGGCGCACACCCGGCAAAGAGTGAAAACTAGTTTATTATTAACCTTGTGGTTAATACAGAACTGAATCGCGTTTTAGGCGGAAGGACTTTGAATTTGAGGAAACCGTCAAATGCGAAAACGTCAGGAATATTATCCAGCAAAATTTCAGGCTGTCCGACTGGCAGCTTCTTTCGCTTGTTGACGAAAGGATAGAGCCTCGTTACGTCAACGTAATGCATTTTTTCGCTGCCGGAAACTTTATGGTATAGTTTAAGTACTGACTTCCTACCACCAAAAAAAGGCTTCGCGAGGATTTAAGGGTTCTCGTACTTTTTCTTTAATATTTCCTGCTTCCAGAAAACACCAATAGCTGGATTATCGGTTTTATCTTTAGCCCAATCGCAGTACCACTTCGTTATTACTTTAAAGATTGGTTGCGGTTGACTTTGTAGCATTTGGGACAACCATGGAAATAACACCCGTTAAACTCTAGAATATCTTTTTCATACAGGCCGTCCACTATCATTTTCAAAAGCAGACTGTATGTTTACGCCCTCTGTAGGATAATTTAACTAAGGGAGAAAGCTCCCGAGGGCCATAAAAATAAGAATAAAGACAACTTACTTTAATAATCCAAAAAGTAGAAGAATTTATTTACGAAAAACAAAAAAGGGATAACTATCCCGTAACCCAACTCGGTTAAAACGGATTGCTCCGTATCAGGAGTCTTTTATTAACAAGAGAGAGAACTAAGCTCTTCGACCGTCAACTGAACAACTGATTAATATTCTCAAAATATCGCAGTTAGAAAGTGGAGGAGGAGCATGTAGCATGGAGGCTATAGCCCTGCCAGAACCAGGGAGCAGAAGCTTCAAGGATTCTGGCAGCCCTGCTACATCCCCCCCCTCGTTAGGAACTCTTTTCCTAATTGAACAAAAACAAAAAGCGGTTACCCCGAGGAACCTTAAGAATAATATCTGGGGTTATCACAAAAATTTTTTTTTTTTTTTTTTTTTTTTTTTTTTTTTTTATACTTCCGATAATTTAGTCAATAAGGCAAATGTGTGCCGTTTTTCCCTACGAGAAATGGCTTCAGTACTTCGAGGATGAGGGCAGTCTGATACTGTATGGTGACCAATCATATGGCAGCGGGGGCACTTATAATTTGACCAGATATGAATTTTCTTAGCCCCAGGCACTTTAGATACGATCAATCGTTTCCTTGTTGTAACTGGAGTGACAGAGACCGGAATCGTTTCCCGCAATACTGTCGATCGTCCTCTTGGGATCCAGCCTAGACTCCCGAACCGTTCCCACTGGAGATCCTCTTCGGTTTCTGGCTCCGACTTTGGAAGGTCTTGTCGAGAGACGAGGTTTTCACGTGGAGTTGGATTTACCGGGAACCGTGCTGGGGGTTGAGGCCATGAATTTCTCTGTTTTCCTAGTCCGTCTTCTTTTAACATTTGCTTTTTGAACTTGCCATACGGCGTAATGGGTTCCCTTGCTTTCGATACTCCCTCATCATCAGTCAGGTCGCTTACCACGTGGCATTCTCGGGTAACATGTCCCTCCCTTCTGCACATTGTGCAGTGTACAACTATCTCATTTTGAAGTTCTTGTGGCTCTGCAGAAATCTTGTAAAAAGGCAAATGCTCAGGCGGAATATAACAATCGATATCGTTGTGTCCTTCTTGTCCGCATAATCCGCATTTCAAAAGGCTCAACGGGCCTTGGAGCTTTTCAAGGACTTCCAAGGATTTGTCGATTTTTGTTGTACTATTTCGGGAGCAGGGGATTGGTTTTTGGGACATACCCTGAGGAGGTTCAAAATAAATTGGACGTTCGTATCCTCCTTCTGCCATCTGTAATTATACAATGTTAATAACGTCTCTTAGAGGCTTGGGAAATGAATTCCCATGGGAAAAAGGAAATTGGCTCTCGGGAGAAACAGAAACATTCCCTTTCTAGGTTAGTAACGTTATTATTACTAAGGTAAACCTGAACTTCGTAAGGAGATCTTAACCTTTTATTATCAGGAGGTCGGTAGTAGATATCTACTTCGTTACCTCCGGGCTGAACCGTCGCCCTCTTACAAACCTCTCGGCGCCATCCCAATTTAAAAGGTTCTAAATAACATTCGGGTAAGGTAGCCCTGTTTAATTTAGGAGTTCTCATTGACTCTGATAGCGTGGTTGACGAACTATCAGACGCACGTGATGATTGGGATTTCGTCTGAGAAAGCAGTGTAGGTGTTGGCGTTTCGTCCGACCGAGTAGAAGGTTGTTCAGGATGTGCTACGTCTTTAGTAGGACTCAAAACCGGTTCAGGAGGTACGAATTCCTCCGAAAAACCAGAAGATGGAGAATGGAGTAACGCAAGTTCCTGTATGTACTGCTCAGAAGACGTTGATTTGGCGTCTGGCGTTACTATTTCTTCCGAGAAGCTGGATGTTGACTTATGTAGCTCTGGTTCCTCGACTGATTCTTGATCAGACGGGGAAGCCTCCCCTGCCGCAGAAGGCGGACTATCGTTAGTGGGATGATCGAGCTGAAAAGCCCTCATATCGTGGTTAGTATGAAGGAGGAGAGGGGGATCTTCAAAAAGGGCCATGCCCGGTTCACTATCAGAATCTATCGGTTGATGTGAATCATCGTGAGCTGCAGGAAAGATCTGTTGATCCGCTGCTTGATCTTCTAGTGCAGTTGATGTCGAGGTTGGAGGGACATCCGGTATAACAGGAATAATCTGTTGATTGGCTTCCTGTCCGTCCTGGGGCGGTGAAAGTGAAGTTGCTGATTCAGATGAACTTATTGAGGAAGTCTCCGTAGGAGGTTGGTGCATGCTACCACCTTCCGCTGAAGGACTTGACTCAGCTTCATCTGCAATGTTCGACTGTGAACTGGGGGTATTATCGGCATTTTCGAAGACAGCTACGTTAGTCCAATAAAGTTTAAGATGTTCTAGGTTAACTTTCCCTATGTTCTGCCCAGAGTTAGCATCTTCTAACTCATAAACAACGGGAGAGTGCTTTGCTATAATTTTAAAGGGACCTGCCCATTTAGGACTAAGCTTTTTCATTAGTTGCCCTGTCGTACTAGATAAAGGATGTGTTTCCATCCATACTAAAGTTCCTACCGCAAACTCTAATGGGTCATGGCGGAGGTCATAGTACTTTTTCTGGTGTGCTTTTGCTAACTTAGACAATTCATTGCTGAATGCCAGTTGTTCCTTAAGAACCTTCAAAGCTTTACTACGACTAGGGTCATCATTGTCCTGAATGGGGTCTTCAATATCTAAATCCCAAGGGAGACGTGGCTCCCGCCCTAAATTTAAAAAGAAAGGGGATCTGCCCGTGGTTTCATGGGGCGCGGAATTTATAGCGAATTGAAGAAGGTCAAGGGATTCATCCCATCTATCATGGTGATTCCCTACGTAAAATGATATTAATTCACCTATTACTCTATTGACTCGTTCAGTGGGATTTCCCTTAGGAGTATAGGGGGTGGTAAACTTTGGGTTTATCTTAAAAGCTCTGCACGTCTGCAGCCAAAGTTTCGAGGTAAATTGTACCCCTCTATCGCTAAGGATAGCTTTAGGAGCTCCCCACCTAGTGATAATAGACTTAAATGCCTGTACACAGGTCTTAGCAGTAATAGTCTTCAGTGGAATCAGCTCCACGAATTTGGTCATATAGTCGACAAAAACTATTAAATATTTGTAGTGGTGTCTACTAGAAGGGAAAGGTCCCATAATGTCGACACTTATTTGGTCCCAAGGACTAGTTATTTCTGAGGGTTGCATTAGCCCTGGTTTTTTTCTATTTCTAGCCTTAAATTGTTGGCAT
Organism: Phalangium opilio; assembly: GCF_054372755.1. Lineage (NCBI taxonomy): Eukaryota > Metazoa > Arthropoda > Arachnida > Opiliones > Phalangiidae > Phalangium > Phalangium opilio. The sequence continues at coordinate 3,287,671 of NW_028324146.1, read as the reverse complement.
AAAGAGCAACCTCGAACATAATCCTGGACGTCACTAATTACAGAGGGCCACCAATATCTATAAGTAACTTTACTCAGGGTCTTATCTTTGCCCCTATGAGCTGACAGTGGGTGGTCGTGTAACAACCTCATGGCTTCTAACCTTAACCGAGGAGGTAAATAAATCTTTTCCGGATGGTTTCTATAAGGTCTTCTATAAAGAAGATCATTCTTTATTTCAAACATTTTATTCCTAACTGGGTTAGGTCCTTGCAAGGAATTTATAATAGGGGACGCAAAAGGGTCTTCCCTTTGAGATGTTCTGACATCTTCTATCGTAAAAACTGAGTATAAGGATCTGGAACCTGGAGGACGTATTCGACCTTCTACAGACTCACTAGAAGACGTTGTACTAGTACTGCTACCGGTAGAAACTTGATTAGTACTACTACTAGTTGGATCCAAATTACTCTTAGAATTAGAAGTAGATGAGCTAAAGTTAATACTAAGGACGTTTATCGGAGATCTCGATAAAGCGTCAGCTACTACGTTTTCTACTCCTTTTTTATGCTTTATGGTAAAATCAAAAGTCTGAAGGTACATTGCCCATTTGACTAGACGAGAATTGGGTTCCCTAATGTTAAACAACCATTGTAAAGCCTGATGGTCCGTGAGGACAGTGAATTTACGACCTTCTAGAAAGGGCCTAAACTTCTTAACTGCCCAACATATGGCTAAACACTCTTTCTCGCTAGTAGAGTACCTTGTTTCAGCATCTTTTAGCCCTGTGCTAGCATAAGCTATAGGGACTTCTATGTTATCCTGTATTTGGGAAAGAAGGGCACCTAACCCTGCGTCACTAGCATCGGTAGTGAGGATGCACGGGGAATCCCTTCTAAAGGAAGCTAAAGGGTGAGCCTTACAAATGGCTTCCTTAATTTTTTCGAACGCTTGTTGTTGTTCGAATCCCCAAATAAATTTTTGATCCTTCCGTTTAAGTTTATTAATGGGTGCTACTATTTGAGAGTAGTGATTAATAAAACGGTTGTGCCAACCTGCCATCCCTAAAAATCTTTGAACTTCCTTAATATTTTTAGGAGGAGGGAATTTTTGAATGGCTTCTATCTTAGAAGGATCGATATGCACCCCTGTTTCATTAACTATGTGACCGAATATGGTAGCTTCTTTCTGAGCGAACCTACATTTCTTTAATTGTAGGGTGAGACCCGCTTCCTTTAGCCTATTTAAGACATACTCTAAGCACGTTAAGTGTTGACACCAATCTTCGCTAAGCGAGATTAAATCGTCTAAATAGTCTATTAATTGGAAGTAATCTGCATCCCTAAAGATCTCGTCAATTAGACGCTGAAAGGAGCTAGGGGCGTTACATAGCCCAAAAGGGAGTACATTGAACTCGTACTTTCCCATGTGAGTCACGAAGGCAGTTTTTTCTCTGCTCTTAGGATGCATTTCCACTTGCCAGTACCCAGATTTAAGGTCAAGTGTTGTAATATATTTAGGTCTTCCAACCCTAGCTAACATGTCCTCTATATTAGGTAAAGGATAAGGGTCCTTAATGGTAACCTGATTAAGTTTTCTATAATCAATACAAAACCTGTAGGGTTTACCCCGTTTTGTTTGATCAACTAAAACTACGGGCGAAGCCCAAGGAGAAACTGATGGTCTGATTATCCCGTCATCTAACATTTCCCTAACATGTTGTTCTATTATTTTCCTTTTTTGGTCATTAACTCGATAAGGTTGAGATTTTATGGGCGGACTATTCCCTGTGTGAATCTCATGGAAGATTAGTCCAGTTCTTCCTACTTTATCGGAAAACAACTCAGGAAATTTCAATAAAAGGGCTTCTAGTTGATGGCGTTGCTCATCAGTGATAGGGGCTGCAGAAACTGCGTCCCTAATATTCTCTACAATTTCCTTATCTATAGGATCCTTTTCAGTTGGTAGTGAAAAAGGGATCCTTAAGTTACCCACTAGACATTGAGAGGCTTCAAAATCTAATTTAACCCTATTTTCCTCAAGAAAATCTTGACCCAATATAAAGTCACTATTCAGGGAAGGAACTATGTAAAATTTAAATTTAAATGATTTCTCACTTTCATTTGACTTGAGAGTAAACTCTAACTCGTGAGAACCTTTTGTAAACGTATAACGGCCGTCGCCCCAAACTACACAGTCTAGTTGCTCATCTTCAGGTAATTCTGAAGAATTTCTATGTTTACAAATTTTCTGCCATTGGTCAAGACTAACAAAAGAGGCATCGGCCCCGCTATCTAATTTAGCGTGAACTGTCGCGTGTTCAAAAGTAACGGGAATGGTAACCCTTTTATAAACTGACCCTTTCTTGACTGATTCAATTCTTAAAGGGAACGCGACACGCTTCTTGTTAGGGGGATTTATTGGGCACCGGGAGAGGGACCACGTAGGACCTCTCCCGTCTGGGCTTCCCCCGACTTGATAAGCTTTTTGTTAGGGCAATCGGGTGCAACATGACCTGGTTCTTGACAATTATAGCAAGTGAGAGAACGTGTAGAGGGATAAGATAAGGCCAATTGACGACCAGGGGACTTAGATCTCTGATTATAATATCTATTAAAAGATCTTTGTCCTCTATTTGAATTGTTATTAGACCTGGCTCTAGCTCTAGAGTCTAATGGTTGTAAGGGATATTCCCATTGAGGAGAAGCGGGAGGATTGCAAGGGCTAAGACAATGCCCGGGGGAACACTGACCATGGGCGGAGCCCTTGTTAGCTGGACAAGAGGACTCGGCTGTAGCTTTAGGTTTAGGGGGAGATTTCCTCTTTTCCCTTCTCTCTGCATTTCTTTTCCTAACTTCAATATCCTTTTCTATGGTTTTACAGGAAGCTCTTAACTGTTCCATAGTGGTATAGTGCAGGAAAAGGAGGGGAGTTCTTAGTTCATCCCTCAAGTTGCTTTTGATAATAGGAACTAAATCCTTTTCGGGGAGAGGATAAGTCATCCCTAAATTTAACTTCATTACTTCCCCGAAAAAATCCTCAACTGATTCCTTATCCTTTTGGAGCCTATGGGAAATCTCTATTTTTAACTTAGAATCAGCTTCCGAGTCCCTGAACTGAATTTTAAAGTGTCTTTGGAAAGTTTTCCAAGTCAAGTTAGGATGGGAAGGATTTGATCTACACGTTTCGTCGTATTGACGAATTAAATCCCTATACCAGTATAGGGCATGCCCTCGTAAAAGGAGAGGCAAAGCAGCTAACCTTTCCTCATTTGATAGTTTATGAAACTTAGCATACTCCTCAAAAGCCGCTAAAAACTCGGTAGCATTATCGCTAGATGATCCCAGAAAAGCTAGTCTTTCTGGAGGTTCGATAGGGACTTTTCCCATTTGGGGAGTTGAATTTCTAGTTATTAACGAGGGTAAATCCCTAACTAACTTATCCAAACTAATAGCTATAGCTTTGTTTATCGCTACATTTTGCTCTACGGCTTTTGCCTGCGTGGTTGAATTATCAGCCAATGTTAGGAGTAACGGTAATATAAAGGCTTTTAATTCCTCTTCACTAGCGTTTGGTCCTAGTTGAGGAATACCTTGGGACGGAGAAAGTTGGCATTGAATTCCAATTGTTTTAACGGTAGGGTTTGGTTGTGTCGTTGAAAAGTTAACTTTAGGTTTAGCACCTGTGGACGTTGCTTGGGGAGGATTAAGGGAATCAATCCCAGTCTGAGGAGGAAAATTTGAGGGAGTTAAGCATCCCTTAGGAGGGGGAATACCCTTATGGGGGAATAATTGATAGGGAGAGAAATCTAATTCTGAAGAGGCGGCCGTCCTCTTTCTTGAATCTTCTTCGTCTTTCTCTTCCTCAATACGAAGTTTCCGGTTAAATTCTTCTAACGGATCTTCAGTTTCTGGCTGTGCTAGCAATTCGCCATAGTCTTCCGTAGACGTAAAAGCATCTTCGGTAGACTGATCTTCCCTTTTCTTTAAAATAGAATCTTCCTCGTCCTCAGATGTATGAGGCGACCTCCATTGTTTATTTTTAACGTCCGAGTAAGCCATTGTATTTAATTTAATTTAAATTACAATAATCAGTATACTTTTCAATCAGTTAAGTCAAGTTTATCCAATACAATAAGTAAGTTATCTAAATTCAAGAATTAATTTACAATAATAAATTTATTCTTAGATTAACATTTAATTTAAATACGATTAAACTAGATTTAAATTAGTTCAATTACGTTTAAAGCATTTACCATTGTGGAAGCCGAGGCTTAGTACCACATGGGGCAGATATCACGTATCAACAATGATAAACAAAAATTCTACGGGACCGACCGAGGCTTAGTCGAGTCCCTGTTCGGGCGCCAATTTTATGTAACCCTCTGTAGGATAATTTAACTAAGGGAGAAAGCTCCCGAGGGCCATAAAAATAAGAATAAAGACAACTTACTTTAATAATCCAAAAAGTAGAAGAATTTATTTACGAAAAACAAAAAAGGGATAACTATCCCGTAACCCAACTCGGTTAAAACGGATTGCTCCGTATCAGGAGTCTTTTATTAACAAGAGAGAGAACTAAGCTCTTCGACCGTCAACTGAACAACTGATTAATATTCTCAAAATATCGCAGTTAGAAAGTGGAGGAGGAGCATGTAGCATGGAGGCTATAGCCCTGCCAGAACCAGGGAGCAGAAGCTTCAAGGATTCTGGCAGCCCTGCTACAGGGACAACCATGGAAATAACACCCGTTAAACTCTAGAATATCTTTTTCATACAGGCCGTCCACTATCATTTTCAAAAGCAGACTGTATGTTTACGCCGTTCTCATGAGCATGCCAGGATAAAAATTCTATAGCCACCAACGACTGATTATCAATCATCCTATAGAGATTATGCGAAATAATGCCTATAGAATCTTTATCCGTAAAGTGTCTCCTGTATACCCAGGTACACAAACCGGCTATAGTACTGTTGACCTGAAAAGGTTCTACCTGGACAATATCCAAGAAAATGTTTCGGATAGCTAAACAACCTAACTTTAATATCGCGACATCCTTGACGACATAAAACTTTAATTCCTCCACTCCAGAAAATTAAAGCCTTTTTTTCCTCAATTTGCTTATCGTACCACGCCTTAAACTCTTTTAGATTTTTGTTGGTTAAATTTTGCGATCCATAAGCTTCTGGCGGAGGCATTTGGTCTTGTTAGATAAAATTGAAAGAGTCAATGAAATTGAAAGAGTCAATGAAATTTAAATTAAAGACAGTTAAATTTATAATTTTAGTGCCGTTAATTATACAGTTAGGTTTAAATTCTTCGCCCAGAGCCATAATCTCACGTAATAGAAACTGATTATCATAGCCTGCAGCGTTGGTGCTAGTAAAATTACCTTTTTAATGGCAGCCAACGTTCTTAGAAAAGCTAGAAAATTCGAGACGGGCTTTGCGCCTTCAAAAACTCTCTGCCTTGGACCAAATGATCCCCATTTTCTGCAAACGTAAGCCGCCTCTTGCACATAAATACAATCTTCACAAACAATCTCTGATACGCAGCGAATAGGCTGATGAACCAAAGCCCCCTTTTTTCCTCTGATTCTAATATCTAAATAGCTTTGAAATCGTAGAATATATTCAACATTTCCGGGAAAACTTTCCGTTTCTTCGCTTTGTGAACTTTAGGAGGTTTTTCTTTAATTACCTCAACGTAACAATACTGTGGACTGGTAGTGTATTCACTCCACCCTGAGCAATAGGTTTCGCCGCAAGTGTGGGGTTGATTTTTACGTTTAAATAAATATATTTGCGTGAAACAGTGCTTGCAGTGAAATAGTTGCTCGCAAATACTTTTCCCGTCTACGCCATTTTGTTTATGGTAATTAAAGCATTCATCTCCTTTGAAAACCTTGAGACATTTATCACACGCCCGGTCGGGTCCCGTACAAGTTTGATCTCGTAAACAATTTGAACAATAAAGGTTACAACCATGATCTCGCTTGTTTCTAAATCCTACCAGAAAATTTTCGCAGAATGGTCCCTTCCAAATAAGGGTCTTAAGGATGTGACGACTTTGTAATGTCTGTTTTGGTTAATTAATACCAAACGAGGTCTATTGTCACCAATGTCGATCTCCCCCAAAATCAATTCGGGCGAATTATTTTTAAAAATATATATTAATATACTATATTGCGCTAATTCGGCCTTAAATGTTTTGCACATATTCTATTTTGTCGCAGTCTTTAGGATTCACTTTAGCTTTACGGCAAAGCTCTAAAGCGGCATCTCGTTGAGAAGCCGTATCACCTCGATCCGCTCGCGTGTAAGAAATCGACTTTAACTTGTTTTTAAACGCGATATTAGTCGGATTTTTCTTATGTTGTTCGTGAGCTATAGCTAAGACTAGAACGCGAGCAAGACATAAATTGTCATTGTTCACGATCCTGATAATTCCTCGGGAGTCGCGAGAAAAGATATCAAAGGACCGCACCCCTTTGGGAGCAGCTCAACAGGAATCCTTACCACATGAAATTTTAAGATAATAGGTCCGTCAAAATTCGTTAGAATTCATCGTCGTAAGGAAGGAACGATAACCATCTACCGGGTATCGTCCAATCTTCTTTTCACCTTCCAACGAGAGAACCGATTAATTTTTTATTCCGCGTTCATTTTCTTCCCACGCCAACCATTTTAAAGCAGATTTGCTTTGATTGTAGTTATTCCTGTACCTGTTACACGGTACTACTCCGAGCGTAAATTCTTCCAAGTATTTATGAAGGAAAATATTCGTGCCTGCCCCCGCTATGGTTAAAGCGTTCATATTTAAAACATCGAAACCAGTTTCCTTCTCGAACAATTGTCTAAATTTATCCATACCCTGTTGTAAAACCTTAACATCCATGATAGTATAATATTCCAGTTTTTCGCGTAAATTATAGACCGATTGTCTCGATTTCGTCGTGTACCATTCGAGAAAATCTTTATAATCTTTTTCTTTCATATGTTCAGGTTGAAAATACTCTTTCGGCGGTAGTGGACCGACATAATCCAAAGTATTTCCGGTGTGGAATATGTAAGGGAAAAATTCTTTTCTATTTTCACCCAAAGGAAACGTCGCGGGGAACGATCTTAATGGTTGCGAGACGAAATTGAAGGAGTCAATAATTTTCATTTTTTGATTTTTCCAAAAAATTGTCAACATTTTGCTTCCGTCAAACACAATATCCGGTACGATGTTCAATTTTAATAACCCACGAAGAATAAAGAACGAATCGAAACCTTTACTGTTATGGGCTAGCAACGTAATATTTTCAAAAACCGGTTTAATTGCTTTAAACCGTTTTGTCGCGTGTTGGAAAACCATTTCTTTCGTCCCGAATAAATAATTTAGAAATTTATCGACGCAGTCGAACCCCCGAAATATCTCGTACTCGTAATTGTTCCCTTCATTTTCTTGCATAGCACTAACAAGTAAGACAGGAACGTGTTCTTTATTTTTGACGATTGATTCGGTATCAAAATAACAATATCTGGTATTTTCTTTTGACGATTGATTCGGTATCAAAATAATAATATCTGGTATTTTCTTATGTTTTCGAAAGAGGCATAACGTAACAACGGTTACGCGTAAACAGTTTTTACAAGGTTTCGAGCAAGAGTGTTTTTCTTTCAGTTCTAGTTCGCATTTTAAACACCTTTTAAAGTTATCGCACGTTCCGTTAGATATATGAAAATTCAAACATTCTTCTCCTTTAAAATAACTATGGCATTTTCGACATTTAACAGGTTTAATTAGTTTATCTTCGTGGAATACATTTAAAGTTCTACATCTACTACATTTAACTCGAGGTTCGCAAAAGTGATTATTCTTTTGATTATATCCGTGAAATACTTATAAACATTTAGAACAATACGATTTACCGCCAAACACTGTATGCAATTCCTTAACTACATGCACGTGATCATTAACTAACAATAAAAAAAATTGTTTTTCCTTGAAAGGTCTGACAAAATATTTTTCTGAATTATCAGCTCTGAATATAATAATTTGATATTCGTTTAAGTAAGTTTGAAAATTTTGAATATCTAATAAATTAACGGTATCCGGAGAAATATTAGCGTTTTTATATAATTGCTCCGCTTTTTCTTTTTGGAGCGGGTGATTACATTTTTTTATCTTTCTAAAATAATTAAGTGACTCGTTCGTTCGTATTCTTTTCGAATCTCTTATCAGCCAAATAAATTCCTAACACCAAAGCTCTTCCAAAACATAAGTTATCGGTATTGTCAATGTAAATATAATTTGGGCTCGTTTTTATAAACGTATCTAAAATTACTATATTTCTATTTTTTAATGATATTGATCGACGTCCAACGGGTACGTCGCAATGTAAAAAAATTACGTCAAAAATTAAAGAGCTTTGTAAATGGAAATTTCGATTTGATTGGGCAACTTGACTTATAGCTCCTATTACTCTTTCAGCCGTCAATTCATTAATATTCATAAACCTTAAATTTTTCGAACTATCCAACTAATCCGAACGAATACAAAATCTAACTCTATTATATCCTTGATGATTGCGTAATAATTCAAAGAGTATGGAATTAATTATACTAACAAACGTTTCGTTTACTTCGGTTAATTTAATACGTTCTAAATTTTTAAATTTAATTTTACATTCTACTTGATTACATTTGTATTTTCGAGATTTTTCATCTAATATTTTTTCGCAAGTATAAAATTGTTTAGGATTAGCTTTAACACTTAAATTTAGCGGTTCTTCATTTTCGGAATCGCTCGAACTACTCATCTTAAAATGAGTAAATTTATCAAACTGTTTAGAGTTTTATATTATTTTTTCAAAATGTTTTCGAGTCTGTGTTGTAACATGTGAGCTTGAGGTGATAGTTGTCCTCTGGTGCGATGATTTTCCGGTCCCGAGAAGTTCCTTTCAATTTCCTCGAAATAATTACGACCAATGATAGGGACGTTTTCACACTTGGTTCCTGACCCACGAAGAAATCTGCATAACGGTTGTTCAAGCCAATGAACAGCCAATGGATGATTGTCGGCTCTCCATCCAGTCAAGGCGGTAAGGCATTAAAACCACGAACGCATTTAGGACTAATGCAATAAAAACCGCTTGCTGCAATGTCATCCATGCTAATACCTTCGACAGACCATATCTTGAACGTAGATAATCTATTAACTTCGAGTCTCATATCCATCCCATCGTCCAGGTAAATATTGTCTTCTTTTATATTAAATATTGTAACCCTCCGTAGGATAATTTAACCATGGGAGAATCTCCCGAGGGCCATAAAAAAGAATGAAGACAACTTACTTTAATAATCCAAAAATAGAAGATTTCCTTCTAACTTTATTGAAGTCACTCAAAAATAACTAAGGGATAAAGATCCCGCAACTATCAAGTTTATACAAATACTCCGTCTTTGGAGAGGTTAAAACAAAAAGGGAGAGAACTGCTCTCGTCCAGAGGCCAATAGTAACTGACTCTCCTTACAAAAAATATCGCAGCAAGTAAAGTGGAGGAGTATGTAGCATGGAGGCATAACACTCTGCCACATCCAAGGAGTAGAAACTCCAGGAATCTGGCAGCCATGCTAAAATATTGATAGTAATTGATATGTTGGGTATATAGTATATATAAATACGTTAATAGATATACGAGTAATAGATATTGGGATTCCATATTGTTGATTAATTATTCGTTTTCGTTAAAAAACGAATAATTTTTTGTGATCTTGTCGGGATTATCGATCATATGCTTGGCGATCTTGTGCACGATAGATCGAATTTGTTTACATTCGACGCTATCTTTAGACGCGAGAAATCTCAATCTTCTTCCATCGCATTGCCAAATATCTTTGTTATCTCTATCTTTTATATCCTCGTACTTGTAAATTTGAATATCGAAATAAAAATCGTCACGCGTTGCTGGTAAAGAAGTAACGTAACTAGCTAAACCTCGCTTAATATCGTATCTAGGGAGAATTCCACTTTTTTCGATAGTAGTTTCCTCTTTAACGTTTTTAATTTGTTCTAAATTATCTATTTCCTCCTCATCATCAGAGATATTAAGTTTTCGCTTACCGAGTGAAGAAGAAGATGCCATAACGAACGTCGAGTGAAGAACGAATAAAATATCCGAAAATCCCGAGACCTTATATACACCGTCCCCGCCGCCCCCGGGGGAGGGGGGTGACACACGGCCTAATTATATGGATAAAATATTTTTCCCGGAATAATTACGATAAAATTCTCGTAGATAATGATGATGATAACCTCTAGGTTATGAAATATATTTTTTGAAAGTTAGAATTCTCATTTTCCACCTGGATACCTCAAAATATATTTTTTGAATTCTCGTCGTTAATTACACTTAATGATACCTCTAGGTTGTAAAATATATTTTTTTTGTATTACAGTATATCAAAATTAATTGCTTTGTCGCAACCTGCGGGTATACTTTTTAATGATAGTAGATAAGATATACGGTTGGAATTTCGAACACACCCTAGGTTATAATATAGATTTGAAAAGTAATTTACCGAGAATTCTCGTCGTTAATTATACTTAATGATACCCCTAGGTTGTAAAATATATTTTTTTGAATTACACTGTATCAAAAAATAATTGCTTTTTTATCTGGCATAAGCTGCAGGTATACTTTTTAATGATAGTAGGTATACGATTGCAATTTCGAACACCTGAATCCCCCTAGGTTATAAAATATATTTTTAAAGTAATTACCGAGAATTCTCGTCGTTAATTATACTTAATGATACCTCTAGGTTGTAAAATATATTTTTTGAAATATACTGTATCAAAAAATAATTGCTTTCTTATAGGATCCACCTGGTTGTAATTACCGAGAAGTATTTTTTCTACCATTTAATGGTTTATAAAAAACGAAAAAGTGGAGAATTTAAACAGGGCTTTTTCGGGGAAAAGGTGCTCCAATCTTAAAAATGATGATATTTTTGGAAAAGGGTCAAAAAAAATCTTCTCTCTCGTAGTTAATTATACTTTTAAAGTCACGCGTGAATTCTCCCAAGGTTTCTCGTTTCCAGTAATTATTAGGTATAAGAATGTCTATCGCTTAAGGGTAATATAGAATTTTTAAGTGGAGATATTTTGGTATAAAAAGACCCCAAGTTTTGTTAGGAAAGTCAATCGAAAGTAAATGTTTTAAGCTGTAGTGCTCGTTCCTAAAAATACCCGTGATGTGCTGTGAGTAATACTTTTTTATAAAAATATGGCTATGTTACGCGATTTAAACTTACACCTAACAAAAAGCGGTGTAACGGTAACTGTTTGTCCGCGGGGAAGAGACGTAGAACCAACAGTTATAGTAGAAAGTGAAAACGTTATTTTAATACCGTATAAAATATGGCAACTATGAACTAACATAAATCTGAATTCGCGGCCTGTATGCTGAAATCATCTATTAAATTCGATTGTTGTAAGAACATCTATATTTCTATTACGAGTTACGGTCTTGCGTTTACCTATGACGAAAGCGTTCCAGTGACAATAACACCCGAAGTATTTGCGCTTATTATGCAAGACCCCGTAAACGAGTTTATTACTACCCATATTAACTTTATTATTAATCAAAGAATTTTCTTAAAAAATATGTTACTCGCCTTTCGAATTCTTTTGAGTGATTTTGAAAAAAAAAATTATTGGATGTTAATCGCGAGAGTAAATCTACCTTACACGCATTTTGCAGCACCTTAAATTTAACCGATCTGTTAAAATCATTCGAAAATAATTTACGAAATCCTCAAAATATTCAATGTGTTTTAAGCATTCATCAAATGATTTCGTACTGTTTAATGGAATTTTAAAAAATCTTTTTTAATCACTTGTAAATTACAATAATAAAAATATATGTTTTTTGAAAAAATGGTAAAAATATAATTAAACATTATAAAAGTAGTGGTAAGCCCAATTCTTGGGCAAATCGCGTACTCCAATCGCCGTAATACCCGCGACAAGGAATAAAACAAATGGAGTGTGTACAATAGCAAAATAATTTTAAATAATAAACACAATTAACATTAGTACAATAGTAAGCGTCAACAATTCCATTAATAGCAAATACAGTATAGGATACAATATGATATTGCGACGAGGGGGAGGGGGGTGACACACGGCGTCCCCGCGCGCTAGGTATATTTATGGTATATATTTAGGAAAAGTTAATATTTTTTAGAAAAAGAGTTAAACATTTAAAGGATAATCAAACATTTCCATAAATCCTGTATTAAAATCATCGGGATGGCCGCGACAGGGGTAATGAATATTAAACATAAAAGCGGTGATGCAAATACCCACTATCTTATTATATCGGGGACAGGATAGAGTTCTACAATACTCCTTTTTCACTAAAAAAAGGGGGGGAAAGGGGGGGAAATATGCGCATGCGCCTTATCATATTTGTATCATTCGACGGTACGTTTTGAAATGGCACCAGCTTTTTCCTATAGGATATTGTTCGTCGTTACTTTAAACCATTAAAAGGTTAATTTAATCATGGTTTGTTGTAGTTTCGTCGGTTGTCGTAGTAAATTTGGAACTCCAGGAATTAAATTCCATCGTTTCCCCATCAAAAGATATAATCTTTGGGCAAAAATAATTAATCGTAAAAATTGGAAACCTTTGCCAAGTTCGCGCGTATGTAGCGTACATTTTGTCTCTGGTTATCCAGGGTGGGAGCCAAGTGAACCTGACTGGGTACCGTCCTTGAATTTACGACCAGGCAGAATCATATCCGATTCTAAACTAAAATTAATCAAAGAAAGGGCTAGCAGGTGTAAAGAAAGAAGTAAAAAATCGGTATGTTACCAAATTATTTGCAGATTTGTAAACATAATAGACCATAGTCACGGTGGAAGTGTAATTCACTAAGCCTTTGTCAAGCGGGAAACTAAATTTATAATGAATTTATAGGAAGAAACCTACAAATGTTTTAAAAGCCGATTGACAGAAAAGCAGCGACTGAAGCTTTCGCTACAATTTCATGACTATGCTAGTAGAGATATAAGCCTCGAAGAAACAATTAACGTTGACGATAATTCTGTTGAGCAAGTTCGATGCACTATTGCTTCTACGAGTTGTAGTAGTATATTAGATGTGGATCATACTATAAACATGAGTGATGGAATTGGAGGTATAATTAAAAATGAAAGTAATCATAGGAAATGACTTAATGAAAAACGTTATTTCTCGTTCAGATTCTTCTACGCAAGATGAGTCATCTACGCAAGATGTGTCATCTACGCAAGATGAGTCATCTACACAAGATGTGTCATCTACACAAGATGTTTCTCATTCTAAGGCTCATTGTAGCAAAGGAACTCAGACAAGATATGTTGATCTAGAAGTTGAAAACAGAACATTACGGGAAGAGATCAAAAAGCTGAATGAGGAAATTAAAAAGAAGTCCTGGGGAGTCGAAAAAATCAAGGACAATGATGCTATGACAAACTTCTACACGGGTTTACCAACTTTTCCCCTTTTCATGTGGCTTTTTTCGTGAGTTACTTTCTTTTTAATAGTTATCCTACAATGTAGAAATAAACCTTACAATGCCATTTTTGTTCAGGTTTTTAGAGCCGAAAGCTAGGAGAATGAATTATTGGGGTGTTAGGGAAAAAAATGCTACTAATAGGACCCATAAACTTTCACTTTTGGATGAATTTCTCGCGGTGATGATGAGGCTGAAAGTAGGACTTTTCCATCAAGATATCGCTGATAGGTTTGAAATATCTATCACAACGTTCTCGCGAATATTTGCTACCTGGATAAAACTAATGAAGTTGGAGCTAGAGGAATTATTCCCTTTCCCAACCAGGGCTTTGGTTGACAAGTATATGCCCCAATGCTTCATGAAATACCCGAATACAAGAATCATAATAGATTGTACAGAAATTTTCATAGAACGCCCAAAATCACTTGAAACACAAAATGCTACTTTTTCTAGTTATAAAAGCCATAACACCCTTAAATTTTTAGTTGGAATAACTCCTGGAGGTGTAGTATCTTTTGTTTCTGATGCCTGGGGTGGTCGAGTATCTGATAAAGTAATAACAAGAGATTCAAATCTCATATTATTGTTAGATGAGGGTGATAATGTTATGGCTGATAAGGGTTTTTTGATAGAGGACCTCCTTAAGGAAAAGAAGTGTGGTTTAAATCTACCACCTTTTCTTAAAGCTCGTCCACAATTTTCTGAGAAAGAAATTATCGAAACGCGACGAATAGCTGAACTCAGAATACACGTGGAACGCGCTATAGCTAGGATTAAAAAATTTCATATTTTTGACGGATCTATGCCTATCACTTTGGCCAAATTAACAAATGACATATTTGCAGTTTGTTCGTATTTGACAAATATTTATGAGCCATTAATTTAATCAATTAAACTATACCACCTGTAAATAAGCCACAGGCTTAGTGAAGATAAAGCCTAGATTATTGTAAGATAAAAAATTTCTTAGCTTAAACAGTTTTTTTACTTTAATTTTATAACTTACAAAATCATTTAAAATTAAAATTTTTTAACTACTTGGAACAAATAAAATAAATATCAGGTACTACATAAGGACATCAATGAAAAGAGTTCCATTTTTATCATCATTCTAATTCGCTGATTAAAAATGGAGTGATATATTTAGTAAAAAAATGCCTACACTTGGGTAGTAATTTTGTTTGCCAAAATGTTTGGTCAAATAAAATTCTTTCTCTGTAAAGTCCCCCTTCTGGTGCTTCATTATAGACAACGAAGTCTGCCCAGTTCAACTTTTTAACGGCCATTTCGCCTTGAACTTGAGCGTAATAGGGAGATTTTCTATCTAATATTATTGCTCCATTAACCTTCTTTAGGCAGAATGAGGGGAAACTATCTACTATCGTTGATATTTTCATTTTTGTGATATCCGTACCTCTTACGGAGCATGGACATTTTATTTCTAAAATGCCCTTAGTAGTTTCAGTTAAATCTGTTATTAAGCCATCACCACTTGCGCCAATGAATGAATGTTCTGCCATGAGGGAAAAACCACTAGCTTCGACAGTAACGTTAAACATTTTTTCATATGCTTGACGGGCAATCGGTTCCAATTTCTGTCCACGCAACATTGCACGAGGTAATCTGGCATATCTAAAAAGACGTTTTAACCCCAATTTCTTCTATTTCCCCTTTTTTAATGGAAATACCTATCAAGTTTCGATGGGTTTAAAATTGTGTCAACAAGCGACGTTGGGAATTGTTTTTCTTTGCAAGCCAAAATTCGTCCAAATAGTGAACTTGTTATCCTCCCTCGTCTCATCTCTTTCCACAGGTCATTGGCAGACTGTTCTTTGGTTTTGGCCTCAATTAAGTCTACAATTTCCTGGCTAATTACTTGACTAGCAACAAATTGTTGTCGCAAACTTTCATCGACATCGCGGTATATCATTGCTGGAAAAAAACCTTGTTTTGTTAAGATACTTGAAAATTGTACTTCAACAATAACTTACCAGGTTTATAAATACATTTTTGCAGAATACATGATTGATTTCCATCAAGTTCATACTCTTGAACTAAGCAGTCTTTTTCAACATCCTCGATATTCATTTCAGAATCTCCCTCAAGATCCCAAAAATGGGAAGCCCCCGTTTTTGGGTAAATAATTTTAAGGTTTAAAATAGCTTTTTTTAATCGATCAGGGTCTCTTATTCGGTCTTCTTGGTGTCTCGGATCAAATTTTGAATATACCATGGTATCAAAACCTTTTGGTGCTTTACATTTTTCTGTGTATAAACGAGGCTTGTTGAAGCTTATTTCAGTCAACATTTTGCTGACAACTTTCCGAGATTTTGGTGCATTCCAAGCGCAAGGTTTTGAAGTGCATGAAACCTGAAATTCGTCATCTCCCATCTTGGCGTAGGTTTCAACGTATAAGAGCAAAGCGCCTACGTGACTGCATGCTCCTGAAAGCCTTGAATATATAAAACATAAAAACTGTATTAGTGAAGCAAACTATAAAAAATTACAATAAAAAATAAAATTTTACCCAATTGTGCATTCACAAGCACCACCACAAATTGTCCTATCCAAAGAGTCTACAACTGCTACTACTCTGTAGCTTTCCGGTTTCATGGACGGATAACATCTCGATTTAATATACAAGAATTGATCATAGATCTGTTTGAAATTATCCTTTAGTTAAAATCTTATACATATCAAATTAAAACTCACAAGGCTCGTTTCCAGCCCTCCAACAATGTCTTTGGCATCATGGTGAGCCACCGATTTCTCAAATCCTTTGAAATGTTTGTTAGAATTCTTGTCTATGATTGACTTTTGTTGCACAAGATAATTATAGACTTCAACGGAAGTGATGTAGGGTATCACAGAAGGATGGGGATCCTTAGTCCAATTTGAAATCTCATCTGGCTGGGGAGCGTCCATCCCACATAACTCTAGACATTATTAAATAATAAAGTATATCTCATCATAATTTCCCTTAACTTTGAGCAAAAAAGCGTATGTTTGAAACTATTATACAGTACCTTGAAAATATTTATGGATCCCTGAGCCTAGCAGGAGCGCCGCTTTCTGCCTTTTCGAAGTCTTACTTATTGGAGTTGACGCTTTTCTTTTGCATAAACATTCTCCATCTTTACACTTTTCACAATCATTGAAAACATCAACGTTTGTGTTTTCATTTTCATCAAGGAGGGTGTTTTTTTCAGGATCATGCCGATCATCTCCTTTTGGAAGCTTACCAAGGCTTAAGCTCGCTTCCTCTTCTTGTAACCGTTTCTCTATTTCCTCGATATACTGACTTTTTTTCCATTTTGATTTGAATTTAATTCCCATATTAGCGCATAAAACTTTTAATTTTTTTATATTTAACTTAACCAAATTATCTCTCTGATCCATATTATCCATATCATCTACGCTATCTATGCTAAACCCTATGGGGAACAAACGTGGAATGATACAAATATGGAACTGCGCATGCGCGAAAAATAAATGAAAAAGGTGTATAGAAAGCCTTTGAAATATTTCTATCGATTTCAGAAACCTCTCTTCGTTTACAAACGCAACACGGTATGAATGCGTATGAATAAGTTTCGAAGATTCTAAAATACATAGCTACTTTTACTTAACTATACTTTTTAATGGTAAAAATATCACTTACCCTGCAGATGCCCTTTCTCTCGGTAAAGCTGCGGTAATTTCTAACGGTACTTGGGTTCTATAAAAAAAACACTCTTAAGAAACTAGAAGCTTAAAAACAACTAGTAAACTTTTAGCTTACGCAAAGTCCATCTCCTGTAACTGCGGCTGAGAAATATCTTCGAGACCCATGTTTTTTAAAAGACTTTCTCGGATGAAGCGTTAAAAGAAAATGATAAAGTTTTCTCCGAGATATCTACTATTTTAAAGAATTATTATTGGGCGTTGTCAAGGTTAACTACTTTTTTAAGAAATGTTTGGCACTACGGTTGTTTAAAGAGGGGATTCTTATAGAGTGTTTAAGCTTAATATAAAAAGATAAGAGACAAGTTTCGTTATAATATATATTTTTATTGAGAATTAATTTGAGATAATAATTTAGGTAAGCGTCTACGATCAATAAGAAAACAGAAATGAGAATTATTTAAAATATGAACAGGATAATATTTTTGATGATAGGAGAAGCAGATGAGATGTTGGTATAAAGGACAGTCTCGAATAGGACAGAAGTAGAGCTTGTAGACAGTTGTACGTCGTTCCGGAACGCAGACAGTTTCCCTGATAGTGTAGTGGTTTGGAGTACGGCAATAACAATTAGGGCAGCGAGTAGGAATATCGTAGGTAGAACTATAAAATAAGGTTAAAATTAGTTTTTTATATAAAATAAGACTCATTTCCAACTTACTTTAAGTCAATTTGTAGATCTTTTTCGTATAGGGGAAGTCGGTATGATTTATATTTAGAAAGGAAATAGGTGTCTAGGAAAATGTTAATGGGATAGAAATTAGACTGATCCCAGGTAAGGCAGATGATAGTTCCGAAAAGAGGGCAATTAGGAGTAGCGCAAAAGTATAAAATATAGCGGGATTCAATAGTACGAAAAATGACATGAGAATTAAATTCGGCGGAAAAACAACAAGAACACAATGTAGGATAGGGATATTTAAGACTGTATAAAACATGTATTAGTTTATTAATTTTTAGATAATAATTTATTTTGCTTTACTTTAAATCAATTTGCATGGATGGGTATTCTTGAATCATTGCGTTGTAAAGTTCTTCGCTTTCGCTGTTTTAAAAATTTCTTGTTAGGTATCTTACAATTCCTCAAACTTATTTAAAACCTTACGTTTCATCATCCGAGGATGATTCGGTAGAGACCACATCGGGGTCGTCCGCTTCGGCGAACATATCAATACTCGCGATTAATTCGTTTATTTCCTCCTCCATCCCATCTGTGATATCATGCTCCTCGTGGATGATGATTGGTTCTACTTCCAATTCATCATCGAGATCCCAGAGTTGGGGTAGAGCGCTATATATAAAATAGATCCGGTATTAAAAAATAATTTTAACTTGCTAGCTAAAATAACTTACAATTCCTCAACCGGTTGAACAGCGTTTGAGTCAAAAGATTTTGGTGGACACATTTTTCTAGTAGTAATCTAGACTTTATCTATGAAGATATTTTCAAACTTAAAGTTTTTTGTGTTATGATGTGCAACTTTGAAATCCGTTCAGTTTATATAAGAAATTTTCAAGGTTGTTAGCTTAAGAAGTCTAGTTAGGAATTTGTAATGAGCGTCGAGATCATCCCTGGTTTTCTTTGAAAAATATTTAACTGTTGGTTTTTTATGTATTAACGATTTTAAAGAAGGGTCCATATAAATGAGCGTCGATTTTTTTCCCTGTCGAGGTCGTTTTTTAAGAAGGGTGCATATTAATATGAAAAGAAAGACCTCTATTATGGGGTGTATAATTTTAAAAGAGACCCTCGCAACGTACGTGATTCTTATAAGATATTATTACTTTTAACAGACTTGAACGAATCGCAATTATCAGAATTGAAAACAAGAGGAGAGACTACTTTACAGAGTGGTCAAGATCTAATCTGTCATTTTTGTAAAAAAGACGATATCGCTAGTTTTTCATCTATTGGTGGTGATATTCATTACTGTGTGAATACCGAGTGCGTTAAATATAAACGGGCTATATACAAACAGTACGGTAAAGTGTTAATTAGCAATATTGAAAACGCTTACGCGATTTTGGACAATAGTTTTTTTTGTATAAACTGTAATCAGTTTTGTTACAAAAACCAACGTCAAGAAAAAGAGTGTTCATATTGGGATAGTGAAGAGGAACCAAATTACTATCTCTGCTCTTTCCGTAAACACAAATGAAGGAAATTTGTTCGTTCAACCTATGAAACATTTTAAGAGTCGATAACGATTGCAAAACTATTGTACCTCGGTTGGGTACATTATGTTTAATCGAAATTGAAGACAATCGTCAGAAATTTGCGCAAAAGTATAAAATAACCCATACCGTGATTAGAAAACTCGTTTGCGAAGAAATTTTGAAAAACAAGTTTGAGTGTTTTGTTGTAGAACTATCTTGGTATTCTTATAGATATGCTTGGACATTTCTAAAACCAATTGATACGGTAAATTGTGGTCAGCACGTACCGACTACTACATGTAAATTAGGTCGGATTCACAAGTACTATAAAAAACAAAACTGGCGTTGTCAACATCGGGAAGAGGCGGCCTACGTTCTGGGATACGTTTGTCACGACAGCGACGCTGTTCAAGCAGTGCTTAACACGGCTATTGTTAAACTTTTATACGAATTCAACTCTACGCTGACGTATAAAAACCCATTTCGTAGGAATTACGCAACATCTAACAGCTTCACCACAAATTTCTTGAAGCTATTATATATAAAAGTTGTAATCAATTCTTTACGGTTCGGCAATTACTCTTTATCGTCCTTATCAGATAATTTGTCTACATTTAAGAGGAAATTTTATTTGACTCGATACTGTATTTTTAAAAACGATGAATTTTGTGACGAAGAAACACTTGATAACGTGTCTGAAGTGATTTTTTCAAAGAATGCCACCAATAAATCTTACGAAGATTTTCAAAATGCCAATCCATCTTTCCTAGAACTTGAAGGTGAAGAGTGGGATTGGTAAGGATTTGCAAGATAGTGAACCATCATTTACCTTTTAGTGAAATAAAAATTCAAAAAAATGGATTCCGGGTTTGGAGAATGCATGCATCACATGGTTTTTGGTTCAAGTAACAATATAAATTATCGATTTTCGAGTTACGCGTGTGGCGAAGCTTTTTGTATTAATTCACAAGCTGCGAACGCGATACCTCGGTTAGGTACGTTATGCCTGATCGAAATTGAGGACAATCGTAAAAAGTTTGAAGGAAACAATCGAATATCGAAGTATGCTATTGCTCAACTTGTACACAGTGAAATGTTAAAAAACTTGTGCACCAACAACATTGTTAAAGTATCTCGTAACCGATATGATTATTGGAAAGATGTAGTCTCGATCGATACCAGGGATTGCGGACGTTACATCTTGACTACGGAGTGTAAACTAGGACGTTTACATAAATACAACCCTCACGAACTTGCCCAATGTCAACATTCGAGTCAAGCAGCGTACGTTTTAGGGTATGTGTGTCACGATCAAGCGAGTGTTGAATCGGTATTAAATACAGCAATTATAAAACTTTTGTATGAATTTAACACTCGTTTTATCATAAAGAACAAAAATGACAATGATGATTACTACTATTATATTAATGGTGATCCCCGTATTAGTTATACTGTTAATGTGATAAAGTTATTATATATTAACGTAGTTATTGAAGAATTGCATAACTTTAATCATTCGTTAATGGATTTAACTTTCACTTTCGAAAAAATGAAAATAAAATTTAATCTCTTTACAAAATCTAAAAATATTCCAAGAATTTTGAGAGATAAAATCGGACCCCACTTTTAAAGTATTTTCAAAAGACGCTATTGATTATGCACGCCTAGAGTTGCAAAAAATAGAACAAAAAATGTTATATTCATTTCCAAGTTTTTGGAATTATTTTCGCAGAATTTAACCCCAGAAAGAAGTTATTTTTAAAGAACGCTGTCAATTATAATTCACGAGATAGTGAACCATCACCATTTGGTGAAATAAAAATTCTCAAAAAATGAACTTAGAGAACGTTTATGGTATTGAATCGCGTAAAAATATAAATCATCGGTTTTCGAGTTACGTGTGTTGCAAACCTTTTAGTATTAAATCAGAAGGTGCAAACGCGATACCTCGATTAGGTACATTATGTTTGATCGAAATTGAGAACAATCGTAAAAAGTTTGAAGGAAACAATCTAATATCGAAGCGTGTCATTAATCAACTTGTACGTCGCGAAATGTTTAAAAACTTGTGCGCTAACAACATCGTTAAAATATCTTACTACCGACATGATGGATGGAAAGATTGGACCTCTATCGATACCAGAGATTGTGGACGCTACGTTTTTAGTACGGCATGTAAACTAGGAAGTTTACATAAATACAACCCTAATGAATTTGATCAATGTTATCGAGCAGCGTACGTTTTAGGGTATGTGTGTCACGATCAAGCGAGTGTTGAATCGGTATTAAATACTGCAATTATAAAACTTTTGTATGAATTTAACACTCGTTTGACTATAAAGAACAGACAATGCAATGACAACCCCCATATTAAATATATTATTACACCTGTTAGTTATACTGTTAATTTGTTTAAGTTATTATATATTAGCGTAGTTATTGAAGAATTGCATAAATATAATCATTCTTTAATGGATTAACTTTCACTTTCGAAAAATTTAAAAATAAATTTAGTCTCATTACAAGATCTCCATATCTTCCAAGTATTTTGGAAGATAGAAACTTGAGATTAGCGTATGACCCCACTTTTAAAGTATTTTCAAAAGACGCTATTGATTATTATTATCATCAAGACTTGGAGAGGATAGAAAGACGCTTTTTAAATTTATTTCCAAATTTTTGGAATCATTATCGCAGAATTTAATCGTGATGTAATCAATACAAATAAACATTGTTTTTTAAAAAATTTATTTCATCCTTTGATTTGTTTTTTACACCATTGACACAATCCTGTTTTAAAAAAATTCTGATCTAAAATCGGTAAGAGTAGAGGATAGAAACCAAGAAGCGCTACTGCTGGGTTCATAGATAAAATTCCACAAATAATTCCTACAGGTACAGTTATGGGAAGGATAAGTAATAACCCACCTAAACAGACATTTTCTTTTACAACCTGTAAAGCACGCTGCGTACAACATCTATTATTACAATATTCTTCAGTCTTGGGTTTGCTTGTAGTTGAAACGTATTTCTCCGTTGGTGGTACATCTCTCCCTGACTCGTCGTTAGAACAATGTATGGGTATGTTGCATGTCGAAAACCCTTTAACAATTGGGCATTCCGGGGAATATTTTCGATGCTCCTCATTTACTTTATCATTAGCTTTCCAACTATGTAATGTTATATCGCAATAAAAACATTTAACGGCGTCGCCCTTCTTTAAATAATAAAAACCATGTTTCGCAAACTCTGACGGATTTATATTACTAACGGGGTAATCTTTAAAAGTTTCGAGCCGTAGTTTTTCCCAGTTCATTATAGCTTTACGTTTTGTCCCGAACTAATATAATTTCAACCACTGTTGCGGATATATCTTACAAATTGTACCTACGTCACACTACACGTGACTCGCATTTGATTGACAGGTGTGATTCTGAATTATGCAAATTTGAATCATTTTCGATTCATTTGCATGTTTAAGGTCGGATTTCTCAATCATACAAATTTGGATCATTTTCGGTTAATTTGCATGGTTAAAAGTGGGATTTCTGAATTATGCAAATTTTGATCATTTTCGACTAATTTGCATGGTTTAAGGTATGGATTTCTGAATTATGCAAATTTTGATAATTTCTGACAAATTTTGCATAGTTAAAAGTGGGATTTCTGAATTATGCAAATTTTGATAATTTTTACCTCATTTGCATATCAAAAGTGGGGTAACATACTACTAACCTAACCGAACCTAACCGAACAGTAACGTTTTGGAGTAGGCATATTATTTGAGAAGTCAATGAATATAAACATAAATATTTTGGAAAAGGCGTAACAATGTTAAATGATTTATAAAATATTGCTAACCTAACCTGGATTTGAAAAAAAAAACGTTTTTTTGGACGAAAGTGTTTTTGTTTAATGCTTTACCCGAGTCCAATTTTCACTTTTTCTGTATACTATTATATTATATATTTAGAAAACACGGTGTTAAAAACTTCCCGAGGTCGTTTTTTATTATCAAGGCAGTACGAATGTATTGAAAACTCTAGGACTTTTGAGGTCTCTTAATTCGACAAATAGCGTCGTTTGAATTGTAAATATCAAACCCGCGGTTGGGCTAAACTCATTAGAAACTTTGGCGGGATTCGGTCTAACGGAATTCTGCGCAATGGGAATATACATATTTAAACAAATCTAGCCAACCTGTTGGAAATGTTGTTCTATTATGAAAGCCAGGAAAGCTTATTTATTCTTCATGTCAAACCATCACTTTAAACATATATTTTGCTCAAAATTTAAGTAAAGGAAGTCCTTTTCTCAATATAAAATGAAAGTCATTGTGGCTTACATTATTAATATAGCCACAAGGTGTTAGATTATTCACCTTGTGGTAAAATATACCTCCAATTTATAATTGTTTTTCTAAAATATTATAATTCTTCATAAAATAAAGATTTAAAAAATTGAAACCATATACCAAGGTATTAAAAACATGTTGCATTAAATAACACCTGGCAAGCGTTGATGTTTAGCTTAGTGTTAAGATTATTCTGTGTTTACCTCTTAAACGTGATAAAATAAGAAGTGTTTCTATTTGGAACACATTTTAAGGATCCTTAGAGAAACAGAGATGTAATTAGACATCAACATTGAAGTTTCTATTTGGAACACATTTTAAGGATCCTTAGAGAAACAGAGATGTAATTAGACATCAACATTGAAGCATTAAACATTACCTCTCACCAATGTTTAACTTTATAACATGTTCAGATGTTGCAAACCTAAACACTTTTTTTCCTGTGTATACCACTTTTCAAAAGCTATGTTATCATCTTTTTTCATAAACTCTGGCTGAAAATAAGATTTATCGGGAATTTTTCCACAATAATCTAAATTGTTTTTGTTTAAAAAGATATATGGGAAAAACTGCTTGCAGGTTGAACCCAACTGAAATGTCTCCGAAAAAGCCCTTAATGGTATAGCCAGAAAGGAAAAACTACATATAAATTTTAAATTTTGGTTTTTAACAAACATTGCTAGCAGTTTTGCTCCATCGAATATAATTTCTATTTTTCCATAATTATGGATTAACCATTGTAAAATGAAAAACCCGTCATAGGCTCTCATGTTATGAGCAACAATAGTAACATTTTCAAACCTAGGTTTGGTTACTCTACGTCCTTTGTTGTCTCTTGTAAAAACAATTTTTTCATCTACTTGGGTTAGGTATTGCATAAATTTGTCTACGCAATCTAGTCCTCTAAAAGTGTTATAATCGTAAACATTTTCCTCTATTTGCATAGCAAAAACTAGAAGTATTGGGGTATTAAGGGAATTTTCTACTTTACATTCGGTATCGAAATAACAATAAGTTGTTTCCTTATACTTTTTAGTAAGGGGTTGGACGTAACAAAGCCTAGGCGGGTGTTCAATTTTACATTTTGGGCATACTTTACTACATTTGTGATTTTTTTCAATTTCCTCGCAGCAAATTTTGCATCTTTTTACTTTTTCACAAATTTTATTAGTTCTATGTATTTGGAAGCATTCGGGACCTTTAAAATACCTATTACAATCTGGACATTTCACGACGTCCAAGTATGGGCTCTCGTGGAATGTCTCAGAGTAACATCGCCAACATTTTGTGGCTTCATTATAACATTTATGATTTGAGGCCCTAAATACATTACTAAATGTTACTAAGCATTTGTTACAATAAGATTTACATCCGAACATGGCTGCTTAACTTTTAATAACATGCATATGTGTATCTACAAGCAGAAGGAAAAATTTTTTTTCAGCGTAAATTTCACCTTCATAAATTTTCTTAAAATTATTTTCAGCGCTAAACACTATAATTTGGTATTCGGGTTCTAAGATTTTTTGAAAAGCCGAAATCTGTTCTATACTAACGGGTCCTACCGGTAAGTTAGCTTCATGGTGAAGTTTTATGGCCTCTTCCCTCTGTAGCGGTCTGTTAGGTGCCTGTATTCTACGGTATCGGTTATAGTCGAAACCAGATCTATCTTGTTTTTGTTGTTTTAAATAGGTTAAGTCCGCAACCATTTTTCCGCACACTATGCTTCGAGCTACGCAAAGATCGTCATCGTTTAAAATTGGCAAAAAAGTCCTCCCGTTTTTCATGTAATGTTCTAGTGATAACATCGATCTATTTCTGACTGATTTTCTACCCGATATTGGAATATCAGTTTTTAGAAAAATTGCATCAATTCTAATATCACCGTCTAAAATGAAATTACGATTTGATTGACTAACTTGGCTTATAGCACCAAAAAGCCTATCAACTGTCAGTTCGTTCAACGCCATAAATCTTAAATTTATGCCATTTTCCAGCTGATCACTTCTAACACAAAACCTGACTCTGTTGTAGTCTCTACCCGCGTTGATAATAGTCTCAATTATTGATTGAAATATGAGTTCAATTTTTCATATAGTTCCGTCACACATATTTTATCAAGGTTTTTAAAGACAATTTTGTATTCGTAGGATAAACAGTTAAATTTCCTAGATCTGGCTACATTTACTTTAACTAATTCATAAAAGTTTTCTGCTCTAAAAATAGAAAGGTCTAGTGGTTCATCATCAGACATTTTACTGCTTCAACGTAACCTTCTTTAAAATGCACGATATTAGTTCCAAAACTTCCGGTATATCATTTGCCTTCAAATCCAGTTGCTTCTCGCGCGCTTGGCCGCTATATTTCGTTATCAGCCAACCCTTATCTTTTATTTTTTCGATTTCCAACATCCCAGGCAAACAGGAACTTTGCGGCAACTTATTCAGAGATGCTAACTTCAAAACCTTAACTAAGTCGTCTACTATTTCAATGGGGATGCATACCCCCGATATAAGGGGTATTCTGGGTAGAGCGTACTTTCTTATGTCTACGTATAATTTATTATTAAACTTGCATAGTTTAACTCCTATTTGTTCGGATTGACTAAACTGTAGTTGAAGAGTCTCCCAAGGGTTGCTGCTTTGAGCCTAGATAACATAAAACTATGGGGTAGTAAGAAAAAGTACCAAAAATATATAATTATATATATTACTTACCATTTTGAAGAAATTATTAATTTTAGCAGGGAGATTAAGCGAAAGCAATGAGGATATTTTGTAGTTTGCGGGGCGGTGGCTGCGGTATTTATATTGTTCAGACTTCTTAAAGGGAGTGTAAAAGGTAATTTATGTAGTTTATCATGCCTACCGCTTTTGCACGTGAAAGCAGGGGAAAATTGGCGCGACATACTTAAACCAATAGAGAAATAAAACTTAACAACCATACCTTTAAATAAAATTAAAATTTCTTGGAACTCAAGCCTTAGAAACAATGACGTTTTAGTTAATTCGAAGTTCTGGCATAGAAGGATTTTTCTTGGAATTATGACTCAACGCAACAATTAACTTTGAAGTCTAATGAGCCTTATATATGCTTTACTATACTTAAACTACCTTTGCCAAAAAATCTAATATCACCTCCGTCATTCATTGTATAAATAGTAGTTATTGGAAAAATAGACTTATAGTTTCACACTCAAAGATCACAGGTAACATTAGGTCGATTGGCTGCTAAATATGGAATTCGAAAGATCCTGGTTCGATTCCAGTTATCGGTAAGTAACCTTTCAATCGACCTAATGTTACTTTTGGCGAATATTTTTATCTAATTAACAGTAGGTATTTAAGGGGAAATTTAAAACTTAAGGGCACATACAACATTCAGTTATTAACTTTAAAGCATCTCTTCATATATTTAAAATCAATATGGAATCTCGGTCACCCATGTCTTTGAGATCCATGGCCGTTAGAGCCATGGTAGTAACAATGGAGTTCGTTTTAGCTAATACGGAACAAACCTTTAATGATATTAAGAAAACAATTCCACGCCAACTTTGGGGAGTATCTGAACGGGTATTTTGGAAAGCGGCTATTGGTGAACGAGGGAACCAGGGCGAAGAGGATCTATATCCCGAAGAAATACCAAATTAGCTTTGGATCACAGAATCAGAAATTGAATTCGAAGTGGATAATCGCTTGACTTTTGCTCAATTTCAAGCTACGCAAAGGAATAGAGTTACCATCCCTTTCTTTTTATTGGATGGGTACCACCACATAGAATATGACTATTTTTTAAAAACATGGAGAAAAGGTGAAAGGAAATGCCAACGTAGAGTTTGCAGAGACTGTTTTGTCTTTTTTAGCGATATGGACGAACCAAATACGAAATATCTAGCGGTAAAAACTCATACAGTAGTGCATCGAGACGACATGATGGTAGAAGTAATTTGGGACGTTCAGAAAAGTTTCTGTAGTAATTGCATAAAAAAACCTTTATTTAATATGTATAGTGAGGAATTTTGTTCGCATAATACCGGCTGGCATACTATTAGCAATCGTAGATCATTTACATTTAGAGACCAAGAAGAGGTAACTCATACTAAAGTGGCTCGTGTATCTTTTTTACATTAAATTTTTTTTTTTACGGAAATGAATAATAAGTATTGTAAATTGTAGTATAATAAACTTAAATTCTCATTCAGCTACATTGTTTTCATTTCTAGAGAAAAGGGTTTTACATCTCGCATTCCTAGCGAAAGGGTTTTACAACTACCATTTCCAGTTAACAGGATGGTATGACTTTTGTTTCATAAGGGTTGGATTTTCTGCCGTTTGAGACAACTAAATAGATGAAGCTCTATACGCATTGCTAATTTAAATGAAGAGGAGGAGGAGTTCGTTTATTTTTCGTTCATTACCCATTTTTGTCATGTATATTGATCTTATTTTAGTGGCTAACACCCTGTCACGTTTATAACTTATAGCGATAGTTCACTTATACAATATTGTTCCTGAAATTTGTGCACATTTCAAAAACTAGGCACCCCAAAACTAATTTAAATATAGCAAAAAATGTTACCTTTCAATGTGAATATATGTATTCCTTATTTAAGTTGATGATCACAAAAACAAACGTGGTTTTTTACTCGAAAATTACACGCTTGAAACCACTATATCCACACAAATTATATTTTGGAATCGTACTTAAAATCATTTTCATGAAAAACTTTAAACTAAGTTGAAATCAAAAAGCCTTTTTTAAAAATTTTGACCATTTTTCTATTGAAATTTTAGATAACTTGTAAGACCTCTAAATGACCGCCTTTAACTGAATTCTAAGAAACTTCCGATTCCAAGAAGTGCTTGTAACAGTAAAATCACGTGCTATAAACGTTCTAGTACACAATTTGTAATTGGTTAGTTTTTTAAACCTTCTACCCAGATGGTTAAGTCAGCCAATAAGCTTAGCACTTCTTAATACAAACATAGGTCTTTCGATTTATATTTTATATAGCTGACTTGTAATATTCCATAAGAACAGGACGTGACTTTGTAAATATCGCCTTAATTCTATGCCATTAGAAAATGCTTATACCGTCGACCCTAAAAAAAATCTAACTTTAACAATAGAAGTTTGTAACAATTAGTCCCAATATAACAATAAAAACGTTTGTATCATTAGAGTAAAACTTAGGCAAATATGACGTAATTCCTCGGACAGTTATAATATAGGTGCATTGATTGATTGAATTAGATATGACGTCATTCGTATTACTCTTTTTTGGAGATCACCTGAACTTTGAGGAAAAAACTATATTAGGTAGGAACTCAACGTCGAAATCGTCATTTCTTAACCGCTTGAAAATGAACCAAGTTCACAATATTTCGGAGAAAGTAGAAGTTTGGGTTGGTAATGTCACGACCCCAAAGGTATATTTTAGACGTACCGACACTCGTGTACAAATATCATTAAAGAAACACGTTTGGTCTAATATTTGGGAGTTTTCCAACGAAATCGACGCTTTCTTCAAAGGAAATTCGCCGAGGTTTTCCGTCTGGCTACATCCAACTACTACCAATTTAAAGCTAGAATGCTTCGTAAACCGCAAAGGTCATATATTTGACATTAGAAAATACACGAGAGGATGTCGAGAAAAATACAACATTTTGTACGCTACAAGCGGGGGCATTTCCTTTAACCAATCTAGTTGGGATTATTTGAAGAAAATTAAAGCCCTCATAGACTTAGAGCTACACGAAAAAACAAGAGCCGTTGAAACTATGAGAGAAGCGATTCTGAAAAACGTAACAGAAATCTTATTGGAGATGACCCAATGCTGCGACAATACCTCTTGCCAAAACAAAATAGCCCACGATATTATGTGCGAGTCCGAAGAAACTGACTGGAACGAAAGGGTCGAAAAAAACCTAGTGAAAGCTTTAAAAGTAATTAACTACGATAATGTCATTGAAAAGTTTCGCAAAGATTTTGGTACTAATCTACCTATTGATGAACCATTTCTTTACAACTACATTGTAAACAATGTAAATGATTTAAAAACTAAACTGATATATATTTGAAGGCATTGAATAAAACGTATTATAGCCAGTTCGTGTTGTTGAATAAATAATCCCTATTACTGATTAGTCACACGTAAGGTATGAAAACAGAAAGGTTAAGGTTTGATGTTACCGAGGGAAAACACCTCTTAGTTCTTTAAAAGGACAGTCTCAGGATAAAAAACTAAAGGGATAGTCTCAGTATAAAATCTCAGTAAATAGTAAGAATTTAACAATAGAATTTTTCCTGGAATTAAATAGTACGAAACTAGTTATAATGGGGGAAGGAACTCGCGGCGCGCGAGGGGAACCCCACGGGGGTGAGGCTCAGGGGGAAGGAACTCGCGCGCGGGGATCTCGCGAAGATTCGCGGCGGCGGCGTGCTCCAGTTCCCACGCTCCTACTTTATACCTCTACCGTGGTACGAAGTGGGGCCCTATACTACTCACCGCGTAATTAGCAAATACACTATGATTTACTACAATGCCAACATGTTCAATTACCGCCCTGTCGAGCTGGGTGGCGAGCTCATGTTCCTCCCCACCATTTAAGTTATTGCGGGCATTCCGCCTCCTCATCATTAACGTGAATATGGCGTTTTGAACGCTGATAATAGTACATAAGAGGAAAAATTGTTTTAGCGAATATATGTATATTGTAATTAATGTAAATAGAATTAAATATTTGATAATGTGTCATACCCATATACATCGCAGTTCGGGGATGGGTGTTCACCATCCGGGGCGGGGTAAGCCCCATTGATATCCCTCGTCGGGCTAAGGGGGGAATCCCAAAATATATTAATAAATAATCAAAAACCTAGCTATTTTTTTCAACACACACCTTGGGCATATATACCCCGCAATTAGGTCCTCTAGGGTGACCAAAAGGGTCCGGATAGAGGGGGTGGCCATACTCGGGAGTAACAATACCCGTATGGTATCCATGATGCTAAACGAAATTAATTAGCACTACTTATGGTGGGGGTGTATAAATATGGATGTATTTGCCGGAATCCATCACAGTTTATGTTTAATACTTCTTTCTCGTTAAACTCATCGAAATCACCCAGGTCGGCGCTAATTACATTAAAACAAACTTAATTATTGATACTAAACAACAATAATAAAAAAATTCACTTACATATCCCCGGGATGGATAATTGGGAATGTGTCCACAGAATCAGAATCACCCCCATCATTGTCATCACCATCGTTTTCGACGATGAAGTTTAATACTTCATCGGCTCCCTCATCTAACAAGAAATCATCCTCCATTTATTCAATTATTAGCGGAGGAGCTTCCGGGGCTATTACCCATCTTATATCATCCGTAGGAATTCGACCCGCAACCATTTTAAAGTTTAATTTCAAAGTTTTAAAATAAAATCTCACTCGACTTGCGTCTTGGACGGAAAAAATCGTTGTGAGTTGAATATTGAAAATGACCCATGTCCCTGGGTTCAACATGTAGTATGAAAACCTCTAACCCTTCCACGGATTTTCACCAAATCACAATAGAACTTCAAACAGTTAGTATGAATTGTAAGAGAATAGTAAGCCTCGACACCCGCGGGCAGCGCAGGGGGGATGAATTTTTTCCCCCATGGTTTATACCCGCGAAGGGGGGACGAATTTTTTTGCCCCCATGCCTCCACCCCCGGAGGGGGTTGGTGGGTCTTCCCCTCACCTCCTCCCCCCGAAGGGTGGAGGTTGTTCTTCTCTACTTGAGTGTATGCTCTCTCTTTCCGCTAAGTCCCCTTTTTATTCTGACTTTCACTTTCTCTTTATATTTATATTTTATGCCAGCCCGATACCCGCAAGAGCGCTGTGAAGGCAGGGTTTTTTTTCTTACCATCTCTCTCTTGGTTCCCCCTGACTTTCACCGTCTCTTTCCCTTTGACCGTCTCTTTATTTTTACGCTCGCGAATGTACAAGCCTAGCAGGCGCGCATTTTCTCTCTCTCTTGTATATAGGTCAACTCCGTATAGTACTGAAATGTACCATAGAATAAGCCACTTCGATGTAAAATTGGGGGGGAAAAGGGGGACTCAGTCGCGCATGCGCAGAAGGGAGCGTGGGTCCAACGGGCGCCATTGCATTTTTCCCGTAAGGCTATCCTAATAGGAAGTTTGTTTTGTCTCGATTAAATCACCAACATTAAAATTAAGAAATGGTTTGCTGTAGTGTCGTCGGTTGTAAAAGCAGGACGGGAATGCCAAATATTAGACTGCATAGATTTCCGGCCGCTAGAGTTAAACTATGGGGAAGAATAGTAAATAGAAAAAACTATACTCCCACGCAGAACTCGCGTATATGTAGTAAACATTTTGTATCGGGATATCCAGGCTGGGAGCCTAGTGATCCGGATTGGGTTCCAACTTTAAACTTGCGTAAACCTAGAAAGATTTCAGAAGCGAAACTTCAATTAGCACTTAAAAGGAAAGTAAGAAACGAAGAAAGAAACAAAATTAAGGTAAAATATAGTTTTATTAGTCCTATTTGGTTGTAAAATTCCAATAGTTTTGCTAAGCCTTGGATTACAATTTGTTTAAAGGATGAAAGGTATAAAGAATTTAGGAGTAAACTGGTAAATGAAAGAAGGCTTGTTGTTTCTCTGGGTTTTCATGATTACGTGGGAAGCAGTATAAGCACGAAAGAAATTTGTGAAACTGTGAATTTTGTGGCAAACGAAACGCTTGTCCAAATCCCCTCTCAAACTTCAACGTCTGAAGGAAAAGAAATGTCTGTCCAAATTGCTGATGAAACGACTAACCAAACCCCTGACCCAAATATCACAGAAACTGTGCCTGTGCTTTCAAGTCGAGTTAGTGAAGGAACACAGACAGACTACCATGAATTAGAAATGGAAAATAGAAATTTGCGTCAAAAAATATCAGAACTAGAAGACTGCTTGAAACAACGTACTTGGAATGCGGAAAAGTTAAAAGATAATAATGAGATGACAAAGTTTTATACTGGTTTGCCAACTTACGCAGTATTCTTGTGGCTTTTCAGGTGTGACATTTTGGATAAAGATTTAAGGTTCTTCTGTTAATTGATCTTTATTTTTAGTTTTTTTCAAGAGAAAGCTGAGAGAATGATGTTTAAAAGAGGAAAAAAGGTGCCAAATCCAGGGAAAAGAAGAAGGTCCTTTAAACTTCCCTTAATTGACCAGTTCTTAGCAGTGATGATGAGGCTCAAAGTGGGCTTATTTGCTCATGACATCGCTGATCGCTTCAACATATCACCTTCGTCATTTTCCGATATGTTTCAAACATGGATTAAATTAATGGAACTAGAATTAAAAGAAATGTTTCCTTTTCCATCTAAAGCTTTAGTTGACAAGTACATGCCGCAATGCTATCTAAAGTATCCTAACACGCGAATAATAATTGACTGTACCGAGTTATTCATAGAACGGTCGACCTCCTTAACAGCTCAAAATCTTACTTTCTCTAACTACAAACAGCACAATACGGTGAAATTTCTAGTAGGCATTACTCCTGGTGGTGTAATATCTTTTGTATCAGAAGGATGGGGAGGAAGAGTATCTGATAAAGCTATAACAAATGATTCCAAACTAATAATGTTACTGGATGAATACGATAATGTGGTTGCTGATAAAGGCTTTTTAATTGAAGATTTACTAAAAGAGAAAAACTGTACCTTGAATTTGCCCCCTTTTTTGAAAAATAAGCCTCAGTTTTCGGAAAAAGAAATTATTGAAACGCGAAGAATTGCAGAATTGAGAATTCACGTAGAGAGGGCAATAGGAAGGGTTAAGAAATTTCATATTTTTGATGGAATTATGCCTTTAACAATAGCAAAAATGTCAAGCAGTATTTTTGCCGTTTGTTCTTACATAACAAATATATATGAACCACTTTTGTAAAAATTTGTACTTTTAATCAACTCCTTGTTTAAAAAGTTGTCTATCACATTTTTGTAAATATCACAAAAATGAATAACATTAAAATATCACAAAAAATTTAAGGCACTTCTTTTGGACTGTTGATCAAAAATGGGACAATGTATTTAGTGAAAAAGTATTTCAGCTTAGGAAGAAGTTTAGTGGTCCAGAATTTATCGTCAAAGAAAACTCGTTCCCGAAATAATCCACCTTCCGCAGATTCAGTGAATACCACAAAATCTGCCCAAGTTATCTTCTTAACTGCCATCTCTCCCTGCACCTGCGCGTAATAATGGGACTTTCTATCAAGCTCAATTACACCGTTATTTTTTTTTCAAGCAAAATGTTGGAAAGTTATCAACAATGGTTGCAATTTCAAGTTTACTAATATCTGTTCCTTTAATTGACGCTGGACATTTTATTTCTAAAACCCCTTGAGTACTTTCCATCGGATCCGTTATCAGCCCATCTCCGCTAGCACCAATAAAAGAGTACTCTGCCATCAGAGATAATCCACTGGGTTCTACCTTTAGATTGTATAATTTTTCATATTTTTCTCTAGCTAAAGGCTCTAAATTTCTCCCGCGTAAAACAGCAGGTGGAAGTCTAGCATAGTTATCCAGTTTCGAGGGATGCAAGATTGAATCTACAATTGATGTTGGGAATTTTTTTTCTCTACATCCTAAAATTTGCCCAAACATGGAGCTTGTTAGTCGCCCGATTCTCAGACGTTTCCATAATCTACTAGAAGATTGATTCCTCGTTTCCATCTCTATATAGTTCACTAATTCTTGAGAAATGTTTTGATTAACGACAAATTCTTCTAACGCAGACTCACTCACTGTTTGGAAAGCCAAAGCTATAATAAAAGATTATGTTAATTTTAATGTTGTTTACCTACTAATTTAAATACTTACCTGGATGAAAAACAAGATTCATAGATAGTGAAACCAAATCTGAGTTGTCGTTAACCAAATTAGAAGATTCATTCCCAGAGGTTGATATTTCCACCTCGTTGCTGCTATTAGGTAGAATGTCAAGGTCCCAAAAATGTTTGACACCAGTCTGGGGGTAAATTTCCACAAGAGCTCTAACATGACGTTTAATCCTCTCAGGGTCTTTTGCTCGGTCAGCAGGGTGTCTTGGATCAAAGGATTCCCATTTATCGATTTCTGTTGATTCGTTTAAGTTCTTGGAATATAGTTTTGGCCGATTTAAAGAAATTTCCTTCAAGGGTTTTGGATCTATATTTCTTATTCTTGGAGCTTTCCAGCCGCAGATAGTAGAAGTACATGCTATCTCGACATCTCCAGGTGTCATTTCACCGTACCTTTCCAAAAACAGCAGTAAAGCACCAACATGAGAGCACCCGCCAGATTTGCTAAATGAAGTTGGTTCATTACAATTTCATTACATAAAATATTATAATTTATCTGTTTTAAAGTACCCAACTGCGCATTCGCATCCGCCACCGCATATGGTACAGTCTATTTGGTCTAGTACTACAAATACACGATAACTTTCCGATCTCATTGAGGGATAACAGCGAGACTTCACATAGAGAAGTTGATCACAGACCTTTGACAATAATAGTTAATTTAAAACTCTTAAAATAATATACTGTTTCCTTACTAGACTAGTTTCGATTCCATTTATAACATCATTAGCAACATGATGTGCTACAGCTCGATTGAAACCCTTATAATGTCTTTTGCTAGCATTATCAATGTTTGACTTCTGTTGAACCAGATAATTATAAACGTCAACTGATGTTATTTTTGGTAAAGCTGTGGGATCAGGATTTAATGTCCAATCTTGAATTTCATCTGGCTCAGGACCATCTTTACCGCATAAATCTGAAACAAAATCATTTATGAAGTAACACGTATCCAAGTATGTGGAGTCTAGACACGATGAGCTTACCTCTGAAATATTTATTACACCCACTATTCAACAATAGCTGGCCCTTCCTTTTCTTACTGCGATCAACAATGGGCGTTGACGAACACAAAGGTGCTTGGAAATTGTTTAAGATTGAGACCTGAACCTCACGGTCCTCACCGACCAAATTATCGCCAAGGCTTAAACTACATGCCTGCTCAACGTTCTGATTTTGACTTTTTTGGGAAAGGGTTTTTTCTATTGCCTCAATATAATCATGTTTTCGCCACTTACTCTTACAATTGATAGATAAATTGCTGCATAACACCTTTAATTTCTTAATATTTAGCTTGACTAGGGTGTTTCTATGCGTTTCTAACTCCATTTTCGTTGTTTTGGACCCAGCACTCAATCCGCGCATGCGCCAAACTTTACCTCGAAGTGGCTTATTCCTCTCTTGGGTCCCTCTCTTCGATACACGTACAAGCCGGGGGACTTCCATCTCTCCAAATCTCTCCTTCTCTCCCTCTCGCCGAATTTCTCTCTCCCAACGTTTTTTTTAAAGCGGGGCTGTTTTACTTTTGCGCTCGCGCTATGTATGTATAAATCAAGAGGCATTAAATATTTTATCCATGTTTTTATTCAAAATATTTGTATATATATATATATATATATAAATTTAAATAGGAAAAAATATATTGAAATATTAAAGTCCTGTTTGTAAATGAATATCATCGGCTACAGCTCTAAGAAAACGTTTTTGCCTCTGTCGGTCTTGAACTCTCACAAGGGGGTTAACCGCTCTCTCCAGGAAATACCCTGTGATAACGATAGACTAAAAATAGAAAGAAAAGATATTAGGGATCCGTCTTTAAAAAATAATGCTAATTAACTTACGAGCACGAGCGAGACGTGTTAACGTAAACCGACATAGGGTTTCCGGGAGTGGGTGTTATGTCAACGAATGGTATGAGTCGAGAACTCAACTCCCGGAAAACAACAACGTCCTCGATCCCCACTAAAGTCCTATGGATATCAGCAAGGATCCTATAAAAAATGTTTGAATATAGACATTAAAGTTTTAAAAAAAAATATAGAGACCTTACCTGAAGAGACTGCAATCATTTGGCGGTTGTTCATTTACTCTCGGCGGGCTTTCCTGGGGTTGAGGAGGCGGGGGTGATTGATTCTCAACCCGATGACGATGTCGTGCTACAAAATTTCGAAGCAAGGCCTCTTCGGCATCGGTGTTTCTGTGCGGCCTTTCAACATGGTGT
This sequence comes from Phalangium opilio, assembly GCF_054372755.1. Lineage (NCBI taxonomy): Eukaryota > Metazoa > Arthropoda > Arachnida > Opiliones > Phalangiidae > Phalangium > Phalangium opilio. The sequence continues at coordinate 3,250,775 of NW_028324146.1, read as the reverse complement.
TGAGGACGCGGGGGTGGATGACGCTGATGTCGCGCTTGAAAACTTTGCCTCGTGTCGTCATCGTCGTCCGAATACAAAAGTACATCGTCGATGTGACTGTACGCCCTATTAAGTTCAAAAGTTAGTCTTTCCACGATTTCAGAAAAAGACAGTATGCTCACATGATGATTGTACGTGTTGTTCTTTCCGAGGCTAAAGCGAGAATGATTTTAGCATTGGGAAACTTTCCGTATATATAGTATGGAGGGGAACCGTTTAAACCCAGACTCTCTTTACCACCCCCCCCACCCCCCTCTTACAATATACAAAAACTGTTTCTTACATTTGGCAGTTAGGGGCGTGAAAATTGAATAGCCCCCCGAGGCGCGGATATTTATGATAGCGAAAAAGCCCTAGGTCTACCATCTGCTGGGCCAGCACCCCGTAGGCGACTTTGTCTAGAAACAGTTTCGCCCGCCGTATGTCGTGCAAGGTTGCCGTCCGGATGGACGCGGCATCGATTACACCATCGACATCAACTTCCCCTTCAGCTTCCCTGTATATCCGAGCTCTCCTTTTAAAGAATTTTAAGATGGCTGTATTGAGACTGTAAAGAAAAACGAAATTAGAAATGGTCTTAAAAATGAAAAAAACTATATAACTTACGAGCCCGAATAACAGTTAGCTATATTTAAGGGCTGTTCCTCTCCAATAGGTTCTACGGGGAATACCATCAAACCCAACAGTGACTGACCTAGGGCTTCGATAACTTAATTTGTTTCGACCGCGAACAGTTGTTCGACGGCCGTGCGTTCTTCGTTGACGGCAGGTTGATCTTCCTCGGCCGCCTGGTGGATCTGGGCTAAGATCCTCTTAAAATTTTACGGAGGAAATATAGCTACTAAAAAATAGGAGAAAACATGGAATGTTTACCGCTGGATGTTACAATCCAATGGTGTAGGATCCTCATCCTCCACATCAGAATTGGATTCCTCCTCCCCTCCCTCCACCACCTCCTCTAGTTCCGCTAAGGGAAAAGGTTCTTCTTCTAAAGGTTCATCGGGAGCAGGTTGGTTGAGAAAGTCGAACACCTCATTACCAAACGGTAAAGGATTGGGCGTCCTAAATACCAAAAACTTTGACTATGATTCCAGGAGAAAAAACATTATACTCACATGTTGAAAGTTTGGTGTAGTCAGGATTTAGTCTTAGTAGTTCGTCAGTGTTTAGGCTGAGAGTGATTTTTGTATTGGGTAAATTGCCGTATTTATAGTACCCATGGAGAAACTGGGGGGGGGGGGGGTCTTTTAGTCTCCGACGTTCTTTCTATATACCCCAATACAAAAACCTTATGATCTTTCCAATATTCAAAAGTTGTTATTGAAGCAAACGAGACCCCAAAATAATAAAATTCTAGACCCTGTCACATTCCTAAAAAAAGCGAAGTACCAAAATTCTCGAAAATATCGAAGTTAGAGAAATTTTCAGTCGTTTGGGTCATGGACTTAATGCAATCGTAGCTGAAACCCACAAAATACGCAGCCCGCCACAACTATTGGAGGAAAAGGCGAAATTGCACGCGGATAATTTCTTACTTTCGGTGATGCGACAAATGAATGATATTAAAACCCGGACAGCTTTTACCACGATCATTTATCTTTAGTTTTAAAGTAAAAACAAATTTGAAATTCATATTCGAAAATAAACAAATTTGATGAAAATGTTTTAGTCTTGATTTATTTAACACGTTACAAGTTTTCTGGATAATTAATATAAAGGGTTCATAAAGATGTTTTACGATTTGAAGTTATATTTACTCCTATAAAAACTAATTAGGTCTACTCCTCCTCTAATACTTTAAAAAATAATCCACATTTAATTTTAATAAATCGGGGAATCGAACTTGTCCAGACACGACATATCCGGCTTATTTTTTTTACCACTAACACCACCCTTAAAGTTTACGCAAATGCGGGTACTCTATACATTAGATTCTTATAACCATAGAAAATACATGGTACGGGTTCCACAAGGTTCCCTATTGGAAATAACATGGAAGTTCCCTATGGAAAATAACATTCCCCCGAGGTGCCCTATGAGTAGGGGAAATAAGCTGTTCCCAGTGCAGGTACAGTGGAGGGCAGCGTGGAGTGTGGAGCGAGAAGTGTGGAGAGTGGAGCAAAGTACAGTGGATGGCAGGGTGGGGCGTGGAGCACAGTACAGTTCAAGGTATGGAGGAGCGTGTGGAAGGGTTGGGGGTGGATACAAGACGGCGGATGAGACTTTGTACGTAACCCTTTTGATTGACGCACCCCTCTCTCATACCTGCAAGAGGGCGTTTTTGATTGACGCACCCCGCTCTCACACTTGCAAGGGGTGTTTTTGTTTGACAGGTCAATGAAGCGTGGTTTATACCCGCGAAGGGGGGGGACGAATTTTTGGTCCCCATGCCTCCACCCTCGGAGGTGGTTAGTGGGTCTCCCCCTCACCTCCTCCCCCGAAGGGTGGAGGTTGTTCTTCTCTACTTCTCTACTTGAGTGTATGCTCTCTCTTTCCGCTAAGTCCCCTTTTTATTCTGACTTTCACTTTCTCTTTATATTTTATGCCAGCCCGATACCCGCAAGAGCGCTGTGAAGGCTGGAGAGTTTTTTTTCTTACCATCTCTCTCTTGTTTCCCCCCTGATTTTCACCGTCTCTTTCCCTTTGACCGTCTCTTTATTTTTACGCTCGCGAATGTACAAGCCTAGCAGGCGCGCATTTTCTCTCTCTCTCTTGTATATAGGTCAACTCCGTATAGTACTGAAATGTACCATAGAATTCCTCTCTTGGGTCCCTCTCTTCGATACACGTACAAGGCGGGGGAATACACGTACAAGGCGGGGGAATACACGTACAAGCCGGGGGACTTCCATCTCTCTAAATCTCTCCTTCTCTCCCTCTCGCCGAATTTCTCTCTCCCAACGTTTTTTTTAAAGCGGGGCTGTTTTACTTTTGCGCTCGCGCTATGTATGTATAAATCAAGAGGCATTAAATATTTTATCCATGTTTTATTTCAAAATATTTGTATATATACAGGGTGTTTCTGAAAAGTCCATCACAAATTAAGGGGCGTGTTTATGGGACCAAACTGAGCGGAAAGTACCAAAGAACATGGGGTGTACAACATTTTGTTACGGAGATATGGCCTTCCAAACATTCGCCCCTAAAACAAGGAAATATCCAAAAATGAGGAGTAACACTTAAGACCGACTAACCAGCTTGTTTAAAATTACTGGACAATTTCAATAGCCTTTAATCGAACAATTGATTTCTACCTTTACTAATCAGAAGCGTATAAATGAGTAGAAGTATGCCTACGGTGGTAATGTAAAATTAATCCCAAGTGACATGATGTTTCAAGATCTTCCCAGCACCAAGTAAAATGGTTCTGATTGAAGGGACTTTTATTAGCACAGCGTAAACAACGTTATTTTCAGGAATTAGTCCAAATGTCCACGGGCGGCATTACAAAAACGAGGCAGTCTTTCGAATGATACTTGGACATGTTGGAAGATCCCTGGCTTGTTCCTGTTATCTCAAACCGTAAAAAGCTACGCAAATCTTCATCATCACGGACAACACTCTTGTACGTTAGGTATGACCTTGAGAAAACCTAAAAGGACATCTCGAATGTATTTGAAAAACCCATCTCCAATTAAGGGGCGTGTTGTTTGTTTCCAACAGAGTAAACTCGCCCAGAGAACAATTACAATGCAGAGCCACGTTTCGGCGTTAATGGCCCACAAAGGTGGTCCCAAAAACAAGAACAAACTTTAATTTGTTTCGTTCAGTAAGTGTTTCATGTGTCATAGATAAAACGCCATGATTAATGCACGAAGAAAATGAATTTACTGACAAGTTTTAACATTTAATTGCAACTAGTTACAAAAATTGTTCAAAGTGTTCACCACCCGCGTTAAGGCACACATTAGCACGTCTTACAAATGATTCCCTTACACGTTGAAAAATGCCTGGAGTTTCGCGAATTGTTTGACAGCCGTGAATTATTCGTCGACGTAGCTCTTCAACATCGGGCACTTCAGTCTGATAAACTAAGTCTTTCAGGTGGCCCCAAAGAAAGAAATCACAAGGGTTCAGATCGGGTGATCGAGCAGGCCACTCCACAGGTCCACCTCGACCTAACCACCGCAAAGGGAAGGTCGCGTTAAGATAATTTCGGACCGCGATGCTGAAATGTGGTGGTGCACCATCGTGCATGAACCACATTCTGTTTACCAAACCTAAGGGTACGTCTTCGAGTAGTTCCGGTAAATCGTCCCGTAAGAACTGCAAGTAAGCCACACCGTTTAACCTGGGCTCTAGGAAATATGGCCCAATTAAATTGTCACCCACAATACCACACCACACGTTTAAACTGAATTGTACTTGGTGACTTCTAACGCAAGTTGCGTGGGGGTTTAGCTGGGACCATTGATGTTTATTATGTAAGTTAATAATACCATCCCGTGAAAAGTTAGCTTCGTCAGTAACCAACAAATCCCGTGGGAAATCGATATCGTTTACTTTAGCCAGAAACCACTGACAAAACGCCGTGCGTCGTGGGTAGTCCGCTGGATTCAAACCTTGAACTTTTTGAACATGGAAAGGATGAAACCGGTGGCTTCTGAGGATTTTCCACACGAGCGTGTGGTTTACGCCTAATCGGCGACCAACTTGGCGGGTACTTGATTCAGGCTCGTCCTCGAAAATGGCGAGAACTTCGTCTTCTACGGCCTCTGGGATGGCTCTCGCTCTAGGTTGAGGTCCAGCCGGTTGGATTCGTCCATCTTGCCTCAAACGTCTGTCCACAGCCTCGAACGTCAGTCGATTTGGTAGTCGCCTCTGCGGAAATCTTTCCTGATACAAGCGTACAGCTGCAGCGGCATTCCCCTCGGCTAGTCCATACATTAGGTGCATATCCGCATATTCGGCATTTGTGAAGAAAGGCATTGTAACAGACTTCGTTGAATTATGAGTTTAATAAAACAAACACATGTACGTGAAACCTCTTTTATTCCTTTCTTAAAAAACATAGTGCTCTGTTTTAGTGCTCTGTTTTTTAAGAATAGGCGAAGTTCTGACTATTTTCGAGGACGATCCAAAAACAAGCAGCCGCCAATGGGTTTGCTGATTAAGAAAAAACCACACGCAACTTGCGTTAGAATTCACAAAGTACAATTCAGCTTAAACGTGTGGTGTAGTATTGTGGGTGACAATTTAATTGGGCCATATTTCCTAGAGCCCAGGTTAAACGGTGTGGCTTACTTGTAGTTCTTACGGGACGATTTACCAGAACTACTCGAAGACGTACCCTTAGGTTTAATAAACAGAATGTGGTTCATGCACGATGGTGCACCACCACATTTCAGCATCGCGGTCCGAAAACTTGTCAATAACATTTTCTTTGTGCATTAATCATGGCGTTTTATCTATGACACATGAAACACTTACTGAACGAAACAAATTAAAGTTTGTTCTTTTGTTTGGGACCACCTTTGTGGGCCATTAACGCCGAAACGTGGCTCTGCATTGTAATTGTTCTCTGGGCGAGTTTACTCTGTTGGAAACAAACAACACGCCCCTTAATTGGAGATGGGTTTTTCAAATACATTCGAGATGTCCTTTTAGGTTTTCTCAAGGTCATACCTAACGTACAAGAGTGTTGTCCGTGATGATGAAGATTTGCGTAGCTTTTTACGGTTTGAGATAACAGGAACAAGCCAGGGATCTTCCAACATGTCCAAGTATCATTCGAAAGACTGCCTCGTTTTTGTAATGCCGCCCGTGGACATTTGGACTAATTCCTGAAAATAACGTTGTTTACGCTGTGCTAATAAAAGTCCCTTCAATCAGAACCATTTTACTTGGTGCTGGGAAGATCTTGAAACATCATGTCACTTGGGATTAATTTTACATTACCACCGTAGGCATACTTCTACTCATTTATACGCTTCTGATTAGTAAAGGTAGAAATCAATTGTTCGATTAAAGGCTATTGAAATTGTCTAGTAATTTTAAACAAGCTGGTTAGTCGGTCTTAAGTGTTACTCCTCATTTTTGGATATTTCCTTGTTTTAGGGGCGAATGTTTGGAAGGCCATATCTCCGTAACAAAATGTTGTACACCCCATGTTCTTTGGTACTTTCCGCTCAGTTTGGTCCCATAAACACGCCCCTTAATTTGTGATGGACTTTTCAGAAACACCCTGTATATATATAAATTTAAATAGAAAAAAATATATTGAAATATTAAAGTCCTGTTTGTAAATGAATATCATCGGCTACAGCTCTAAGAAAACGTTTTTGCCTCTTTCGGTCTTGAACTCTCACAAGGGGGTTAACCGCTCTCTCCAGAAAATACCCTGTGATAACGATAATGAGACTAAAAATAGAAAGAAAAGATATTAGGGATCCGTCTTTAAAGAAGAATGCTAATTAACTTACGAGCACGAGCGAGACGTGTTAACGTAAACCGACATAGGGTTTCCGGGAGTGGGTGTTATGTCAACGAATGGTATGAGTCGAGAACTCAACTCCCGGAAAACAACAACGTCCTCGATCCCCACTAAAGTCCTATGGACATCAGCAAGGATCCTATAAAAATGTTTGAATATAGACATTAAAGTTTTAAAAAAATATAGAGACCTTACCTGAAGAGACTGCAATCATTTGGCGGCTGTTCATTTACTCTCGGCGGGTTTTCCTGGGGTTGAGGAGGCGGGGGTGATTGATTCTCAACCCGATGACGATGTCGTGCTACAAAATTTCGAAGCAAGGCCTCTTCGGCATCGGTGTTTCTGTGCGGCCTTTCAACATGGTGTTGAGGACGCGGGGGTGGATGACGCTGATGTCGCGCTTGAAAACTTTGCCTCGTGTCGTCATCGTCGTCTGAATACAAAAGTACATCGTCGATGTGACTGTACGCCCTATTAAGTTCAAAAGTTAGTCTTTCCACGATTTCAGAAAAAAACAGTATGCTCACATGATGATTGTACGTGTTGTTCTTTCCGAGGCTAAAGCGAGAATGATTTTAGTATTGGGAAACTTTCCGTATATATAGTATGGAGGGGAACCGTTTAAACCCAGACTCTCTTTACCACCCCCCCCACCCCCCTCTTACAATATACAAAAACTGTTTCTTACATTTGGCAGTTAGGGGCGTGAAAATTGAATAGCCCCCCGAGGCGCGGATATTTATGATAGCGAAAAAGCCCTAGGTCTACCATCTGCTGGGCCAGCACCCCGTAGGCGACTTTGTCTAGAAACAGTTTCGCCCGCCGTATGTCGTGCAAGGTTGCCGTCCGGATGGACGCGGCATCGATTACACCATCGACATCAACTTCCCCTTCAGCTTCCCTGTATATCCGAGCTCTCCTTTTAAAGAATTTTAAGATGGCTGTATTGAGACTGTAAAGAAAAATGAAATTAGAAATGGTCTTAAAAGTGAAAAAAACTATATAACTTACGAGCCCGAATAACAGTTAGCTATATTTAAGGGCTGTTCCTCTCCAATAGGTTCTACGGGGAATACCATCAAACCCAACAGTGACTGACCTAGGGCTTCGATAACTTAATTTGTTTCGACCGCGAACAGTTGTTCGACGGCCGTGCGTTCTTCGTTGACGGCAGGTTGATCTTCCTCGGCCGCCTGGTGGATCTGGGCTAAGATCCTGTTAAAATTTTACGGAGGAAATATAGCTACTAAAAAATAGGAGAAAACATGGAATGTTTACCGCTGGATGTTACAATCCAATGGTGTAGGATCTTCATCCTCCACATCAGAATTGGATTCCTCCTCCCACTCCTCCTCCCCTCCCTCCACCACCTCCTCTAGTTCCGCTAAGGGAAAAGGTTCTTCTTCTAAAGGTTCATCGGGAGCAGGTTGGTTGAGAAAAAACATTATACTCACATGTTGAAAGTTTGGTGTAGTCAGGATTTAGTCTTAGTAGTTCGTCAGTGTTTAGGCTGAGAGTGATTTTTGTATTGGGTAAATTGCCGTATTTATAGTACCCATGGAGAAACTGGGGGGGTCTTTAAGTCTCCGACGTTCTTTCTATATACCCCAATTCAAAAACCTTATGATCTTTCCAATATTCAAAAGTTGTTATTGAAGCAAACGAGACCCCAAAATAATTCAAGTCTAGACCCTCTCACATTCCTAAAAAAAACAGAATTTAACCCCGACTTCAAATGATTCCTAACGACAATAACACATTCCTAGCCGATTTCTATGTACCCTAGTTATTGTTGTCCGCATGGTTTGCGATACATTAATAATTCAAGTCTACACCCTGTCACATTCCTAAAAAAAACAGAATTTGACCCCGACCGCAAATGAGTCCTAACGACAATAACACATTCCTAGCCGATTTCTTTGTAGCCTAGTTATTGTTGTCCACAATGCTTTAGAAGCGTCTTGTTATGGTCCTATAAATATATGCCTATCCAGATCAAATGACAAAATAAAAACGTTTTAAAAAATTTATTTCAATACAAATTTACACCAAGCCAAAAAGATTGACAACGCTTATACGTTTCTTTAAATAAGAAACCCCAGATGCTCTCTCACTATTCCAAAGAGCAGATGACTTCGCTGAACATCAAAATCAAGGAATCTCTACCCAAACTACTCCCCAACCTTAACAAGAAGGAACGATACGTAGTTCACTATCGTAATTTAAAGTACTACGTATCAAAGGGGCTGAGAATCGGCAAAATTCACAGAATTTTGAAGTTTCAACAAGGAGCGTGGTTAATGGGGCACATAGAATTTAACACTGAGAAGAGGACGAAGGCAACTGACGATTTCGAGAAGGATCTATTTAAATTAATGAACAATGCCGTGTTTGGTATGTATTTAAAAAATTAGAATGAATATAATATAGTATAGATAATAATGGTTTGCTTTCTCCCTTAGGAAAAACGATGGAGAACCTTCGGAACCGCCAGGATTTCTAGTGACGACTGCCGAAAAAGCCGCTAAAAAGGCTAGTTCACCAGCATTCGAACGGTTCACGATATTCCACAACGAACTAGTTGGAATCAACTCCACAAAAAAGCTGGTCCTAAACCGACCCATATACACCGGGTTTGTCATTTTGGATCTGTCGAAACTCCTCATGTACCAGTTCCACTATGACGTAATCCAGAAGCAATACGGTGACAAGGCTAAACTCCTTTTTACAGATACCAGTAATTTTTACGTGATTATGTAATATTTATATGTACTAACCCGATGTGTAATTATATATTTACTAACTCGATATGTAATTATAGACAGTCTCACATATCACATAGAAACGAAAGACCTTTACAAAGGCTTCGTCGCTCAGTCGGAAAAATACGACTTCTCGGGTTACCCACGAGATCACGCGCTTCATAGCGATGTGAACAAGAAACGCCTTGGTAAATTCAAGGATGAAATGGACGGCAGCCCAATCGAGGAGTTCTGTGGGCTGAGACCCAAAATGTACAGCATCCTATCGGCCAAGGGAGAGAAAAAGACCTGTAGGGGGTTTGCAAGCGCGTCGTACAGAAACGCGTCCGGCACGCGGATTACCGCGAGTGCTTGTTCAACCGCGAGCTGACCACCGCGGAGATGGTTAGAATTGTCAGCGATAAACACTTGCTTAAAACTGTAAAACAAACCAAACTCAGCCTAAACCCTTGTGACGATAAGAGGTACATATTAAATGACGGTATTACGACACTCGCCCACGGGCATAAAAACGCAAAATAAAAATATTATGACAAATTTATTGAGTAATTCTTATACATATATTCAGCAATCATATTATCGTTAAGATTTTTATTTTTAGAAAATCGTTTTATTATATCAAACATTTTAACTCCCCTACACCCATACAACGAGAAATAGACACAATACCCACAACAAGTTTGACTTAATTCCCCCTGTAGTTGGCGGGGTAATATAAATTTTGCATCAAAATAAAAACAGAGGTGTTTTTATGGTGCGATCCCCGTATGAACAAATTAGTTACATCCTTGTTATTAGATATTTCACAAAGTAAATCAAGTATAACAAAATTTTTGACATTGGGGTCTAATATATTCACATTTAATATACCTTCGTGAAATTCTACGGAAGGCGTGCGATCTAATACCGAATTAAATAATTTCGGTTGATATTCAGTGTAACACCATATTATCCTATCTGGAGAGGGTGATATACATATATCATTATACTTTATAAGAATTTTCAAGGTTGCTAGCTTAAGAAGTCTAGTTACGAATTTGTAATGAGCGTCGATTTTTTTGGTAAATTTTTCCCCGAGATATCTACTATTTAAAGAATTATTATTGGGCGTTGTCAAGGATAGCAACTTTCCTAGCTTTAATATTTTGATATTCGAGAGGTCCTTGAAAAACATTGGTTGTTTTACAGTGTTTGTATTTAGTGGAAATTTTATTAATAGAATATTTAAGTTTCATATAAATGACGAAACATTTTCTTAAAAAATTATATATTTTATTCATTTTTAATTTCATGGATATATTTAGGTATTTTTCTTAGATAGAGAGGTGAAGCAAAATTAGGGTTGCAAAGAAGGTCGATAACCAAGTACTGATCGTAGAAGTTGAGGCAAATAATTGATTGATAGAGAGGACAGTCTTCGTGATGGCAGAAGTAGAGCTTGCAGTCGGTAGTTTGAACTTGGTATTGTATTGATAGAGAATAGTTCCGTGGAGAGTAGTTTTTACTGCGAGGACAGGGAGTGATTCGAGAATACAAATAACTATAATAAAAAATATAAGTCAGATCGGTTTTTTAGCTTACTTTAGATCAATTTCATCATCCGTCATGTGAAGATCTTCTTGTATAAAGTAATGATAGAATTTAGGAAGATGGGCATTGTTAAGGTAGTAAGAGTTAGAGGTTTGCATTTTGCAGCACCTTAAATTTAACCGATCTGTTAAAATCATTCGAAAATAATTTACGAAATCCTCAAAATATTCAATGTGTTTAAGCATTCAACAAATGATTTCGTACTGTTTAATTGAATTTTAAAAATCTTTTAATCAGTTGTAAAAAACCAAAATACATTAAAAATAATAAATGGTATATATTTAGAAAAAAGCTAATTTTTGTAAAAGAGTTAAACATTTAGAGGATAATCAAGAATGTCCGCCAATTTCGTATTTAAATCCTCGCGAAGACCGCGACAGGGGTAATGCAAATTAACAGCGGGGAAGCAAATACCGACAATTTATTCATAGCGGGGACAGGATAAATTCGCGAAATAGAAGGCCTGTGAAATTTTTCTAATGATAGCAGAAACCTCTCTTCTTTTACAATAGCAGCATGGTTTGAATCTCAATGAAAAAGTTTCGAAGATTCTAAATACATAGCTACTTTTACTTAACTATACTTTTTAATGGTAAAAATATCACTTACCCTGCAGATGCCCTTTCTCTCGGTAAAGCTGCGGTAATTTTTAACGGTACTTGGGTTCTATAAAAAAAACACTCTTAAGAAACTAGAAGCTTAAAAACAACTAGTAAACTTTTAGCTTACAGAAAGTCCATCTCCTGTAACTGCGGCTGAGGATTATCTTCTGGGAGACCCATGTTTTTTTAAAAGACTTTCTCGGATGAAGCGTTAAAAGAAAATGATAAAGTTTTCCCCGAGATATCTACTATTTCAAAAGAATTATTATTGGGCGTTGTCAAGGTTAACTACTTTTTTAAGAAATGTTTGGCACTACGGTTGTTTAAGAGAGGGGATTCTTATAGAGTGTTTAAGCTTAATATAAAAAGATAAGAGACAAGTTTCGTTATAACATATATATTTTTATTGAGAATTAATTTGAGATAATAATTTAGGTAAGCGTCTACGATCAATAAGAAAACAGAAATGAGAATTATTTAAAATATGAACAGGATAATATTTTTGATGATAGGAGAAGCAGATGAGATGTTGGTATAAAGGACAGTCTCTAATAGGACAGAAGTAGAGCTTGTAGACAGTTGTACGTCGTTCCGGAACGCAGACAGTTTCCCTGATAGTGTAGTGGTTTGGAGTACGGCAATAACAATTAGGGCAGCGAGTAGGAATATCGTAGGTAGAACTATAAAAATAGGTTAAAATTAGTTTTTAATATACAATAAGACTCATTTACAACTTACTTTAAGTCAATTTGTAGATCTTTTTCGTATAGGGGAAGTCGGTATGCTTTATATTTAGAAAGGAAATAGGTGTCTAGGAAAATGTTAATTGGATAGAAATTAGACTGATCCCAGGTAAGGCAGATGATAGTTCGGAAAAGAGGGCAATTAGGAGTAGCGCAAAAGTATAAAATATAGCGGGATTCAATAGTACGAAAAATGACATGAGAATTAAATTCGGTGGAAAAACAACAAGAACACAATGTAGGATAGGGATATTTAAGACTGTAAAAACATGTATTAGTTTATTAATTTTTAGATAATAATTTATTTTGCTTTACTTTAAATCAATTTGCATGCATGGGTATTCTTGAATCATTGCGTTGTAAAGTTCTTCGCTTTCGCTGTTTTAAAAATTTCTTGTTAGGTATCTTACAATTCCTCAAACTTATTTAAAACCTTACGTTTCTTCATCCGAGGATGATTCCGTCGATACAACATCCGGGTCGTCGGCTTCGGCGAACATATCAATACTCGCGATTAATTCGTTTATTTCCTCCTCCACCCCATCTGGGATATCATGCTCCTCGTGGATGATGATTGGTTCTACTTCCAATTCATCATCGATATCCCAGAGTTGGGGTAAAGCGCTATATAAAATAGATCCGGTATTAAAAAATAATTTTAACTTGCTAGCTAAAATAACTTACAATTCCTCAACCGGTTGAACAGCGTTTGAGTCAAAAGATTTTGCTGGACACATTTTTCTAGTAGTAATCTAGACTTTATCTATGAAGATATTTTCAAACTTAAAGTTTTTTGCGTTATGATGTGAAACTTTGAAATCCGTTCAGTTTATATAAGAAATTTTCAAGGTTGTTAGCTTAAGAAGTCTAGTTAGGAATTTGTAATGAGCGTCGAGGTCATCCCTGGTTTTCTTTGAAAAAATATTTAACTGTTGGTTTTTTATGTATTAACGATTTTAAAGAAGGGTCCATATTAATGAGCGTCCCTATCGAAAAATATTTATCAGTCGTTTTAAGAAGGGTGCATATTATAAATGTATAATTTTAAAAGAGGCCCTCACAACGTGCGTGTTTCTTATAAGTTATTATTACTTTTCACAGACTTGAATGAAAAACAATTTTCGGAATTAAATACCACAGGCCAAACTGAGTTACAGAGTGGTCAGGATCTAAACTGTCTTTTTTGTGAAAAAGACGATATTGCTAGTTTCTCATCTATTGGTGGTGAAATTCATTACTGCGTTAACAATAATTGTGAAAAATTTAAAAAAGCCATTTATAAACAATACGGTAAAGTTTTAATCACCAATATTGAAAACGCTTACGCGATTCTGGACAATAGTTTTTTTTGTATCAATTGTAACCAGTTTTGTTACAAAGCTCAACGCCAAGAAAAAGAGTGTTCATACTGGGACAGTGAAGAGGAACCAAACTATTATTTGTGTAGCTTCCCAAAAAAATGAGAGAAATTTATTCGTACAATTTTAATGAAAAAAATATTATTGAACATGATTGTAAAAATAACGTACCTCGGTTAGGGACGTTATGTCTAATCGAAATTGAAGACAGTCGTCAGAAATTTGCGCGAAAGTATAAAATAACTCACACAATGATTAGAAAACTCGTTTGCGAAGAAATTTTGAAAAACAAGCGGGAGAGTTATGTTGTAGAACTATCTTGGGTCACTTTCTGTACAGTTGACTCATTATGTCAAATCGATACGGTTGATTGTGGTATTTACATCCCTACAACGGAGTGTAAACTAGGTCGGATTCATAAGTACTATAACAAACAAAACTGGCGTTGTCAACATCGAAAAGAGGCGGCCTACGTTCTGGGATACGTTTGTCACGACAGTGAGGCTGTTCAAGCAGTAATTAACACGGCGATTGTTAAAATCATTTACGAATGCAACTCTACGCTGACGTATAAAAACCCATTTCGCAAGAATTACGCAACATCTAACAGCTTCAGCTCAAATTTCTTGAAGCTGTTATATATTAGTGTTGTAATCGATTCTTTACGGTTCGGCAATTACTCTAAATCATCCTTATCAAATACACTGTCTAGATTTAGGGATACATTTTTTAAGGTTCGATACTCTTTTTGTAAAACCGGTCACTTTCGTGACAATGTATCCATTGATAACGTGTATGAAGTGATTTTTTCAAAGAATACCACCAATAAATCTTACGAAGATTTTCAAAATGCCAATCCATCTTTCCTAGAACTTGAAGGTGAAGAGTGGGATTGGTAAGGATTTGCAAGATAGTGAACCATCATTTACCTTTTAGTGAAATAAAAATTCAAAAAAATGGATTCCGGGTTTGGAGAATGCATGCATCACATGGTTTTTGGTTCAAGTAACAATATAAATTATCGATTTTCGAGTTTCGCGTGTGGCGAAGCTTTTTGTATTAATTCACAAGCTGCGAACGCGATACCTCGGTTAGGTACGTTATGCCTGATCGAAATTGAGGACAATCGTAAAAAGTTTGAAGGAAACAATCGAATATCGAAGTATGCTATTGCTCAACTTGTACACAGTGAAATGTTAAAAAACTTGTGCACCAACAACATTGTTAAAGTATCTCGTAACCGATATGATTATTGGAAAGATGTTGTCTCGATCGATACCAGGGATGGCGGACGTTACATCTTGACTACGGAGTGTAAACTAGGACGTTTACATAAATACAACCCTCATGAACTTGACCAATGTCAACATTCGAGTCAAGCAGCGTACGTTTTAGGGTATGTGTGTCACGATCAAGCGAGTGTTGAATCGGTATTAAATACAGCAATTATAAAACTTTTGTATGAATTTAACACTCGTTTGATCATAAAGGACAAAAATGACAATGAAGATTACTACTATTATATTAATGGTGATCCCCGTATTAGTTATACTGTTAATGTGATAAAGTTATTATATATTAACGTAGTTATTGAAGAATTGCATAACTTTAATCATTCGTTAATGGATTTAACTTTCACTTTCGAAAAAATGAAAATAAAATTTAATCTCTTTACAAAATCTAAAAATATTCCAAGAATTTTGAGAGATAAAATCGGACCCCACTTTTAAAGTATTTTCAAAAGACGCTATTGATTATGCACGCCTAGAGTTGCAAAAAATAGAACAAAAAATGTTATATTCATTTCCAAGTTTTTGGAATTATTTTCGCAGAATTTAACCCCAGAAAGAAGTTATTTTTAAAGAACGCTGTCAATTATAATTCACGAGATAGTGAACCATCACCTTTTGGTGAAATAAAAATTCACAAAAATGAACTTAGAGAACGTTTTTGGTATTGAATCGCGTAAAAATATAAATCATCGGTTTTCGAGTTACGTGTGTTGCAAACCTTTTAGTATTAAATCAGAAGGTGCAAACGCGATACCTCGATTAGGTACATTATGTTTGATCGAAATTGAGAACAATCGTAAAAAGTTTGAAGGAAACAATCTAATATCGAAGCGTGTCATTAATCAACTTGTACGTCGCGAAATGTTTAAAAACTTGTGCGCTAACAACATCGTTAAAATATCTTACTACCGACATGATGGATGGAAAGATTGGACCTCTATCGATACCAGAGATTGTGGACGCTACGTTTTTAGTACGGCATGTAAACTAGGAAGTTTACATAAATACAACCCTAATGAATTTGATCAATGTTATCAAGCAGCGTACATTTTAGGATACGTTTGTCATGATCAAGCGAGTGTTGAATCGGTATTAAATACTGCAATTATAAAACTTTTGTATGAATTCAACACTCGTTTGACTAAAAAGAACAGACAATGCAATGACAACCCCCATATTAAATATATTATTACACCTGTTAGTTATACTGTTAATTTGTTTAAGTTATTATATATTAACGTAGTTATTGAAGAATTGCATAAATATAATCATTCTTTAATGGATTTAACTTTCACTTTCGAAAAATTTAAAAATAAATTTAGCCTCATTACAAGATCTCCATATCTTCCAAGTATTTTGGAAGATAGAAACTTGAGATTAGCGTATGACCTCACTTTTAAAGTATTTTCAAAAGACGCTATTGATTATTATTATCATCAAGACTTGGAGGGGATAGAAAGACGCTTTTTAAATTTATTTCCAAATTTTTGGAATATTTATCGCAGAATTTAATCGTGATGTAATCAATACAAATAAACATTGTTTTTTAAAAAATTTATTTCATCCTTTGATTTGTTTTTTACACCATTGACACAATCCTGTTTTAAAAAAATTCTGATCTAAAATCGGTAAGAGTAGAGGATAGAAACCAAGAAGCGCTACTGCTGGGTTCATAGATAACATTCCACAAATAATTCCTACAGGTACAGTTATGGGAAGGATAAGTAATAACCCACCTAAACAGACATTTTCTTTTACAACCTGTAAAGCACGCCGCGTACAACATCTATTATTACAATATTCTTCAGTCTTGGGTTTGCTTGTAGTTGAAACGTATTTCTCCGTTGGTAGTACATCTCTCCCTGACTCGTCGTTAGAACAATGTATGGGTATGTTGCATGTCGAAAACCCTTTAACAATTGGGCATTCCGGGGAATATTTTCGATGCTCCTCATTTACTTTATCATTAGCTTTCCAACTATGTAATGTTATATCGCAATAAAAACATTTAACGGCGTCGCCCTTCTTTAAATAATAAAAACCATGTTTCGCAAACTCTGACGGATTTATATTACTAACGGGGTAATCTTTAAAAGTTTCGAGCCGTAGTTTTTCCCAGTTCATTATAGCTTTACGTTTTGTCCCGAACTAATATAATTTCAACCACTGTTGCGGATATATCTTACAAATTGTACCTACGTCACACACGTGACTCGCATTTGATTGACAGGTGTGATTCTGAATTATGCAAATTTGAATCATTTTCGATTCATTTGCATGTTTAAGGTCGGATTTCTCAATTATACAAATTTGGATCATTTTCGGTTAATTTGCATGGTTAAAAGTGGGATTTCTGAATTATGCAAATTTTGATCATTTTCGACTAATTTGCATAGTCAAAAGTGGGATTTCTGAATTATGCAAATTTTGATAATTTTTACCTCATTTGCATAGTCAAAAGTGGGGTAACATACTACTGCTATCGAACAGCTTGTGTGTCGAGAAATGTTAAAAAACGTATATGAAAGCAGGGTTGTGCGTTTGAATTGGCCAGACGCATGGATAGAGTCGTGTCTCATCAATCCTAGAGATTGCGGTCGTTACGTCGTTACGACAGAATGTAAACTTGGTCGAACTCATAAGTTCGATCCGAAAAAACAGTGGCGTTGTCAGCATTCGAATGAAGCAGCCTATATTTTCCAGTACGAGTGTCACGACAGTGATAGTGTTCAAGCAGTAATTAACACTGCTATAATCAAACTTTTATATGAATTAAACTCTCCTTTAATTGTAAAAAACCATTCACCTTTTAGTGGTAACTTTTCTCCTACTACTTTTTTAGTAGTATTTTTGAAATTTGCGTATATATATTATACAGTTACGGAATTGAACAATTTAAAATTTTCGTTTATGGACTTAACATTCACTTTTGAAAATTATAAAAGTAAGTTTGCTTTTCTCGTACACCTCTCTCATCCGTTTAAAGGTGTTAGCGGTCTATTTTATAACAACAAAGACCACTTAACGTATTTGCCCCACGACTTGCAGACATTTGAAGATCTCTTAAAACGTAATTTTCCAAATTTTTTGTTTTACTTTCGAAGAATTTAACCCCAGAAAGAAGTTATTTTTAAAGAACGCTGTCAATTACAATTTACGAGATAGTGAACCATCTTTTACCTTTTGATGAAATAAAAATTCAAAAATGGAATGGAAAGAGAACGTTTTTGGTAAAGAATCACGTAACAATATTAATCATCGGTTTTCGAGTTACGTGTGTTACGAAGCTATTAGTATTAAATCAGAAGGTGCAAACGTGATACCGCGACATTGGTACATTATGTTTGATCGAAATTGAGAACAATCGTATAACGTTTGAAGGAAACAATCGAATATTGTTATTAATCAACTTGTACGTCGCGAAATGTTAAAAAACTTGTGGGCTATCAACATCGTTAAAGTATCTTACTACCGACATGATGGATGGAAAGATTGGACCTCTATCGACACCAGAGATTGTAGACGTGACATTTTGAGTACGGAATGTAAACTAGAAAGTTTACATAAATACCGCCCTAATGAACTTGATCAATGTCAACATTCGGGTCAAGCAGCGTACATTTTAGGATACGTTTGTCATGATCAGGCGAGTGTTGAATCAGTATTAAATACTGCAATTATAAAACTTTTGTATGAATTCAACACTGATTTGATCATAAAGAACAGATTTTACAATAAACACCCCTATGGTGAATATGTTTATACACCTATTAGTTATAATATTAATTTGATTAAGTTATTATATATAAACGTAGTTATTGAAGAATTGCATAAGTTTAATCATTCGTTAATGGATTTAACTTTCACTTTCGAAAAATTTAAAAACAAATTCATTACAAGATATGATTTTATTCCAAGCATTTTGATAGATAGAAACTACGAATTAACGTATGACCCCGCTTTTAAAGTATTTTCAAAAGACGCCATTGATTATTCTCATCAAGACTTGGATATTATAGAAAGACACTTTGTAACATTATATAACCTTTATTGGAAACGTTATTATCCCAGAATTTAATCATGATGTAATCAATACAAATAAACATTGTTTTTTAAAATTTTATTTCAAAATTTGATTTGTTTTTTACACCATTGACACTTTCGTGTGTTTATATATGTGTCAGGAAATATTTCATATGGTAAAAGTAAAGGATAGAGACCAAAAAGCGCAACTACTGGGTTGATCGTCAACATTCCCAAAATAATTACTACAGGTACAGTTATAGGAAGTAGAATAATATATGTTCCAGCTATAAAAGAATATTCGATTCCAACCTGTAAAACCCGCAATATACAACATCTATTATTACAATATCCTTCAGTCTTGGATTTAGTTGTAGTTGAAACGTATTTCTCCGTTTCTGGTACATCTCTCCCTGACTCGTCGTTAGAACAATTTCAATCACTGTTGCGGATATATCTTACAAATTTTACCTACTTCACACCACACGTGACTCGCATTTGACTGACAGGTGTGATTCTGGATTATACAAACTTATATGCAAATTCTGGATTATGCAAATTTATATGCAAATTCACCGTACCTTAAAGTGCGACTTTTGATACAAATTTTGAATTATGCAAATTTGGATCATTTTCGGCTAATTTGCATGGCTTAAAGTGGGGTAACATACTACTCGTGTATACCTCTGTACAGACCCATCGCAGTAGGCAGGCATAGATATGGTAATCAAGCATTTGGGTTAAATAATTTTTTTTTGTTCTAGAGTACTTTTAGTAGTATCCTCTTAGTGTTTATTTATTTGTCAGGGTTAATAATTAGGCCATGCTTTAGTCTAAACGAGCATCCCACTATTTCCCTTAATTTTTCCGCCTGTGCCAACATGGGTTGCGAGTTTGTTTTTGATCCTAAGTTAATATTTGAAGCCCGTTATTATGCGTGACCACCTCTTTAACGTTGGCCAAGTTACTTAGAGCTCTATTTGTTTTCAATTGGCCATTGAATAACTTTGGGTAGGGATTAGGGAACCCACATATTTTGTTTAGAGGAGAGACCTCTAGTATGTTTTAAACCTTGGTGTATTAGGTTATTTGAATGTATAGTCCGCGTGTAAACCTGACTATTTAATTTTTTTGAGGAGGGACCTCTATTGTTGTTTAAGCCTTGGAGTATTAGGTTAACTCTTATGATTTGGATATATAGTCCGCGTGTATACCTGACTGTATTTAGCTAGCTTTGTAATATTTTTGTAAAATTTTTGATTTTTATTCATAGTAATTATTAATGTCCAAATGACTACCTTAATATTATTTTTTTTCTCATTGACAACAATTGAGTTTTTTTTGTTTCATTATGCCAATCGCTGATGTTTTTTCTCATTGACAACAATTGAGTTTTTTTGTTTCATTATGCCAATCGCTGATGTTTAACTGTTTTAGTATTTTTGACCCCAGTTTTGCTGTTGTATTTTCTTTTCGTTTTTGCTGTCACAAAATCTTGTTTTGCATATTTTTTTGTTTTGTTCTCAGTTATGTTTTTCTGTAGAGTTCTCGAACGAGGACGTTCGAAATTAAGTGGGGAAGAGTGTAACAGTATTTTATAGATTATCCCTTTAAAACGGCACTCTCCCTTTATTTTTCTAACTTGGCTGGTTTTACCTATTTATACCGTGAAGTGTTTTCGCTTCAAAAACTCTGACCTATGATGTCAATGAAAAACCCGAAGACCTACAGGAACTTGAACTTCGTGAAGAAGGACCCACGAATGGGTCACGTGATGGTGCGCGCAATACTAACGCGCTAGCGCTATAAAAAGGGGTCTCCGACCTTTGATTAACTCTCTCTCTCTGACTCTCACCTTGCTCCTGCTCGGTCAGATTTCTGTCGTTGCAGCCCTTGGGCTTTACGCCCTCGTGCGTGGACCCTTCTGGGCCACGCCGCTGTTTTCTCGTGAAGTCTCCGGACTAAAACTTTAACAACGCGCCGGTACCTGGACGATATACTTTTCGTGCCGGACGCTTTTGTGCGGGTTTCATCAATTCGTAAATATAAACTGAACCATTTTATTATTTGAATTAAACCCAGCCAGGGTTACGTTATTCTTTTTATTTTAAATCATTAAAACAATTTTTTATGTTTATTTCAATGACGACAGTTTTATTATGTTTAAAAGCATAAAGGTTTAGTTTAGTTCTTTATTTTAAAATGATTATCCCCTAGACTATAAAACGAACCAATTTAATAAAGTTTAAATATCTTAAGTTCATGCTTATTCAATATATCTATGATCATTCTTACTATTTATAAAAACTGTCTCAGTACAGGAGCGAAAACATCGCGATAGAATAGTAACCTACGAAATACAGTACGATATGCCCGTCGATTATACCTTTAATGCTTTGGAAGATTTATGTTGGCTGCGGTTATTTCGACAGCATAGAATCCTGGAAAAAACCCATGTCCAGTTTGCATTGAGTTTCATTTCTAAACACCTCTTTCACGGTCGCGTTTTTGTCAGCTTAACCCAATCTTTCGTAACTATAAACGACCAATGGAACGATAGCCCGGTCCGAATGAGTAGGTTTACAGCAAACCTTTTTAAAAATAGAGTGTTCGGTGAAATGTGCCTCCCGTTACTGGTATTACGGGGGATATTGCTTTCACGAAGAAACTCTCTATAGACGTGTCTTGGATATATGTTTTAAACTATGCCTGCTGCAAATCACGAGAATAAATAGACCGTGCCCTAAAGAAGAGACTCACTTTCACAGTCTTTAGCTAGATGGTATTTGAAAAAGACCATGTACATAGCGGGCTTAGCTCGCCTATACTGCCATACCACATGGTGTTAACCATATCAGATATAATGCAAGGACTCGTCGATAGTGACGCTTTACCCTTCTTAGTACCACTGATTTAAAATGATTGAATGGTCAAGCGACGTTGAAGATTTGAAACGGCCGGTGGACATTAAAAGACGAACAGTGAGCTCAAGAATTACAATATCAAACTGGTCCTTAGTTTTTTGCTAATTACCCGAATTATATGTTTTTTAATATCGAGCCTGGAAATATACTCTGTAATATATTAGAATTAGGTCATAGTTAACTTTGCGTAATTATGTATTATATATAAGTTCTAGTTTAAATAATACAGATAGTAGTTGTGATAATACAATTGTGGTGAAATATTTTTTATTAGGAATTCTAATCAGTCTTTGGAGTACTTTTTATTTAAAAGTACTTATTTAAAGTAATATTTTGATATTACTATATTTGAACGTATTCATTTTCAAAACTTTTGGTGGTAAATGATTTGAACCTGCGTCGATAGCTTTGTGGAGATCATTTAGGAGCAAGGTTATGCCCCCATGCCCCGTAACGGTCTACTATACTGTCCATATTTCGAAGGCACACTGAAAGACGTGCCCGACTATGGACAATTAAATTATTTCTCTACAACGCGCGACTGTGACCAATTTAGGAAGTGTGTTCTAGTACAGTGTAAAAAATATGTCAGATTTGCCACTTCTAGCGAACATCGGTTTTATATATTTCAATAATATGAAAAACAAGTAAAAGCTTTATCTTCATAATTTTGTGGATTTAGTGCATTATTTGTTATTAATTTGGCAACAACAGTATTATTTAAAAAGGAAAATGGTATTTGAGAATTATGATATTTAGGATACAACATTTTACATTTCGGATTCGAATGGACTCGGTATCCTCCTCCGCCTCGGCCCCCCTGTATATTCGGGCTCTCCGTGTGATAAATTTTATGATAGCTGTATTGAGACTTTAAAGAAAAAGATATTAGAGATAGTCTTAAAAACTAAATAACTTACGAGCCAGAATAACAGTTAGCCACGTTTAAAGGCGGTTTTGATAGCGTGATCTTTATTTGCGACTAACAATATGAATGGTCTGAATCAAGCCTATATAGGCATTTAGGGGAAAACTTTCCAGTGTTCTAACCGCCCTTCCTGTCTGAGAACTATGAGAGATATGTATTAGCTTAAATGAGACGAACAAAAACATATTAAAAACTTTTTTCTTTTAGGATTTAATCATGGTTTCATTTATCAGCGCTTCGTCGACTATATTTTCCATGGCTATTATATTATCCAGTTCATCAGAGAATTCTACTCGGTTGCTTTTTATTTGATTTTTCAACGGTCGTGGTTCTCTTTTATCGCTTCGATGATGGTGTGGATGGTAGTTCTGCTGACGATGCTTTTGCGATATTAGATGAGAGCAGGGAAGTTGATGGCCTTGAATGTAGGGAGTCTTCTTCCTCTGAGATACTCTTGTCTACTTTTTCGATCTTGACAATCATTAAAAAAATATTCAATTTTGAAACCAAAATTAAAAGGGCGAGGAAAGTACCCATATAAGTTGATTCATTTCACCAAGCTTTCGACGATTGCTACCAACGTTTGCATGATAGCACAGGTGTACGTCAATGCTGTTGTTTAATGGGTTTGGGAGAGAAAAGCGCCGCGATCTACGCCGTAACTTGCATTGTTTTCTAACTTTTGTAGCGAGATTTAACAGAACTGAATTGAATTGATCTCCTAATTTGAGGTTTTACCACTACTCATTTAATTTCTGTAATATCGCCTGTAAATCCCTAACAACGTTTTCCTGCATTACACCAATGTTTTTGGAGCAGCATCTTGACTGGACGCCGCCGAATGCTTCCATCCTGTATTATAATCGAGGGTATTTTAAGATTTTGAATTGGGCGTCTGTTTCATTCAATATTAGGGGGCGTTTAATGGCATGATAAATATTTTTAATTGTTTCTTTGCAAATGGCTTCCGCAAAAATAGTGAATAAGTGGGTAGTGTAACAATTGTTACACCAATTATTACCCTTATCCAGAACGATACTGTCGTAGATATCGTTCCTATCTATAATTGAATGGTATTTCGCACGGGCCATTTGATCAAAGTCTTTCTCAATATTCATGTCAATATCATAATAACACGTGGAAAAAAGTTTTAAAATACTTTTTGAGTCGTTTTCGTGACACCGTAAACAATAAGGGTTTTAGTTGGGCACGCAAAAACATTTTCTATTTTAAATAGTCTTTTACAACGTGATTACCGTTACACCAATCGCGAATATGGTGCGGTAATTGTGAGGGGTTTGTCATAACATAATTGTACTGTAGAAATGAAAGTTTATGATGTGCTTTAACTTGAGTGTCGAAAACATCTTGTGCCGAAAGATAGTTTAAAATGTTTGAATCGAGACACTGACCGGCGGTAGCAAGTGATTCTTCAAGTTCAGTAGCGATATGACTGGGCAAACAACCCGAATAATAAAGGTCATGCCGAAAAGCGAGTTCATGCTCATATACTTCATTAAAAGTTTCGTGCAACGCTACTTTAGCCAAGGTATACAGAAAGGTACATTTGATAAAGACATTATTTGCGGGGAGAATTTGATAGTTTGTAGATCTGAATACAGTAACTTATTGTTAGTAGTGAACTTGGTTATCCAGCAGATATACTTTTCGTAACGGGGGAAAGAATCATATTATATAATATAAAGTTATTAATAAATCCACGTTACTATAGTCATCAACCAAACATAACCTCAAGTAACATTGGCTCGCTCGTTAGCGTATCGGTCTTTAAACTCATTGTTCTATGAATCACGAGTTCGAATCCCCTTATCGAGAGTCCTTAACAAGCGAACCAATGTTACTTTTGTAAAGTATGTATTTTTATCTCTTATAACTAACAGTTGTTTTTATAAAGCGAAGACAAGTTTGGTTGACGTCAAATATAATTCGAAATATACGTATTACGAAAAGGTTATAGACTTCGTTCCACAAAATACTATTAAGAGATCTATGAACCGAGGTTCAGTATACCTACTGGAAAAATATATATTTAACCTCTTATAAGGTGAAAACAAGTTTGATTTATATCAAAGATAATTTGAAATATACGTATGACGAAAAGGTTATAGACTTCGTTCCACAAAAATACTATTAAGAAATCTATGAACCGAGGTTCAGTATACCTACTGGAAAAATATATATTTAATCTCTTGTAAGGTGAAAACAAGTATGATTTATGTCAAATATAATTCGAAATATACGTATTACGACAAGGTTATAGACTTCGTTCCATAAAATACTTTTAAACTAGCTATGACCCGAGGGTTCATTATACCTCAAGGTGAATATTATAGCGCCTAGGGATTATACTGAGTTAAAAATATATTTTGCTCTGTTATAACTAACAGATGTTTTTGTAAAACGTCAACAAGATAGTAGTGAGAAAAGGGGGGTTCTAACTCAGGAACCACCATGTTAAACCTATGGAGTTTTCCAGAGTACCATCATGTTATTTCCCATAGGGAACCCATATGGAACCCATACTATGTATTTTCTATGGCGTCCCCGTTTTTTTATGACGTAAAGATCGGGGGGGGGTAAAATGGGCCTTATATGGAATATAACAGAATATTCGGTAAAATGAAAAACATCCAATTACCAAAATAGCGATTCTTGAGCCATTTTTAGCGTTGTTCACGCGTTGACTAATTGAAGAAGAATGAAAGCTTCTAACCTCAACCTTTCCTCTTATGTGATTTTAGTTCCGATTTCCTGGACTCTCAAACTTTTTTTTTTAATATCGGACCCAATTTCGAATTCATGACGGAAATAAGATGCTTAAATCTTACGACATTGTATAAGAAATAGTTTATTCTATTTTCACGTTCAATATAATATATTACGGATATATTGTCGAAACGAACTTTTTTCATTTTAATAAACGTCAAAACTACATGTGAGGACGTGTTTTCGGATTAATCGTTGTGGGTGAATTAATAACGGATAGTTATTTCTTTGGTTTTTAATGTATATCAGATATTTTATGAAGACAAGTCCTACATGATCTACCATAGAAACTAAATATCTTATTTGACCCACATATGAAACTAGTTCGAGGTGGGATTAGCTAGTGATAAAAACGTTAAAATACATCAATAAGGATTATAGGTATCGGATTTAGCGTTGCGGGTGAATTAATAGTGGATAGTCATTTCTTCGGTTTTTAATGTATATCGGATATTTTACGGAAATAAGTCCTACGTGATTTATCGTAGAAAACATCGATTATGAGTTTATGGTATTTTTAAATATCCTATTTGACCACGTATGAAACTAGTTAGGTGAGTTTGAATTCTTTCAGATTGTATATGTATTATACTATACTAATTTATTCGTTGCAGTGGGTAGAAAAGTATCGGTCCTTCCTTCTAGAACCATCATTCTCGAATAATATTTCCAGAGATAGTCACATTTGAGATAGAAAATGACTGTGACTCCTATATTTGTTGGTGAAGAAATCAAGGCGATCTTACGCTACACGGCCACCTTAGGCCCAATCCCCTTGAGAGACGACCTCCCAGAATTCACCTTCAGGGATTTAGAGGTAAGAATTTAGCAACTTGATTCATTTTTATATTAAAAATTAAATATCGTAACGACGTTTTTATTCATTTGTTTAAGATCTTGGTGCGCTCCATACACGTTGGCTTTGTCATCAAGTTTGACCTTAGGCCGGAGATATCATCCGTTGATGTCTCCGTCTCGTATTACCCGAACCTGGACCGGCTCGTTAGAAGAATTGGAGGTGAAAATAGCATCATAAAGGTATGTTTTCTCTCTCTCTCTCTCTCTCGCTTAATTACATCATTATTCCATGTTTCCTTTATTTCTTCACTAGGTGAGGAAGTTGGAGACATTCATTCTGCCACACGAACGGGCCAAGTCGTTTATTTTTAAAGACTATTTTGAAAATCGGGGCAAAAGCAGCGAAATGTAACAAAAAAAATTAAAATTAAAAAATATATATATATATATATAACTCCTGATTGATTTAAATTCCTTTCACTCGATGTGTTAGTACGTGAAGTACTAGGTTGATTCAAATTACCACGTGAAGTACTCGGTTGATTAGTTTTGCTAGATGGGTCCGCATCATCCTTCCCTCGATCGGGGTAATTCTTTCTCAGTTGTTTTAATCGTTTATGAATGGTTAAATGTTTTTCTAATCTGTAACAGCGGGAAAATGTCGCGCCGCAAACTTTACAAGTTAATTTGTTTCTTTGATGAACTTCGCGTATATGTCTATTTAACGTTTACTTATAACTAAACTCCCGATTACAATCCGGACAGATGAAATTCATGATGATGATTGAAACTTAAAGTGCGGGTCTTTTCTCGAGTAGGATGGTATTTATACATAATCGTGAGATAAATTTTCTTATGTCTTGTATTCGCAGAGGGGTTTTTTCTTTTCAAATCACATCCCCGCTTCCTCTAATACTTTAAAAAATAATCCGCATTTTAGTTTTTATAGGTCAGGAAATCGAACTGTCCAGACACAACATATTCACACCACCCCCTGATCTTTACGTCATAAAAAAAATTCTTTCTAAATCGCATCCCCTCCCTCCTCCAATACTTAAATAACCCACATTTTGGTTTTTATAGGTCAGGAAATCAAACGTGCCCATTTTACCACAAACACCCCTCCCCCCGATCTTTACGTCATAAAAAAAAACGGGGACGCCATAGAAAATACATAGTATGGGTTCCATATGGGTTCCCTATGGGAAATAACATGGTGGTACTCTGGAAAACTCCATAGGTTTAACATGGTGGTTCCTGAGTTAGAACCCCCCTTTTCTCACTACTCAAGATTGATTCATATATATGATAGTTCAAAATGTACTTATTTTAACGTGATACGCCTATTATAAGACCGTTCTAGATACGGTATATAACCCCGCAATTCACAGCGTACAAGCACTTGATCCAATATCTCTCGACCATAAACTAACTAAATTCTCTCGATGACTTCAAAGATGGTAAGATTTTTTAATTTTCCATGTTGTTAAAACTGTATGTCCAATTGTATCATTATTGCATTTAGACAGCAAATCAAACATGGGAAACTATCGAAATTAAATTTAATCAGAGTGAAAATATCGGTGTAAAATTAGTTAAATTTAACAAAAAATTATATATAGATATTAGAAGATATGCTTTTAAAAAACCCCTTATATATGGAATATGTATTTCGGTAGATCTGATAGAAGCAGTTAAAAAAAATTTAAGCAAACCATGCGGTATCCTAAAGCAGACCTTATGCTTCCCAGGAATGCTGGAACTGGAAAATTTTAAAGATACGGGTTATTTATTAACAAAATATAGGGGGAAATCCGCGAAAAACATTTAAATTTAAAGTTTGATGAAGTACCAGAGGTTGTGAGTCTTAAAGTTTTAAAGAAAATACCTGTAACTGAGTAAGAGATTTGCAAATGTAAACAATAAAGAGTTTTACAACGTATTTTTAGAAAATTAATACTTAAGTATTTTAGAACTTTATGGTGTATATTATTTTAGATACTTTAGTTTGTTTCCTAGGTATACGTCAAGAGCTTTATTTCAAGTCGCGCCTAAGATCAAATAGAAAACATGTCATCAGACGAAGAAGAACCTTTGGATCTTTCCAATTTTAATCCTAAAAGGTTTTACGAATTATCAAAAGTTAACCAAACTGTCTCTCGAAAGTTCAACTGTTTAGCCTCTGAATATAAAACTACTTTTAAAGACCTTCATATGATCAAATTGACAGAAGTATATGAACAATTGATAAAAATCTTTCAATCCATTATAGATACAATTTTAGTATCTTCTCAAGGTTACAATAGTGTTAGATTTTGTGTTAGGTCTGACTTACTGGAAAATGCTATAAATCTAAATTTTATGGCCCTAAATGAGTTAACAGCGGAAAGATTAATGACTGCCATTAGTGAAGTAAGTCAAAGCCGGCGAAATGTTTTTCTCGAGGGTGATGTCAGACTCGACGCTATATTTTTAAATGCTAATATACCAATATCAGGTCGTCGATCTGTTAAAAATAGATCGATGATAGCTCTCGACAAATATATTCAGAAAGGAAGGACATTTTTACCCATAATAAACGATGATGAACTATGTGTATCAAGAGCTATCGTTTGCGGGATGATGGTTGCTCATTTAACATATTTAAAGAAACAGAAGCTTTGTACTTTGACTTTTGATTTTAATCGCTATAGACGTATACAATTAGGTCATAGACCTTTGCTAAAAGAAGAAGCGTTAAAGCTTCATGCCAAGGCTAATGTGCCTATTGGTCCCGTTAGTTTAGACAAAATTTCAATGTTTCAAAAAGTATTGTAACCCGAGTATCAAATAGTTATTTTCAGTGCTAATGATAATTTTAAAAAGGTTTATCAAGGTGAAATGTTTTCGGAGAAAATTTTTTTTTATTACAAATAGGTCAACACATGCACGTAATCAAAAGTTTAGGGCAATGCCGAATTGCAATACGTGTTTAATAACGTTTACTAAATCAAATGACGCAAAAAAACACAAATTTTTTAAACAAAAAACCAAATGTTGGCTTTGTTACTCTGAAACCTTTCACGAAGACCCTCAGATTGAAATATCTCGCTGTCAAAACTGTAATAGATACTTTAAAGGACCTGAATGTTTCCAATTTCACATAGAAAATGGCACTTGTTTAAAAATTAAACGGTGTTTAAAATGCTGCAAAGAAATTCATGATGACAAACATAAATGTCTTACAGCTTGTCCTAGATGTAAAATTGATCACTCTCCTAAAATGTGTTACGTTCAGCCCGTTCATGATACTTTTAAAGAAACTAGATTTTGTTATTTTGACTGTGAAACTATTGATATGAACTCTAAACATACCCCAGTTCTATTAGTTTCGGCAATGCAAAATAATGATACCGAATACGATTATCAAATTTTTAGAGGTTTTGATTGTGTTGATAAGTTTATGAAATATCTGACCCAAACAGAAGATGAGACAACTTATACAAAGAACAATAAACGAATGAAATTAAGTAAACCTAAATTTGAGAATTTGACTATAGTGGCCCACAATTTTAAAGGTTTTGATTTGTATTTTATATTAAATTGGTTAATTAATAATCATATAAAACCAGACGTCATATTCGACGGCTCTAAAATTCTAGCTCTCTTTATTAAAAGTCAAAATTTTAGGTTTATTCATAGTTATTCCTTCGTGGCGCTTCCTCTGAGAGCCTTTACAGAAACCTTTCAATTGGGTAGTTACAAAAAACAGTTTTTTCCTTATATTTTCTTAAAAGAGGACACTATGAAGGTCCGTTACCTGAAAAGACCGCATTTCAACCTGAATTTATGAATGAAAAGGACCGACAAGCCTTTGATTTATGGTACAGTGAAAAAGGTAAAAATTCTACGTACAAAATAATGACCGAATTAGATTAATATGCTGTACAAGATGTGGAAGTTTTACAAAAAGGAATTACAAAATTTAGAGAACTTTACAAAAAAGCATCGGGTCTAGATCCTCTTAATTGCGGAGCTACTACAATATCGGGGGCCTGTACTAACGTGTTTTTACACAAATATTTAAAAAAAAACATTGGGTGTGGTACCTAGTCCAGATTATCGTGGATCATACAACCAAAGTAGTAAAGCTATCAAGTGGTTGGCAAGGGTTAGCAAAGAAATGAATGTAGAAATACAGACAGCCCTATCTCCTGAAGGAGAAAAATGAATTGGACCTTATTTAGTTGATGGTTACTCAAAGGATCCTGAAATAATCCTAGAATTCAATGGTTGCGTATATCACGGTTGTCCGAAATGTTTAAAAGGCAGTGAATGGAACAGTTTAGTAAATTATACAAATAAAAACTGTTACGAGTAGGGCCTGGATGTATATAAAGATGTGGGAATGCGAGTTTGAAAAGTTGTTAAAGACAAATATCGCTTGTAGTACCTTTTGTGAGACTGTAGAGGTACCTCCACCAATATTAGCAAGGTCGGCTTTATACGGTGGAAGGACAGAAGTATTCAAATTATATCATAAACCGGACGAAGCAAAAAATGAAAAAAATTATTATTACGACCTCATGTCACTCTATCCCGCTGTCAAAAAATACGGAATCTACCCAAAAGGACATCCCAAAATTTTAAATAGTAACTTTAACTATGAACAAAATGCCTATTTTGGTATAATATCGTGTGAACTCTTGGCCCCGACTGATCTATACATCCCAGTTTTACCATACAGGTTTAATATAAAATTTTTTTTCCCCTTGTGTAAGTCATGTGCCCTTGAATCAAATAATGAAGAGTGTCAACATTCTCACAAGGAGCGAATTATTTCGGGTATTTGGCCTTCGCCTGAAATTTACAAAGCCGTAGAAATGGGTTATAAAATTATAAAAATATACGAAGTACATCATTTCGACGAGACATTTCAGTATGAAAAACATGTTAACGATGGACTATTTGGCGGTTATGTTAACAATTTTTTGAAGATAAAACAAGCTAATTCCGGCTATCCGTCTTCCGTTAAAACTGACGAGCAAAAACAAAAATATGTTGAATCGATTTATGAGTCTGAAGGTATTTGTATGAAGTAGTCCATAACCCCGCGCTGAGGCTATTTCAAAGATTTGTCTCAACAGTCTTTGGGGTCGTTTTGGTATGAATACAAACAAATCTAAAACACTAATTGTTAACGAGTGTACAGAACTTATACGTATCTTATCTGATGACACAAAGGAATTGGTAGATTTGAGACCAATTAATGAAGAAATGTGCTTATTATCGTACAAAAACAAAGATGATTTTGTACCAACATATTTCAAAGGAAATCCGTATGTGGCTTGTTTCGCTTCGTGTTACGGAAGGTTAACATTATTTGAGACCTTGCATAAATTAGGTAGAAGAGCCTTTTATTCGGATTCCGATAGCGTTTTATTTGTGGCGGGGGAAAACGATTTTAAACCCCCCACGGGTAACAATTTAGGATGTTGGGTTAACGAACTAGGGGACGCTACAATTTCAGAGTTTGTTTTAAATGGTCTCAAGCGTTACGGTTACAGAACTACGGACGGTCAATCTGTCGTTAAGGTTAAAGGAATTTGCCTTAATCGTGTTAACGAGAAAATTATAAACTTTGAAGCTATAGTAGACTCTATAAAAAATAAGTCCAAACGTATAAAAGTGGACGTTCCTTTCAACGTAATTCGAAATAAAACGTCGGCCACTCTTTTAAGTTCAAAACTAGAAAAAAGCTTTGGATTTACGTTTAACAAACGTGTAATTAAAGGTTGGGACACTTTGCCTTTTGGGTTTAAAACGGGCCCATGAAAAGTATTTTAGAACTTTATGGTGTATATTATTTTAGATATTTTAGTTTGTTTCCTAGGTATACGTTAAGAGTTTTATTTCAAGTTACGTCGGAAAATCTCTGAACTTTATATAAGTCAGTTTCTAGTTTTGTTAACGCATTAGTCGATAACTCGTTTAGTTCTAGTTCCTGATAATATGTCTACCGATAAAATGCCACCTTATCCAACTGGATGCTATCAATGCGACGGAAGCCTCATTGCGTTTTCGGATCCCGCCGGACAAACGTTTTATTGCGATGGAGATCTCGATTGTGCTTTAAGACATCACACTGTTTTTGTAACTAAAAATAATTGGATACACCCAATCGAAGAAAATTTTCCACCTTTGAGTCCGGATAGAGTGTGTTTAGTATGCGGTATGTATTCGTCAGCGAAGGACGCTAGTAACGCCGAATGCTCCGAAGAAGGTGTAACTTGCCGGTTTACGGATAAATCCGTTATAAAAGCGAGAGGTGCCACGACCGTACAATGTGAAATTTGTTTTTTTTGGCATTTAAAAACTACCGAATGCGACACGAAAAACCGTTGTTTCAAATGCGACAAACTTTACCTGATGAGAGAAATTCATATTTGTGTAAAAAAATTAAAAAAAAATGTTGGTTAGTTTTTCACATATAATAACTGTACATATTTTGCCGTTGGAAGATCGATATAACATTGAACTATATAATAACATGAGGTTTAAACATCGTGTTAAAGAAACTGAAAAACTTTTAAAACCAATTTTCGATAGTTTCCTAAATTGCATGAAATAAAGATATTATGATTTAATTCCAATTGTGTCTTAGAATTTAATAATTAAATATTACTTTAGGAACTTTTATCAAAATTATATGATATGAGTTTAAAAGCCGAAGATATGGAATTATGCGAAAAACACCCATCATGGCGAGGTTTACCAATAAGGCGAGTAAAACCGATGATGCGTGAAGAAATAAATGACCCGAGTTCAGCACTGCCCCCCCCTTTGGAAGAGCAACAACGTCGAAATCATGTTCGGTTAATGAACATCATATTAAATCATCGAAATCGTGATGGGTTGCCCTTGCCATCTGAAGCGGCCTCTACTTCCACATCGTACACTACTCCTAACTCTAATCCTAATCTTAATCGAACCTCAAACCCCAACCGTAACCCTAACTCTTAGTCCTATGATAGTTTTTTATTTATTTTAAATTCAGCCGTCAGAGCAATACTTTTGTAGACCATAAACATAACATATTATCCTTCTTTAGCACCAAACGAAAAATTACAAAAAGAATTGATCGGTTAAGAAAATTAAGATTAGTAACAAAAAATTTCACCACAATGTTTAATGGTAACATTTATTTTCTGTTTTTCTTTACAATTAATTGACAAGAGATATTTCATTAAGAGTTTGTTTTTTAAATGAAGAGCTATTGTTGTAATTTATTTTTCTTTGATATTTCTTTTTTCGTTCTTTTTATTTTTTTAATAAATTGATATTTCTTTTTTCGTTCTTTTTATTTTTTAATAAAATGAGGGGGCAGGGACCGAAGAAACGATTTCATCTGTTTCTGAGGTTTATTTCAAGTAACGTACTCTAGTCCCTAGATGCACAGACGCGCTGCTGTTTTTCAATTAAGCGCAATTTTTGACAATTACTTCTTAACTTCTTCAACGTGATTCGCGGGATAAAATATTAATGGATTTTGAAGGTAGATTAAAGGAACGCGCAATAAGTTTTGATTTTCAATCGTATAATATATTAATGTCTCAAAGTTCTTATTTAAAGAAGCGTTTAAACGTTGTCAGTCTTTTTGGTTTGGTGTAAATTTGTATTGAAATAAATTTTTTAAAACGTATATTTTGTCATTTGATCTGGATAGGCATATATTTATAGGACCATAACAAGACGTGTCTAAATTTTCGAAAGCAATGTGGACAACAACAACAACTTTAGATGATTAGGGGGCTACAAAGAAAGCGTGGGATTCTGCGAGGAATGTGGTGGACAACAACAACAACTTTAGATGATTAGGGGGGCTACAAAGAAAGCGTGGGATTCTGCGAGGAATGTGTTATTTTCGTTGGGATTCATTTGCAGTCTAGTTCCATACATGACAACGTATGGGCTTGGGGGGGGGGTTAAATTGCTTCAAAGTCTGGTTTTTAGGAATATGAGCTGGTCTAGACTTGAATTATTTATTAATGTTTCGAAAGCCATGTGGACAACAACAAACTTTTGAATATTGGAAATAACATAAGGTTTCTGTATTGGGGTATATAGAATCTTGGGAATCTGCGAGGAATGTGTTATTTTCGTTGGGATTCATTTACACTCTAGTTCCATACATAACAAAGTATGGGTGTGTGTTAAATTGTTTCAAAGTCTGGTTTTTAGGAATATGAGCAGGGTCTAGACTTGAATTATTTATTAATGTTTCGAAAGCCATGTGGACAATAACAAACTTTTGAATATTGGAATGAACATAAGGTTTTTGTATTGGGGTATATAAAAAGAACGTCGGGGTCTAAAAGACCCCCAGTTTGTCCATGGGTACTATAAATACGATAATTTGCCCAATACAAAAATCACTCTCAGCCTAAACACCGACGAACAACTTTAAACCTTAATCCTGACGATACCAAACTTTCGACATGTGAGTATACAGGCTTCTTTTTCTCCTGAAATCATAGACTAAGTTTTTGGTATTTAGGGCGCCTACCAATCCTTTACCTTTTGGCGATGAGATTTTTGAATTTCTCAATCCACCTGCTACCGATATACCTCTAGAAGAAGAGCCTTTTCCCTTAGCGGAGCTAGAGGAGGAGGAGGGGGAGGAATCCCTTTCTGATGAAGATGATGAAGATCCTACCCCATTGGATTGTAACATCCAGCGGTAAACATTGTTTTCTCCTATTTTTAGTAACTATATTTCCCCCGTAAAATTTGAACAGGATCTTAGCCAAGATCCACTCTGCGACCGAGGAAGACCGCACGACCGTCGACGAAGAGATTAGGGTCGAAACAAATTACGTTAACGAAGCCCTAGGTCAGACACTGCTGGGTTTTATGGTATTCCCCGTAGAGCCTATTGGAGAGGAACAGCCCTTAAACACGGCTAATTGTTTTTCTAGCTCGAAAGTTACTTAGTTTTTCATTTTTAAGACCATCTCTAATATATTTTTTCATTACAGTCTCAATACATCCATCGTAAAAATTTTTACAAGGAGAACCCGGATATACAGAGAGGCCGAGGGGGAGTATGATGGCGCGGGCGTGATTGATGCCGCGTCCATTCGGACGGCAACCATGTTCGACATGCCACGAATGAAACTGTTCCTCGACAAAGTCGCCTGGGGGGTGCTGGTACAGCAGATGGTAAACTTCGGGCTTTTTCGTTAACGTAAATATCCACGCCTCTGAGGGCTATTAATTTTCACGCCCCTAACCACCAAATGTAACAAACAGTTTTTGTATATTGTAAGAGGGGGGAGGGGGGAAGAGTGTCTGGGATTAAACGGACCCCCTCCATACTATATATACGGAAAGTTTCCCAATACTAAAATCATTCCCGCTTTAGCCACGGAAAGAACAACACCCACCATCATCATGTGAGCATACTGTTTCTTTTCTGAAATCACGGAGAGACTAACTTTTGAACTTAATAGGCCCTACAGACACATCGATGATGATGTACTTTTATTAGAAAATTTTGTCGCACGACATCGGGTTGAGAATCAACCTCCGCCTCCTCAACCCGATGTTGAAAACATATTAAATGAACGGCCGCAAAATGATTGCAGTCTCTTCAGGTAAGGTCTCTATATTTTTCAAAACTTTAATGTCTATATTCCCCCTAAACATTTATATAGGATCCTTCCTGATGTCCATAGGACTTTAGTGGGGATTTGCGCGGAGAATCTCGATCATGGTTTTGATCTCCGCGAGGACGATGTTGTTTTCCGGGAGTTGAGTTCTCGACTCATGCAGTTCGTGCAAATAACACCCACTCCCGGAAACCCTTTGCCGGTTTTGAGGGGGCAAAAAAATTAATCTGGGGGCAAAAAATTAGACCCACCCTTCGCGGGTATCGGGGATGGGGGAAAACATTCATCCACCCCTGCGCTGCCCGCGGATATGGAGGCTTACTATTCTCTTATATAACTTCTACGTGATCTATCGTAGAAAACACCGATTATGAATTTATGGTGTATTTAAATATCCTATTTGATCACGTACGATACTAGTTTGAGGTGGGATTAACTAGTGATAATATAGTTACCGCTTTCCATCGTAACTAAAATGCATCAATAAGGATTATAGGTATTGTCGTAGGTGAGTTTGAATTCTTTCAGATTGTATATGTATTATACTATACTAATTTATTCGTTCCAGTGATAGAGTATAAAAGTATCGGTCCTTCCTTCAAGAACCATCATTCCCGGATAAGATTTTCGGGATAAAGCCGCATTTTAGTAATAGAAAATGTCCGCGAGTCTTCTTGCCGTTGGCGAGGAAGTAAAAGCAATATTAAGATACACGGCCATCCTGGGCCCAATACCCGGGAGAGGTGGCCTCCCGACATTCACCTTCCGAGATTTGGAGGTAAGAATTTATTTAACAAATTGATTCATTTTTACATTAAAAATTAAATATCACGACGACGTTTTTATTCATTTGTTTAAGGTTTTGGTGCGTTTCATCCATATCGGCTTCGTCATCCGATTCGATCTTAGGCCAGAGATTTCATCCATCGATGTCTCTGTGTCAATACCACTCCAATATGGACCGGCTCCTTAGAAAAATAGGAGGGGGGGGAAAGCATCGTACAGGTATGTACAATAAAAAACAATGCTGAGAGTCATGACGCAAACGTAAAAACTAAACGGTGGTTTGCTATAAAGTAACGCGATGTTGTTGATAACGTCACAGTATCACTTCGAACGAACGTGTGGTAGTACAGTATGGCGTATACCAATGCAGAATATGCAGACATGCATCTCATGTATGGACTGGCGCAGGGCAATTCAGTGGAAGCACAGCGGCGATACCAGGAACAATTTCCGCCACGTCGCATACCAAATCGTCGTACGTTCGAGGCTGTTGACAGGCGCTTGAGGGACATCGGACAAGTACAACCCAACAACGTTCGAGAGCGAGACATTCCAGAAGACATGGAGGAAATCGAGGAAGACGTCCTTGCCATGTTCGATGAGGACCCCTCGACAAGTACCAGACAAGTTGGACGACAATTACATGTTAATCACGTTTTGGTCTGGCGAATTCTCCGCGGACATCATTTTCACCCGTATCATATTCAAAAGGTGCAAGCTCTTAACCCGGCAGATTATCCAAGACGCATCGACTTTTGCGAGTGGTTTTTGGCCAGAGTAGAGGACAATCAATTTCCACGGGTCCTTTTAGTAACCGACGAGGCACATTTTTCCCGGGATGGAATTCTGAACTATCACAACCACCACGAATGGCGCCAATTAAACCCACACGCAACTAGTGTTAGAAGTCACCAACAGCAATTTTCTTTAAACGTATGGTGCGGCATTGTCGGTAATCATTTACTAGGTCCGCATTTTTTTCCACCCAGACTAAATGGTGAAGCATATCTCACGTTCTTAAGAGACACTTTACCTGAACTACTCGAGGACATACCGTTAGCATTACTTCGTGACATGTGGTTTATGCACGACGGGGCACCCCCACATTTCAGCCGTGCAGTTAGAGAACATCTTAATGCTACGTTTAATTTGAGGTGGATTGGGCGTGGAGGACCAGTTGCGTGGCCAGCCAGATCTCCGGATTTAAATCCGTGCGATTTCTATCTTTGGGGTCATCTCAAAGACATCGTGATGAGGAAGACTTGCGAAGACGAATTATTGAAGGTTGTCAAACAATCAGGAACATGCCAGGAATCTTCCAACATGTCCAAGAATCTTTCGAAAGACGGGTTCATGTTTGTCTTAACGCCGTTGGTGGACATTTTGAACAATACCTGTAACGTCCATGTTAACTTGTTAAGAATAAAAGTAATACCAACCGAAAGGTACCATGATACTTTGAATTTACTTTACTAGAGTAGGCATACTTCTACTCATTTAATACACTTCTGCCAGGTGAAAGTTCAATAACGATGTTAGAGGGAAACTATTGAAATTGTCTCATATTTCTAAACAAGTTGATAAGGCTGAATTTGTTTTTGTCTACATTTTCGAATATTTTCTTGTTTTAGGGGCCAATGTTTGGGGGCCATATCTTCGTTGCAAATTCTTGTACACCCCATGTTCTTTGACACTTTCCACTCAGTTTGACCCAAAGAACACGCCCCTTGATTTATGGCAGACTTATCAGAAACACCCTGTATATATATTAAAAATTAGATATCTTGACGACGTTTTTATTCTTTTGTTTTAGTGATGGTACATTCTATTCACATCGGATTCGTGATCCAATTTGACTTTAGACCGGAGATTTCTTCGATCGACGTTTCCGTATCGTATTACCCTAATATGGATCGGCCGTTGAAGAAAGTAGGGGGAGAAAAGATCATTATCCAGGTATGTTTTATTTTTTTCTCTCCCTCTCTTTCGCTTTAATTAGATGATTGTTCCGTGTTTCCTTTATTTCTTCACTAAATGAGGAAACTGCAATCTTTCATCCAGGAGCATGAAATATCGGGAATTTATGGAACGCTGATGTTCATGATCTTAGGCAAGGCCAATGGGTGGAGCTTCGCTATCGTCGTCGTCGTCGTTGCATCTCAACCAATGGTTGAGCGGCAAGTAAACAGCATGTTGATAAGTGGGGGAAGATAACAGAAAGTATTTAAACGCAGACATCCCCCGTTTTTATTCATTCTGCTGCTGAACAACATCGACGACAGTCGCACCAACTTAAAGGTATGAATCCTCCTTCACTTTTTAATTTATGCAAATATAGCATGGTCGGACTATTCCGCGAATCCTTTAATATGGGGACGGCATCAAGGTGGAACTTGCATCATTCACCTGTACTAACAACATCAATCGCCCGTACATTGGACCCTCAATTGCGGGAAGCTTCCCTTTGTCCGGTGATTTACAAAATTGCTGCTCTTTTGGATGTACTAGACGGATTTTTTGACTCTGGAATCATAGAGGGATCTTCCAAGACTTATCAAGAATTCAACTTCATGATGGCGGAAAATGAATATATACCGATGTCGATTGAAAGGACGCACGTGATTTATCATTATTACCTGTGTCAGATGCACTTCGACTGCCCATTTGGAGATCCTCTTTGCATCCGCTCTCATGAAAATAATCCTGGTTCGCGTTTTTTTAAAAATATGTTCCGCTTGCTTTTATGGCGATAAATATGACCTTGACAAAAAATGGGACATTATTCAAAAACTTAAATATCACACTGTTTGCGATTTTCGCGATATCCATGATGAGATTATTCGTGATCAAAATAATTGGTGCGAAAATTGCTTTTTAACTCCATCTAATGACAATAATGGCTGACGATACTTGTAGACGAATATATCCTCATTACCATGGATTAAAAAGAGATTGCCCATGACACGTTTTCTCCATCTCAAACAGATCTTGTAGATGCTCCGTCTTCCAAAAATATAAACCACAGCTTAAAAAGATCGTTCGCCGAAGCCTTCACGTCAGTTCCTTCGAACTTGCCCACTGGGGTAATTATAGTTACTTAAACTGGAGAATAAAAGTAACAGTTGTGGAAGAGAAGATAATAATAAATTATGGTAGCGTCTTCATGCTAACAGCCGAGGCTAAGAAATTGTACGAAAAAATTTATTTTACAAAATTTCACTACAACCTTTAGAATGATACAGCCGAAGTTATTAAATGCATGTACAAAGCCATTCTAAAGCGCATGAATGATATATATCGAAAATTTTCTTGAATTGCGATGAAACCTCCTTCGAACATTTCCATAATTTAGTTCGAGACAAAAACTTAACGCGTAAGCTACAATTATGTTATTTATTCTACATTTGGATAAATACCGACGCGTACATTCTCGAAGCAATTGAAATTGTCTGTGTTCATCAAAGGCTCTAAGTATAAAAAATCTGATTTTTATACAACTAGCATAAGCCTATCTTTTCAGGAACTAACAATTCGACGAATGACGTCACAGATACAGCATTCGAAGAGGCGAGGTTATCATCAGATTTAAATTTGATCACGTATGATACTAGTTCGAGGTGGGATTAACTAGTGATAAAATAGTTACTGCTTTCCATCGTAACTAAAATACCCCAATAAGGATTAATTGAACGTCTCATGTCGAAAGTAAGTTTCAATTCTTTCAGATTGTGTATATTTTACACTATACTTATTTCTTCGCTCTAGTGATAGAGTATAAATGCTGTTGACAGCCTTTGTATACTTTTCTCCACGACTGCTTACGTGTAAATGCAAAAGCATGTTACAATTGGGAACTTAATAAGAAATATGCCATTGTGGAGGAGTAATGGAGGTGAGTAATATAAAAAAATTAATACATATTGTCAAAGACCCCAGAAGACAGACAGAAAAAGCGAAACCATAAGCCCACAACAAACCCACGAGGGAGAAAAACATCTCCGCTAGGGAATTCCCAGACATCGCCGATTGGAGTCAACGGGACCCTGGACTTTAGCAGGGGCGCTGTAAAATAACCCTTCAGGAAAGTTCAGCCCTCTGTAGTGGTCTAACCGTCTAGGGATGCGTTGATACGGATCTGGGTTGGCCATGGTATAAAAGACGATCTGGAGGCTCTAAGAGGGATCTTCTCTCTTCGGGGACCCACTTCCGAGCCTACCAAGGTTTATGTAACTGGGAAGAACTAGGTTGAAAAACCGGCCCCAGCGAACTAACCAAGAGCCTCCGCGTTCCGGTCAACCCGACATTCGTTCTCGCGCTATTTAATTCGCTCGTCGCGTATTAACGTTTAAAACTTACATTTAAAACACATTTCCATGTATCAATAAATTCGCCTTAATTATTAATAAGTAAAACTCCGACCCGACTACTTTTTACGCCTGACAATATGTGTTGGGATGTTATAGAAGGTCGATAGCTATGATAGATAACGATTGATAAGGGATCGACCTTTGATCATATCGAACTGATAACTAGATTGCAAACAGGTATGAAACAGCAGCCGGAGAAAACTCAGCTTGAACAGTTGTAACCTTTTACCAGACTCGAATAAACAATTAAACAATCTAACAATATGTGTGTGCGTTAGATGCTTCTGTGGGACCCACGAATCTCCAGGGAGAATCGAGCGGGGGAATGTTCCTCAAACTTTTCGGAGCACCATCTTACACTCCCGGTCCCCGGAGTTCCATCACAACTTCAAGTCCAGCAGGTGTTTGTGGCACTTCGTTTTCTTCATCATCCTGATCATTTAGCATTTCTAGCGGAACTGGCCCTTCAAATCTGGCATGATTTTCTCAAGAACAGCCACCTTACGGAATCAATGTCGGCCATGTGTCGAGAGCATCTTTAATGAACCATTTCTGAATTTCATGATGTGCTCATTGGGTTTATCCCCGAAATCCCTTACTCGGGGTTTCAAAATATTGCTAATATAAGTTTTTTTTTTTTTGCAAGGGACCATTGAAGATTTAGTTTCGAATGATTCATAGTTGTAGAGTTTTTAATCCTACAATTCATACTAATGGTTTCAATTAATATTGGGTTTTTTGGGAAATACGTGGTAGGGTTAGAGGTTCTAATACTACACGATATGCCCATGATGGGGACAACCTTTGAAACTCTAATCAAAACTCTTTTTTTCTCCTACGGGACACTTTGAAAAACTGTAAATTTCAAGTTAAAAAAATGGTTAACCAGCGTTCCCATGGGTTTGAAAAATGTATGGTTAAGCGAGGAAGATAATCAATAACACCCGATATTAGTTGTAAAGGAGGATAATGATAATATTGATGAGGAGATGTATTTAACTATATTGTTGAAAATGAAGATGGGAGTGATGACTCCATGTTAACATTCCCTATTTTAAATCCTGGCGACGTGCAAGTTTTTTCCCTATTATTGTTTAATATCAATTAATTATTTTGATATTATCTAATTAGCGTTGATTTAGGCGAATTTGAAGGGTTTAGCGAGGAAGTGGTTCTTAACATTAATTGTGATGGATACGGGTAAATACCTCAAAAATTATTAATCCCACCATAAATTGTGCTAATTGAGTATAAGAATCAAGAATAGCCGGTGATATTTCAACATTCAACTTAAATAAATTTTGTGGCAGATATTTCAAACCCCAAGATATGGCGTCCAATGGCAAATATTTCAAAACCCCAAGATGTGGCGTCCAATGCCAGATATTTCAAAACCCCAAGATGTGGCGTCCAATGCCAGATATTTCAAAACCCCAAGATATGGCGTCCAATGCCAGATATTTCAAAACCCCAAGATATGGCGTCCAATGCCAGATATTTCAAAACCCCAAGATATGGCGTCCAATGCCAGATATTTCAAAACCCCAAGATATGGCGTCCAATGCCAGATATTTCAAAACCCCAAGATATGGCGTCCAATGCCAGATATTTCAAAACCCCAAGATATGGCGTCCAATGGCAGATATTTCAAAACCCCAAGATATGGCGTCCAATGGCAGATATTTCAAAACCCCAAGATATGGCGTCCAATGCCAGATATTTCAAAAACCCAAGATGTGGCGTCCAATGGCAGATATTTCAAAACCCCAAGATATGGCGTCCAATGGCAGATATTTCAAAACCCCAAGATATGGCGTCCAATGGCAGATATTTCAAAACCCCAAGATGTGGCGTCCAATGCCTGATATTTCAAAACCCCAAGATGTGGCGTCCAATGGCAGATATTTCAAAACCCCAAGATATGGCGTCCAATGGCAGATATTTCAAAACCCCAAGATGTGGCGTCCAATGCCTGATATTTCAAAACCCCAAGATGTGGCGTCCAATGGCAGATATTTCAAAACCCCAAGATATGGCGTC
Organism: Phalangium opilio; assembly: GCF_054372755.1. NCBI lineage: Eukaryota > Metazoa > Arthropoda > Arachnida > Opiliones > Phalangiidae > Phalangium > Phalangium opilio. Next base: position 3,207,653 of record NW_028324146.1, on the reverse strand, counting down.
CAATGGCAGATATTTCAAAACCCCAAGATATGGCGTCCAATGGCAGATATTTCAAAACCCCAAGATGTGGCGTCCAATGCCTGATATTTCAAAACCCCAAGATGTGGCGTCCAATGGCAGATATTTCAAAACCCCAAGATATGGCGTCCAGTGCCAGATATTTCAAAACTTCAAGATGTGGCGTCCAATGCCAGATATTTCAAAACCCCAAGATGTGGCGTCCAATGGCAGATATTTCAAAACTTCAAGATATGGCGTCCAGATCCATCAACGAGTCAATGAATGTCGAGATCTGGGTGTTCAAATAGACCATAACCTTAAATTTCACTACTATGTTCGCAAAACCTGTGGTCGTGGCAGAAGTTTACTGGCAACTGTCAAAGCTATTTTCCCAGGCATCACCCCTAAGTTTCACACCCACATTTACAACTGCTATGTTCGCCCCGTACTTGAATTTGGTTGCCAAAACTGGAGCCCCCACTCAGCTCTTGATATTCACCAACTTGACAACATTCAAGGTTCTTTCTATCGTCTACCATGTAACCTAAGACACCAACCTAGGGAAAATAGGCTATCTACCCTTGGTTGGCCTTCTTTGACTGCTTGTCAGAAATATCTCGACCTGATCAGCTGATTAAAAATTTCAAATTGTCCTAATTAAAGATTTTTTACGCTGCTCCCTCGTCCATCCCCACCCGTGGTCACCATAGAAAACTATTTCACCAACAGGCCCGCAAAATTCAACTGAGGCACTCTTTTTTCCATCGGTCGGTACCCACCTGGAATTCCCTACCCCCTGAGATTGTCTCTTTAAAGTCACTTGAGCAATTTAAATCTAAACTAAAACAACATTTAAACCATTAATGTCCAAAACAAATTCCCACTGCATAGATAACTAATCGAAACTGTAAGGCTCGTCCCCCCTCAGGAACAACCCCCCCCCCCCCGAAGATAAGGTAGTCACAATCCAGAAATCAAGGATTCAAATAACTTATGTTTCGAAGCATCGCAAAATGCTTCAAACCCTTGACGAAAGGTTTCAAAAAAACAACTAAGGTTCACGCATTAAGAATACTGCCAATTCAGCATACTTTGTTGTATAGATTCATGATATAGCAACGCTTTACAGCTTAGGTGCCACACCCAAGATCAACGTTGGACGTTAGGAAAACTTTGGGAAAATACGGCGAAATGAATGAATTGCCCTAGGCTATTCTTACAAACTTTATTTTGCTACTCAGAATGAAGATTTTTTTCTTCCAAGATAAATGCTTTACTTCGACTAACAAAGGCGTCCCTGACTTTATTCAACGCCGCCTATATATAGGCGGCGAGGCCGTTGCTTTTTTAAACGAACTGTATTTACGTTCCGAGAGCGCATTAAGGCTTCTCAGAGAAGTCCGCACTTCTCCCGGAACTCCATACTTATATTTTAAAGTAATTAAATTTAGTAATCGTGGACTCAATATACTTTTTTCTCAAATATCTATCTAAAGATCTTTCGACACCGCGCTCCAGCCGAAAGTCCGAAACGCTTATAATGGCGGCGAAGCCGGCCGCCGGCGTCGCCCGCCGATCGTCTAGGCTAGTTCCCAATGAGGTCTTTGAAGCAGGGCTTTTAAAGATGGGATAAGACATCAGAACTATACTTGAAGTAAAGTCTTTAGGGGCTAAGGCACCACTTTTGTTGTATTTTAAAAATTCTATCGGGTTTTCAATTTTCGAAGGTTAATTTAGTAAATAAATTTAACGCGTTTCATTGAAATTACATCAAATGATTGATGGTACAATGTGTTATCTTTCAAAGAGCTGCTATTACTATTAATGGGAAAGAGAGCAGTACGTTCTATACCCCGAACTGAGTACTCAGTACTGAATAGCGATTACGCACAGCGCAGTGCATCGTGAACATGCTAGGTTCATAGAGAAAGGAAGGTGCTAGCCGTTACTAACATTATAGCCCTCTGGATCACGCGATTCGAAGACGCAGGTTGCTAGGGGGAGCAACCCTGTGCAGTCTGGGAAATAGCACACTTCCTCTGGTCCAAAACCAGTTTATTAATTGCTTGGACTAGTTTTTTAATTCAAAAAGTGGGGGTTACTGGTCCTTGGGACCAGTTTATTAATTGCAAATCTATAGGAGAACAAAGGCTGGGACCACTCCGGAGACCAGTTTATTATTTAGGACACTAGGGGGGTCACTGGTCCCAAGGACTAGTTTAAAAATTATCCTTATTTCCCAGACTGGCCAGCCGTTGGTTACATTATAGCCCTCTGGATCACGCGACTCGAAGACGCAGGTTGCTGGTTGCTAGGGGGAGCAGGAGCCCTGTGTCCGTTAGTCGCGTGATCCAAGAGGCTTTGCTTACAGGGGCCAAAGGTTATGTTTTCTGATTGCGCTCCACTGATTGCTCGACACGGGTGACGGGATGTGGTATTAACCGAAATGTCAATGTCATTACTTCAATTATTTAAACCTCAAAATAATTATAGTTTAGTATTTTAGTTTGATTGTTGGGCTTGAGGAGTTAGGGAAACTTTAAATCGACCTTTTCAAAATATGGTTGAAGATTTTAATTCATTATGTTCAATTGAATTTATTTGTAATTCCCTTACGCGCGCTGTAGGCCTTTGATAAGCCTGATATTTTGAACTTGTCAAATTTCAAAAAAACCATGTCAACTTTGGAACTATATGCTAAGGTGAGTAAAATTAATCATTTATTTTTCTTTAGTTTAACATTTAATTTATTGCTTATGATTAACGATAGTCTAAATTAGTAATATTTAAGTTGTAGAAGGGTTATGTGATTCACCATATAGTAAAAATCACACCCAAAAACACCCACTCAGATAGTTGATAGCTGAAATTGATTTAAGAGGAGATTTTCTTTAATGATTTAATTGTTAGCTTGCCATTTCTTACCCCGAGAGACAACGGAAATTTCTCGTTTTATAGGTTATAAAATAAGTAATCTAATGTAGTGGTTTTAGGCTAGGTTTTGAAAGGGGGTGTTATTATAATTATAATAATAATTGAAACCAATGTTACTGGCAATCACAGAGGCATAAGCCTATAGAACATGGTTCCTAGATAAATAAATAAATTAACACTATAAAATAATCAATGAAAGTAATTTTTATTGTAAAGCCAATATTTACCCTATTCTCCCTGTAAACTGGACAATTTCTATCACACTGGACTTTGGTTTTAAGAATGATTTGAAGATCCTTGTCAACTCAACGCTATAAGCTGAAAATAATAAGCATTTATGCTTAGAGTTACTGGTCAACAAGAAAAAGAGAAAATAATCATAATGTGAATTTTAATTTAGTGTGTAAAATTTCTGGGGATAAGTCTTTATTGAAAGAGTAGTGAAAGTTTCTCCTCATCCTCTCTTAACACAGAGTGAACTCTAGAGCGATCCTTAATAATGTCTAGAATTGTTTTTGTAAAGTAAATGCCTTTAAAAAAATCTCTTCGACTGTTATTTATAGTTAAAATGTTTCTTATTCATTTTGGTGCAACAAATGCATTGGAAATCTTAATGTAGATCGAGTTTATTTAATTATATGCACTTAAAACGTGCTGCAAACATGTACCCTTTCGCCCTAAAAGGTCAGGGAAAAGTCAGGGAATTTGGTTCTGAAAATTCCCTGGCGTAACTGGTGTATTTTGGCGGTGACTGACAATCTTTGATACCATTAATTAATTATGATTGTCTTTACCATGATAATGTCACGCCAAAAATATACACCAAGAAAGTGTACTTCATCAAAGCTTCTAACACGTTGTAATGTAAAGAACCCCATTTACTCAATAGTGTGATGTTGCCAGTCTTAGCAGTTAAACTTAACTAACAGCACCTTAACCCCTCCCCCCTTTAGAACTTAACCTAAGCTATTTTAAACCTTAACAAGGCCTACTGTGAACAAAACCTCTTTTAACTTTACTTGATCAAACCTAACCCATTTAAAAATCGTTGATAAAAAAATTATTGAAGATAGAGCTATGCGCCAGTGCCACCTAGAGGTGGTTCTGCGAAGTACTATTTAAAAATAACGAACACCAGGTCAAACTAATGGCCCATCGTATATGCATAGTTTTCAGACTAGGCGGATTGATACCATTTAAACCAGGAGGCCAGACTACTTCATCTGGAAAGTAGCCTGGACTCCTGGTAAATGGTATCAATCCTTCAAGCCTGAAAATTATGTATATACGATGTGGCTATAAAAAGAAACGGCTTTTTCCCATTTTATTACTAAAACCACCTGGTTATAAACAGTTTGATTAGTAACCATTCTTGCCAATCTTACATTAAACTGACATGTTAATATGAAAATCTTCGCTAAAAGGGAATGCGAATTTACAATTTCATATCATATTTTACCACGAAAGTGGTATTATGTTACACTTTCGAGTCTCTACTTTCAAAATATCAAGTTTTTAATATAATTGAAGCAAAGTTTCCATTTTTAAAATCCATTGAAATTGAATTACGAAAACTCAGTTTCGATATATCAATAATTTAGTCTTGTCGAGCTTGTTCGCCTGTTTGATGACATCACTATGACGTAAGGGGGGAAAAAGCGCGGGAATCCTATACGCGTCTCGAGCTTCTCGCCAGTCTAAACTCTGGGTCTGATAGCGGAGAGAGTGGCACCATCTCACGTGAAAAATATATCTGTGACGTCAGCCTACGGGAAACGTTTTAGCCTTTCATAAAAAGTGGATTTCAAATAATTTCATATGAAGCATTTTCAAATGCATATTGCGGCCAAATAAGCAGCAGAAATGGGAGAATTAAAAGCTCGATATTTTTGAATTCATGGAAATTAATTCTATCTTTTGTTACATAAATCTGAGGTTTTTTCTAACGAAGCTTCTCATTAACTTTAAACGAGTTTATTCTCACTTATAGGGCGCTAAGGTATGGGTACCTGATGCTGAAAATATCTGGAAATGTGGAGAAGTTCTCGAGCATGTAAAGGACAAGTACATTACTATTCAAGTTGAAGATGGAGAAGTAAGTCAAGACTTTTTTTGCCAGCGACTTAGCTTTACATTTATTGTTTTATTACAGACGTTAAAGGTTGCCATTGATAAACCAGACCAACTTCCGCCTCTCAAGAATCCTGAAATATTAATTGGAGAAAATGATTTAACTTCTCTTTCGTATTTACACGAACCTGCTGGTAAGTAATAATTTATTTCGACAGGACCGCCCGTTTTTAAATAAAAAAAAACTTCAAATCAGTTGAGCAATAGATGGCGCAAATGTAGAAATCATTTAGATGAACAAAATTCTCTGTTTTACGCTTTACTTTGAGTCTAAATGGCAATAGCGAAAACATAAATATCAAGTCCTAACAGACTGACTGATAATCAACGCCCAGCCCAAACCGCTTGCCCTAGAAGGCTGAAAATTTGCAGGAACGTTACTCATAAGTAGTAGGCGCGTATTAAAAGAAAATTTTTCCAATCCGCAGCCATCTTAATAAATGGTGCCCAGAAATGTAAAAAATCTTCTTTATGCAGCAAAGTCCGCGCGTTTCAACCGATTTCGCAAATATTTAGTACACTGGTTTCCTTTAACCTATGGACGGGCTGAAAGGTCTTTTGGGTTCTATTTGTTGCCATATTTTTAAATGGCGGCCAAAAACTTAAAGCCCTTCTTTATGGATAATGTCCGCGTGAAAAGTAATAAAAAATGCATCCTGACGGGCTGACGGGCGACGCCGAGTGCCTTCGCTCCTAGGGTGCTACAAAAATATTAGTCATCAGTAAAATCTACCCATTCTTTATATCATTTTGATGGAAGTTCTTATTACGCGAGCGACGCCGCGGGTAAAAGCTAGTTTTCTATAAGTTTGTCACTGGTTATTGAGAGCTTGTCATGAAGGTGAAACGTAATAGATTCACGTAAAGCTACGCCTGGTGAGGCGCTTAGTACAGATTAAATGGGACCTGCAAAATTAACCACATAGTGTAGTCCTCAATTATCGCTTGTCATTCTCTAACTAGCTCGAGTTGTAAGTCTCTAGCATTACGAAGTATAGGAAGTTACATACTTATGGAAGGAACATAACTTATAAACTTATGCTAAAAAGCAATTGCAGCCTTCCTATAAAAGAAATTTTCCGTTTTCTTTTTTAGTACTTAATAATCTGAAAATCAGGTTTTGCAATCATAATGCCATATACACCTATTGCGGGATTGTTCTCGTTGCCATTAATCCCTATGAAGACCTTCCAATCTACAACACTGACACCATCATGGCCTATCGAGGTCAAGCTATGGGTGATCTTGACCCACATATATTTGCTGTGGCTGAAGAGGCGTATACTCAAATGGAAAGGTTTGTATATTCGTCCTTTTGATAGATTAAGTTTTTTTATAAGACGTGCCAAGGCCCAATTGTTTTTTCAAAATCCCGCCATATTTCATATTTTAACTTTAGGGAGAACCAAAATCAGAGCATAATTGTCAGTGGAGAATCCGGTGCAGGGAAAACCATGTCCGCGAAACATGCCATGAGATACTTTGCGACTGTAGGAGGATCTTCCACGCAGACACATGTCGAGAAGAAAGTCCTTGCTTCAAATCCCATTATGGAGGTAACGTTGCCTAAAACGAAGTGGCTATATGGACCCAAAATTTGGGCATAAATACCCGGTCTCCAAACGTCTTACTATTTAGGCCTAAATTTAGGGTTTAAAATTAAATAGTACTCATAAGGTTATGCATATTACTCGAGGGGGTAGACACTTGAGAACTCAGGTGTACAATATGTCTTCAACTCAATGCACTGTCAAAGCTGAATTGCGAGTTTCGAAGGCTTTGAACTCAATGCACTGTCAAAGCTGAATTGCGAGTTTCGAAGGCTTTGAACTCAATGCACTGTCAAAGCTGAATTGCGAGTTTCGAAGGCTTTGAACTCAATGCACTGTCAAAGCTGAACTCTTTTGAACTCAGGTGTACACAGAGATCCAAAGCGTCTACCCCCTCATTATTACTATCATCATTGGTTACTATCATAATGCCCGCGAATTGTTAGCCTTAATATTCTTGCATAGTTAATACCAAGCAAGGAGGAAAGCATTTAGAAGCTCCTGCTTTTCATAATACTTCTCATCATTGGTCGCCAAGTATTCCTTAAATTTTCCTAGGCACTTGCTGTTATTTTTTGATAGTAGATAAATAAAAATGGGAAGATACATTTTTAAATAAGAGGGAGCTGCAATGCCAAGGCGGCAAGGCCCTAAATTTATGGTAGTCGAACTTCAACTGAATAGTCAGTTCGGTATTTGTATTGAATAGTAAAAATAGGCTTATGGAATAATGGATCGAATTATTCAATTATTTGGTTTGGTATTGAATTGAAACGATAAGCGGCACAGCTCTAGTTGTTTAATTGCCATTTCATCCTTATTTTGCATAGCCTTATGCAAAAGTCCTTTGACTTTCGAGTGCTGAGCCAAAATTAATGTCAATTCTATTTTGTGTAGGCCATTGGAAATGCCAAAACGACAAGAAATGATAACAGCTCTAGATTTGGAAAATATATTGAGCTGGATTTCAACTCAAAGTACAACATTGTCGGTGCCAACATGAGAACATACTTACTTGAAAAATCAAGGGTGGTCTTTCAAGCGGTTGATGAAAGAAATTACCACATATTTTATCAACTGTGCGCAGCGGCCAAGGACAAGGCTGAGGATCTTGAAGAACTGCAGTTGGGTACGCCAGCATTAATTAGCTTTGAAAATTAGTGTTGTGTGTTAGACATTCTTTGTGACTTATCTATCAAGGCGCGTGCAAAAGCACTATTGTTTCTATACTCGAAAGTGACGTTTTAGTTCGTCACTGTCTTATGCTAGAAGCGCGGTTTCTCGGACTTTATTATTTATGATTTACTTAAGTTAGATTTAAGCGAAATAGTTGGCTTTTTAACTAACAATAGCAACTCGTGCAAGAATGATTCGAGTGAATTTAGATTGGTTTTCATATTTCGCCATGTACATTATTGCAAATTGTCTGGGAAATTAGTGGAATTTAGTCAGGGAAAATTAACCTGGAAAAGTCAGGGAATTTCATTCCAAAAATCTTGTACGAACCCTGCTATACTTTTCCTTTAAAGTAACAGGCGGCTCCATTATCACCCCTAGCATGCTGCCTAATCTTCTGGACACGAATTTTACCTTGCCAAAAGCAGGAACCAATCAGACCTAATGCACTAGGTCCCATTGGTTCCTGCCTTTGGTTTAACTAGCCTTTGCCAAGCTTAGCCAACGTGTAGCAGAAAAGGCATCTTTCAGGGGCATCAACGGAGCCGTCCTTTGCTTTAAGTTTTGGATGAACTTCACCTGATTTATGGTCATGATTTGACTTGCAATGTATCATTTTCCAGTCTTATATTACATTAAAACTTTCCTTATTATTTTAACGCCAACCTTTGTTAACTTTCAGGTGATTGCGATAGCTTTCACTACACAAACCAGGGCCAGTCTCCCATTATTCCATCTGTAAATGATGCCCACAGTTTTAAAGACACGAAGAGCGCATTTACAATGCTCGGTAAGTTTCTATAAATTTAGTATCTAGGACCACTTGTTTAAAAGGAGGGTAGTTTTTTATAAATTCTACTAATTATAAGATCAATCTTCGTAGTGAAATATCCAGGAAATACCTGCGATTAATTTTAAAATTCAAATTAGTTAAGAACTTTCTTAGAGATATCATAGATAATTTTTAATTAGTATCTCTGACCAATCATGTAACGCCCCCTGCCTTTTATTTACAAAGTTTGCATGGCGTGCTATATATCTTGCACCACGATTTTCACATCGCTCAATTTTATCAAATCTCGCTCTAAATGTTATTCAACATGGAGCGTTTCACAGAAATTTTGTTAAAGGGAATGTGAATTTACAATTTCATATGATATTTTACCAAGAAAGTGGTATTATGTTACGCTTTCGAGTCTCTACTTTCAAAATATCAAGTTTTTAATATAATTGAGCCAAAGTTTCTATTTTTAAAATCCATTGGAAAATCACAAAAACTCAGTTTCGATATATCAATAATTTAGTCTTGTCGAGCTTGTTCGCCCGTTTGATGACATCACTATGACGTGAGGGGAAAAAAAGCGCGGGAATCCTATACGCGGCGTCTCGAGCTTCTCGCTAGTCTAAACTCTGGGTCTGATAGCGGAGAGAGTGACACCATCTCGCGTGAAAAATATATCTGTGACGTCAGCGTACGGGAATCGTTTTAGCCTTTCGTAAAAAGTGGATTTCAAATAATTTCAAATGAAGCGTTTTCAAGTGCATATTGCGGCCAAATAACCAGAAATCTGAGAATTAAAAGCTTGATATTTTTGAATCCACAGAAATTAATTCTATCTTTTGTTATATAAATCGGAGGTTTTTCAAACGAAGCTTCTCATTCCCTTTAAAAATAGGGCAGGGAGTTACGTGATTGGTCGGAGGTGTTAAGTGCATTACTTGTACTTAACGACATGATGTTGCATTACACGTACTTACTAACATAATTATATAGGCTTCTCTGAGCTCCAGAGGAATACCATTTTAAGAATATTGGCTGCTATTTTGCATCTTGGAAATGTACAGTTTCTACCTGGTGAAGAAGATACCGAAAGCTCTTTCGTATCGGTAAGAAAGTTCGAACGAAATGAAAGAACTCTTAATCATGGGTTAAATAATAATTTCTGGGAATTATTTAACGCTAGAAAAATGATCTTCATCTTGTGGTGCTCTCTGAACTCCTTGGTGTTGATGCAACGAACATGAGTAGATGGCTGTGTCATAGGAAACTACAGAGCATGAAGGAAGTAATCACGAAACCCATGCCTGTTGAACAGGTACGCAGTTGTTATAAGAAAGACTTTGCAGCGCGCATGCTCAAATGAAAACTGAAGTTGTTCAATATGAATTTTTCTCCCATAGGCTTCTTTCTCTAGAGATGCTTTAGCCAAACATATTTACGCCAAACTCTTTGATTGGATTGTAAGCCAAATAAATAAATCTCTCGTATCTGATGACAAGATCCACCATTTCATAGGAGTTTTAGACATTTACGGGTAAAATGGCGACTTTCTTAAGCTAATTTCAAATGGAAATTTTATCATTATTCCTTTCACGTGTCTCTGTAGGTTTGAAACGTTTGAAACCAATAGTTTCGAACAGTTTTGTATTAATTATGCTAATGAAAAATTACAGCAGCAATTCAATCAGGTTAGAAAACGCTAGTTTAGATCTGAATAAGTTTATAAGGGATATGTTCCTTTCATAAGTATGACATTTCCTATGCTTCGTACACTACCAACGAAGGCCCATGCGGGCGCCAATTTTTTTTAATTTTTTTCCGGACCTTTTAAATTGCCTCGATTTTCCCGCTAGAGGGCGCGTTTAAGTCTAAAAATTTACTTAAAGCTCACGTGACCAGCTGTCTGCTATTAAGTTTCGAACCTCGAGCGAATGAGCGCGCGGTGGGATTTCATGCGAATTAAGCCTAATTACGTACGGAACCTGGGTAATCTGGATAAGTCAGGGAATTGGAAAATAGGGTAAAAAGTCGGGGATTTAAAATGTTTTCGTAAAAAGTCAGGGATATGTCAGGGATCTCGTTTTGTATATCAAACAATGCTTGGAGCAATGCTAAATATGAGCCAGGTGTGATAAAGTGGGCTGGGCACCTTAAAATGGTCAGGGATATTGCGAAAATTTGGTCAGGGATAACCTGGCAAAGTCAGGGATTTTCAATGTAAAAATTTCGTACGAACCCTGATATTAGTAAGTGTATTAAAGAGACTAAGAAGCGCCATCTATCTACCACACAAGTCAAATATATATGGGTGAGGGGCCCCCCTTCAAAGCAAGCGTGCATGGGCCTTGTATATCTCGTTGGTAGTGCATCATAATGCTAGAAACTAACTGAGAGCTTGTTCGAGAACGACAAGCGAGGATTGAAGTACTACACTCGGTGGTTAATTTTGCAGTCCATCTTCTTATTTAGTCTTTGACAGCGCCTCACCAGGGGTCGCTTTACCTCGAATCTATGACCTACGTCACTCACTTCATGACAAGCTCCAGTTTGTAACCAGTGACAAACTTATGGTTGAACATATAAACTTTGGCTCATACTCGAGCGTGTAAAAATTTAAATAACGATCATTTTTTCTTCAGCATGTCTTTAAACTCGAACAAGAAGAATATTTCCGAGAGCAAATCGAGTGGAAATTAATTGAATATTACGATAATCAGCCATGTATTGATCTCATTGAAAGTAAACTTGGCATTCTTGACCTTCTGGATGAAGAATGCAGGGTAAGAATTAAACCGCTCGCTAAAACTTTTCTGCGAACTTGTGGTCTTGCATGGACACTTTTTATCCCTGTTGCTTGACCTTATAGTTTCATTGTTATTCATTACTTATTGACCTGCCCTGCAGTGCAAGAGTCAAGGACTTTACTTGTCGCGTTTGTTCTTTAAAAGCAGTGACGTAGCAGGAAATAGATTATCAATAGACTGCTCGCAATTTCTAAAAGTCTAATTGTTTAACTTAAATTTTTTCGTGATAGATGCCTAAAGGCAGTGACCAAACTTGGTGCCAGAAACTATTCGAGCAGTGTAAAAAATGGGAGCATTTTGAGAAACCTAGACTCTCACAAACGTCATTCCTTATTCGCCATTTTGCCGACAAAGTGACATACGACTCTTCCGGATTCCTAGAGAAAAATCGTGATACTGTTATGGAGGAACATATTAATATATTGAAAGCTAGTCAGGTTTGTGGATTTCTCTTTCCTACTTAAAGGGGCTCTCCGTAGCGGTTTTAGTGAAGTCCGCCTTAAGTTCCGGGGGAAAAACACCCAGCTCTTTGGCCACAATGAATGGTGCCACCGTCGTGGTGGGGCATGGGTAGCAGTATGCTAAACAAACGGTTTGACTCCACCCCTTCACCCCAACAGCTCCAGCCAGTCCCTTTAAATCTTCTAATTGTCAGCTCTGAGAATGACTCAGGGTTCATACAAACCTGGAAAACCTGGAAAAATCAGGGAAATAAATAGTTGACAAAAACCTCAGGGAAAATTCATGGAAATTTCGAATTTTTAGTAAAATTCAGAGAAATTTGCTTCAAACAGGGGCCGAGTAATTAAGCAAATCAGGGTTCATACAAACCTGGAAAAATCAGGGAAATTTCGAATTTTTAGTAAAATTCTGGGAAATCAGGGAAATTTTCTTCAAACAGGGGCCGAGTAATTAAGCAAATCAGGGTTCATACAAACCTGGAAAAATCAGGGAAATAATTAGTTGACAAAAACATCAGGGAAATAATTAGTTGACAAAAACCTCAGGGAAATAATTAGTTGACAAAAACCTCAGGGAAATTATCGAATTTTTAGTAAAATTCAGGGAAATTTGCATCAAACAGGGGCAAAATGTTCATAAACATACCCTCCATAGTATTAACATTACACCCAACTTTGGGGTCTCATAACTCTGGTTATATTAGAGATATGGGGATGTCCTTTGATTATGTAATAGTCCTATTTGCCCCCCCCCCTCCGTTAACATTTGCTCCATAGGATACTCCATATACGGGAAAAACCTGGAAATCTCAGTGAAATTTGTTTTCTAAAAGTTGTATGAACCCTGAATGTACTATTTTCAACTGTTAATTATAACTTAATTAATAGTGTTAAAATTGAAGTAATATACCGTTTTTATATTTCAATTTACGTAGGTTCAGTTAGTTGCGGAGCTGTTTGAAGAAGTTGATCCGGCAAAAGCCACTAAAGGTTTGAAAACAGTTACTGTGAAGTCAGCCGCTCAAGGGCCTGGAAAATCCCAAAAACAGAATAAAAAGACAGTGGGCTCGCAGGTCAGTTGGTTATAATTGTTTGCATCCTTCTTCAGTCAATCTTAAGGCTCTTTCAGACGATCCAACTTTTTGACTCGGCTTGTTGAGTCAACTCGAGTTGAATGAAGCTGTTGGGTTGTGTGAATTGAAGCTTTGAGTTGAGTCACAAAAAACATTTGGGTAGGAAAATTTGGATCTGTGATCCAGTTTTTACTGACTCAACTTTATGATTTCATATCTTCAGCCAATCAAAATGAATTATATAAAAAATAAACACTTTTTGTGGCTTAACTCTTACATCGTCTGATTTCCCTACTGCCGTTCTCTCTAAAGGCTCTTTCAGACGATCCAACTTTTTGACTCAGCTCGATGGGTCAAAAAGTTGTATCAACTTGCCCAACTTTTGAAGGGAAAAGTGAAATAAATCCTTCCTATTCACACGACTAAATTTTTACCGCCAAATGGAACTTTTTAAGCGCCACCTACCTTGGCACTTACGAAATAACCCGCGTAAAAGGCTTTTTTGTAATTCATTTTGATTGGCTGGAGAAATGAACTTAAAAAGTTGAGTCAGCAAAAATTGGATCAATTTTTCCTATCCAACTTTTTGCTGACTCAACTCATCGAGCAGCGTCTATTCACATGATCCAACTAGTTGATTCAACTCGGGTTGGCCCATCAAGCTGAGTCAAAAAGTTGGATCGTCTGAAAGAGCCTTAACATCGTCTATGATTTCCTTACTGCTGTTCTCTCTTATTTGCCTTTCATTAGTCTAAAGGCTCTTTCAGACGATCCAACTTTTTGACTCAGCTTGATGGGTCAACTCGAGTTGAATCAACTAGTTGGATCGTGTGAATTTGAACTGGATGAGTTGAGTCACCAAAAAAGCTGGCTAGGAAAAATTGGATCAGTGATCCAATTTTTGCTGACTCAACTTTTTAATTTCATTTCTTCAGCCAATCAAAATTAATTACAAAAAAAAGCTTTTTTCGCTGGTTATTTCGTAAGTGCCAAGGTAGGTGGCGCTTAAAAAGTTCCGTTTGGCGGTACAAGTTTAGTCGTGTGAATAGGAAGGATTTATTTCACTTTTCTCTTCAAAAGTTGGGCAAGTTGATACAACTTTTTGACCCATCGAGATGAGTCAAAAATTTTGACCCATCGAGATGAGTCAAAAAGTTGGATCGTCTGAAAGAGCCTTTAGAGTCTTGTATTAATTTGAATGGTATTTTTTTTTTATTTTAATTTTTCAGTTTAGAGAATCATTGGGTCTTCTTATGGCAACTTTGAACGCAACTACGCCTCACTATGTCAGATGTATTAAACCCAATGATGATAAAGAAGCTTTTAAATTTGATCCTAAACGAGCGGTTCAACAACTCAGGGCCTGTGGTGTATTGGAAACTGTCAGAATAAGCGCGGCTGGATTTCCATCCAGGTATTTAATGATCTTCGTGTGTCAATTTAGAATAGAATGGTCAGAATAGACACACATTTTTAGATTAATAAAATAACATCAGAATCATTAACGAAACAAACCATAAGTTTATTATAAGATATGTTCCCCATAAGTTTGTCACTGGTTTCAAACTGGAGCTTGTAGGTCATAGATTCTTGTAAAGCGACGCCTGGTGAGGCCCTGTCAAAGGCTTAGTACTGGGTTCATACAAACCTGGAAAACAGGGTTTATACAAACCTGGAAATATCAGGGAAATAAATAGATCACAAAAACCTCAGGGAAAACTCGTGGAAATTTAGAATTTGCGTCAAGCAGGGGCCGAGTAATTGAGCAAAATGTTCGTGAACATTCCCTCCATAGGATTAACATTACACTAAACTTTGGAGGCTCATAACTCTGGTTATATTAGAAATACGGGGATGTCTTTTGATTATGTAATAGTCATATTTCCCCCCCCCCCTCCTTCGTTAGCATTTGCTCCATGTTATACGGGAAAAGCCTGGAAAACTCAGGGAAGTATATTGGGAAAAACATGGAAATCTCAGGGAAATTTGTTTTCCAAATGTTGTATGAACCCTGTAGTAAGCAGATGGACTTCAAAATTAACCAAGTGTAGTACTTCAATTCTCACTTGTCTTTCTCGAACTAGCTCGAGCTGTAAGTCTCTAGCATTATGAAGTATAATAAATGTTATACTCCTGGAACATATCTTATAAACAGATGACCAGCGGTTTGCGTATATTTTCGGGTACCCGTCTTCGGGTCTCTGTCTCTTAAACATTTTTTAGGACCCTAACGGGTACCCGAGTCCCAATTTTAAGCCTTTGCCAGTACCCGCCGAGTGTCTGACGGGTCCAGTTTATGACGTTGCCGCGCATGTTTCAATACAGCCCTGCTGATGACGAAACTGATCAAAATGGTTCGAATGGTATATTTTTATATTCTCACTTTTTAGATGGACGTACTTGGACTTCTTAAATCGGTATAGAGTACTTAGTCGAAGGAAGGATGTCAATAGAAATGACTTAAAGCTCTCTTGTCAAAAAATACTTGAAAATGTTATAAAAGTAAGTCTTTTCTACCATTAACCATTGATAATTAGCTAATGTCGTCAAATACGCTCCTATATATGCTCATAATTATAAAATTTTGTAGTCCATGCATTGGAAACCGGTAAGTTACTGACTGCTACATGTTTTATGAGCGTCATGCACGACTTGTTTACTGTTAAAGCATTAATTACCTAATAAGTTAAAATAGAAGTAAGATGAGACTAGAAGTACTGAGCTAACCAAATTCTTCACTCGGCGAAAGTGAATATTCTTGATAACACAAGAACGGTTGGCCCTCTGGTGGCGGTTTCTGAATTTTTCCCTCCAAAACGTGAGACGCTCGTGGCGGTAGACGGCCGAACTAGATTCAAGCACCCGCGTCCGTGTTCCGCGGCTTTAGCTTGAGGGGAAGGGGGTAGGAAATTATTATGGAACTCGAGCAATTTTTTTCTCTCTAGTGTAGACGCGATGGAAGTGGCGGCATAAAATCCTCAAATTTGTTCACTAGTGTCAGGATCTACTATCAATGCTAGAGCCCTTCACTTCTAGTCTCATCTTACTTCTGGTTAAAATGACCATGCGTATGACACTCCTCATAGCCCAAAAGCAAAATTTGTTTAAGCATGATATGTTACCAACCAATGTAGATTTTGGTAAGACAGGCAATTAATTATTTAAGTATTAGCTAAGTGTTGGCATTTTCAACTGAAATGTTCGTGTAAAATTTAACATATTAATTAACACCTTATACCTTGATTAGAAAGCACGCCAACCTTACATTGAATGCGAGATCTTTTGACGTATCTGAGTGATTTAACTCTTTATCAACTTTTAAACAGGAGGAAGACAAATTCCAATTTGGCAAAACCAAAATATTCTTTAGAGCTGGACAAGTGGCGTATCTTGAAAAATTGAGAGCCGATAAACTTCGAACATGCGCGTTAATCGTTATCAAACACATCCGAGGATGGGTACTCAGGAAGAAATATGTGTTACTTAAGAAAGTGACTCTTAGACTCCAATGTCGTGGACGAGGATTTTTGGCCAGAAAGTAAGTAACTTAAAGTGAACTTTACCCCAAAAACTATTTCAGGTAGAACAATGGTTCGGGGATTCCTTTAAAATGCTATATTTTTATACCTTTCCCATATTCCAGGAGTGTGCGGGTACCCGAACCTGATACCCGAAACATATATTTTAGGACCCGAACGGGTACCCGAGTCCTTTGCCAATATTGACCCGCCGTGTCTGACAAAGTCCCCATGGGTCCAGTTCATGACGTTACCGCGCATGTTTCAATAATTCTGCCTTTCATAATTAATTAATTTAATTAGTAACAAGTTATTAATTAATATTGTTTAATGAGTGACACTATGGGATAATGGCCCAGCTTTGAAATCTAGCTTTTAATTGGACTGTAAGGGAAAAAAAAGACCCGAATTGGACCCGAAAGCTAATTTTGGGGATTTTGCAGCTCGGATCCCCCCAGACGGGTAATTGAAAATTGGACCCGATACCCGAGGGTAAAGTTTTCTATTACCCGGAGTTTACCCGACACCCAAAAATCTGGACCCGACAGCCATGCTATATTCATTTATAACTACATGAGGAAATTTCTTATAAAATCCTATATTTTATGATTTAATTAATTTCTTTCAGGCAAGCCCAATTCCTTCGCTGCACTAAGGCGGCTATTAAAATTCAGAAATGCGTTAAAGGATGGTTGCAACGTACCAAATACAACCGAATGAAGCGAACGGCTCTTATAATACAAACTCACGCTAGAGGAAAATGGGCCCGGGAGCGATTTTTAGAAATGAGAAGAAACGCTGCCAGTATTGTAATTCAAAAGAACGTTCGATGCTTTCTCGCTAAAAGAAGATATCAAAAGAATCAGAGACGTGTCGTTATATGTCAATCGGCTATTAGAAGATTTTTGGCTCGAAGGAAGTTGAAGAAATTGAAGGTATGTCATGTTAAATGGAATTGCAGGGTGGGGTGGTGTAGCGGTTAGCGGTTAGCGCTTTCGCCTCGCAGCAAGAGGATCCCGGACGGGATCCCGGACTGTGGCACCGGGTGAAAATCTGGGAACAAATCCTTCTGCGTAGAGTTTGCAAGTTCTCTCCCCGCTTGTAAAAAGGAGTTTTCCTCTGCGGTCTAACCCGGTTTCTCCTTTCCATTAAAACTTAACGGTAATAGTTAGTATAGGGCGCTGTAGGTTAGCTGTGGCATGGGGGCTAGCCCCCTGCACCCCTCTATGCAATGTAAAAGGGACCCACCTGTAAACAAGCCACAGGCTTAGTGTGGAAATCCCTTCATAGACAAAGCTTAGATTATTATTAAGTCAAGACCTATTAATTTTTATTTGAAACGGCTCTGAAAATAATTATTGTTTCAAATTATAATCATGTATCTACAATAGTATAGAATATATGCGCAATTAAGGTTTTTTACGTGATCCTATTTGTTAGGACGTTCCTAAATGAATGAAGGTGCGTGAATACCAATTTTTGGGTATTGACCCAGTTACCGAATAACAAAAATTTTCCTTCTCAAAAACCGAATAGAATACCTAATAGAGCTATTTCAGAGGGGGTAATGGCTACGTCACCAATGCTATTTGCCCATAGAGAAAACCCTCACAAAATGTCCGCCCTACACTCAAAGGCAGGCCCAATTTTCGTAGCAGACGAAATTTTTCCCCCACTGAAATAGCTCTATAGTTACGCCATGAAAAATTTTTCACTGCCCGATTAATTGCGAATAGTTAAGCCTAGTATTCGCGAATAGTTAATGCCAAGCAAGGAGAAAAACATTTAGGAGCTTCTATATTTCAAAATAACTCTCCTCATTGGTCGCCGAGTATTTCTTGAAATTTTTCTAGGTAGTTTTTGATCAGGGTTGCCACAGTACCTGGAAAACCTGGAAAAGTCAGGGAATTTAAAAATGGGCCGAAAAGTCAGGGAATTTTAAAAGTTTCGGCAAAGTCAGGGAATTTGATATTAGTGGGTAAAATTTCTGGGTGATAAGTCTTTATTGAAAGAGTAATGAAAGTTTCTCCTCATCCTCTCTTAACACAGAGTGAACTCTAGAGCAGTCCTTAAAAATGCTGTCTAGAATTGTTCTTGTAATGTAAATGCCTTTAAAAAAGGGGTCTTAGACTGTTATTTATAGTTTAAATGTTTCTTAATAATTTTGGTGCAACAAATACATTGGGAAACTTAATGTAGATCGAGTTTATTTAATTATAAGCACTTAAAACGTGCCTAACGCTTAGGGTCTACGGGAAATAAACTTAATTGCTTGTATCTTATTTTATACTGAAGATGGATGCGTGGTTCCACTTTGAAATATGCGTTACTTTATATACACTCTTTCAAATAGAAAATAACAAATTAGGCCTAGCAAGGAATTTTATTTAAAAAGAAAGCGAATTTGCAATTTTATATCATATTTTCGCACGAAAGTGGTATTATGTAATGTTACACTTTCAATTCTCTACTTTCAAAATATCAAGTTTTTAATATAATTGAACCAAAGTTTCTATTTTTAAAATCCATTGAAAAATCACGACAAACTCAGTTTCGATATATAAATAATTTAGTCTTGTCGAGCTTGTTCGCCCTTTTGATGACGTCACTATGACGTGAGGTAAAAAAAGCGCGGGAATCCTATACGCGTTTCGAGCTTCTCGCCAGTCTAAACTCTGGGTCTGATCGCGGAGAGTGACACCATCTCACGTGAAAAATATATCTGTGACGTCAGCCTACGGGAAACGTTTTAGCCTTTCGTAAAAAGTGGATTTTAAATAATTTCTTATGAAGCATTTTCAAAAATGCATATTGCAGCCAAATGAGCAGAAATCGGGGAATTAAAAGCTTGATGTTTTTGAATTGACAGAAATTAATTCTATCTTTTGTTATATAAATCGGAGGTTTTGCAAACGAAGCTTTAAGGAATATATTTTATTTAAAAGAAAAACGTTAATAATTATTTTTGTAAATAGGTGGAGGCCAAATCGGTTGAACACGTCAAAAAGCTCAACAAAGGTCTTGAAAACAAGATTATATCACTTCAACATAAGATTGAGGAGTTGGTACGTAATATTCTGTAGCCGCTGTTCATTAAGACATTAGTTGTCAGTAATTATATATATATCTTTTCATTCATTAGTCTAAAGAGAATAAGACGCTCAAACGTAAAGAGGTTGAAGTTAAGCAGCTTACCGAGAAATTGGAACAATCCCGCCATCTGGAAACGGAAGTGAAACAAACTAACAACAAAGTTCTTACGCTAGAAGAGGAATTGGCTTCGCTGAGAACTCAGTTAAGTCACTTGCAAGACGAAAAGAAGGATTGGATAACCGAGAAGGCAACGATAGAAAAGGAACGAGACCTCGCTATCAATTCCCTAAACACCGAAAATAGTCAGCTGAAAGCCAACTTGGACCTTCTGAATGAAGAAATTAAGATTAAAGAGAAAGGAACGGAAGGTGAGATTTACCAATTTTGTCACTTTTCCGGCCGCCATTTTCATTTTAAACGGTGCAGTAGCTCTTTTTCGGGGTTGCCACGGGTCAGGGAATTTAAAAAATGGGCCAAAAAGGTCAGGGAAAAGTCGGGAAATTTTAAAAATTTCAGCAAAGTCGGGGAATTTTATTTTAGTGGGTAAAATTAAATTTCTGGGGATAAGTCTTTATTGAAAGAGTAATGAAAGTTTCTCCTCATCCTAATCTCTTAACACAGAATGAACTCTAGAGCAGTCCTTAAAAATGTCTAGAATTGTTTTTATAAAGTAAACGCTCTCTGACTGTTATTTATAGTTAAAATATTTCTTAATTATTTTGGTGCAACAAATTCATTGGGAAACTTAATGTAGATCGAGTTTATTTAATTATAAGCACTTAAAACGTGCTCTAAACATTTACACTTTCGGCCTAAAAAGGTCAGGGAAAATCTCAGAAAAAGGTCAGGGAATTTGGTTCTGAAAATTTTTTTTTTCTACTTATTATAAGACCAATCTGCATAGTGAAACTTAAAGGGAGGGTGAAGTAGAAAATTAAGTGATTTTTTATCGATACTTAGATTCCAAGATCATTCTGCATAGTGAAACATTCAGGAAATATCTCAGAATGAATTTAAAATTAAATTAGGTTCAGATTTTAAGGATAATTTTAAAGAAGCCCCTCCGACCAATCGCGTAACGCCCTGCCTTTTTATTAACAAAATTCTCGTGGCACGCTCCATGTCTCGCGCCACGATTGTCACGTCGCGCGCAAATTTTATCAAATCTCGCGATAAATTTCATTCGACACGGAACGTGCCACGAGAATTTTGTTAATGAAAAGGCAGGGCGTTACGCGATTGGTCGGAAATACATTCGGAAATATTTCCTGAATGTTTCACTATGCAGATGCAGACTGGTCTTGTAATTTGTAGAAGAATCGATAAAAAATCATTTGATTTTCTACTTCACCCTCCCTTTAAAGGAAATTTCTAGAAAATAACGAAGTTGTTCAATTAACAAGTTTTTAAGATTGTTAGTGAACAATTAAACATTTATCATGTTCTTTTCAATATAAATGCTCATGAGCACATCGTCTGCTAAAGTTCAAAGCCTTGGATTTGAATATTTGTAGACTCTTTAAGAAGTTTATAAAAGCTGCTCAAACCTTTCTCGAGTATCTCAATATGTTGTTATCGAGTATTGAATTGAGTACTCGGCTCGATGCTCGAACTTAACGAATACACGAACACCACTGACCAGTTATCTTTTATTTTTATTTTTCTTAATAGACATCACACACTTTTAATTTTCAGAAATACTGAAATCTAAAATCGAAAATGAGAAAAAAATGCTCTTGGATGAATTTGAATCGGAACGCAAGGCTTACCAAAAATTAATGCGGGAGTACGCGCGTATGGAACAACGTTGCGAAAGCATGCAGAATGAAATGTCACGTGTTAAAGGGGGAGGGGGAAATCTGGATCTTCCTTATCAATCTCACAAGAGAACAGCCTCGGACATCAGCCTACTCAGTATTCAGACGGATGCTACGGAAGTTATTCACGATGATGTCTCCGATACCATGGATTCCGAGGTATTAATTGCAGTTATAGCCTGAAAGTATTCGGGATATCGCAAGAAAGTAGAAATAACAGGGTTCGTGCACGACCTGGAAATCCTGGAAAAATCAGGGAAATTGGAAATGGGCCTTAAAAAGTCAGGGAAAAGTCAGGAAAATTGAAAATGGGCCTAGAAGGTCAAGGGGAAAGTCA
Organism: Phalangium opilio; assembly: GCF_054372755.1. Lineage (NCBI taxonomy): Eukaryota > Metazoa > Arthropoda > Arachnida > Opiliones > Phalangiidae > Phalangium > Phalangium opilio. The sequence goes on along the minus strand of NW_028324146.1, from coordinate 3,185,979 downwards.
GGGAAATTGAAAATGGGCCTAAAAGGTCAGGGGAAAGTCGGGGAAATTGGAAATGGGCCTAAAAGGCCAGGGGAAAGTCAGGGAAATTGGAAATGGGCCTAAAAGGCCAGGGGAAAGTCAGGGAAATTGGAAATGGGCCTAAAAGGCCAGGGGAAAGTCAGGGAAATTGGAAATGGGCCTAAAAGGCCAGGGGAAAGTCAGGGAAATTGGAAATGGGCCTAAAAGGTCAGGGAAATTGGAAATGGGCCTAAAAGGTCAGGGGAAAGTCAGGGAAATTGGAAATGGGCTTAAAGGTCAGGGGAAAAGTCGGGGAAATTGGAAATGGGCCTAAAAGGTCGGGGAAAAGTCAGGGAAATTGGAAATGGGCCTAAAAGGTCGAAGGGAAAGTCAGGGAAATTGGAAATGGGCCTAAAAGGTCGAAGGGAAAGTCAGGGAAATTGGAAATGGGCCTAAAAGGTCGAAGGGAAAGTCAGGGAAATTGGAAATGGGCCTAAAAGGTCAAGGGAAAGTCAGGGAAATTGGAAATGGGCCTAAAAGGTCGAAGGGAAAGTCAGGGAAATTGGAAATGGGCCTAAAAGGTCAAGGGAAAGTCAGGGAAATTGGAAATGGGCCTAAAAGGTCAAGGGAAAGTCGGGGAAATTGGAAATGGGCCTAAAAAGGTCAGGGGAAAGTCGGGAAAATTGAAAATGGGCCTAGAAGGTCAAGGGGAAAGTCAGGGAAATTGAAAATGGGCCTAGAAGGTCAAGGGGAAAGTCAGGGAAATTGAAAATGGGCCTAGAAGGTCAAGGGGAAAGTCAGGGAAATTGAAAATGGGCCTAAAAGGTCAGGGGAAAGTCGGGGAAATTGGAAATGGGCCTAAAAGGCCAGGGGAAAGTCAGGGAAATTGGAAATGGGCCTAAAAGGCCAGGGGAAAGTCAGGGAAATTGGAAATGGGCCTAAAAGGTCAGGGGAAAGTCAGGGAAATTGGAAATGGGCTTAAAGGTCAGGGGAAAAGTCGGGGAAATTGGAAATGGGCCTAAAAGGTCGGGGAAAAGTCAGGGAAATTGGAAATGGGCCTAAAAGGTCGAAGGGAAAGTCAGGGAAATTGGAAATGGGCCTAAAAGGTCGAAGGGAAAGTCAGGGAAATTGGAAATGGGCCTAAAAGGTCGAAGGGAAAGTCAGGGAAATTGGAAATGGGCCTAAAAGGTCGAAGGGAAAGTCAGGGAAATTGGAAATGGGCCTAAAAGGTCAAGGGAAAGTCAGGGAAATTGGAAATGGGCCTAAAAGGTCGAAGGGAAAGTCAGGGAAATTGGAAATGGGCCTAAAAGGTCAAGGGAAAGTCGGGGAAATTGGAAATGGGCCTAAAAAGGTCAGGGGAAAGTCGGGGAAATTGGAAATGGGCCTAAAAAGGTCAGGGGAAAGTCGGGGAAATTGGAAATGGGCCTAAAAAGGTCAGGGGAAAGTCGGGGAAATTGGAAATGGGCCTAAAAAGGTCAGGGGAAAGTCGGGGAAATTGGAAATGGGCCTAAAAAGGTCAGGGGAAAGTCGGGGAAATTGGAAATGGGCCTAAAAAGGTCAGGGGAAAGTCGGGGAAATTGGAAATGGGCCTAAAAAGGTCAGGGGAAAGTCGGGGAAATTGGAAATGGGCCTAATAGGTCAAGGTTAAAGTCAGGAAAATTGAAAATGGGCCTAGAAGGTCAAGGGGAAAGTCAGGGAAATTGAAAATGGGCCTAGAAGGTCAAGGGGAAAGTCAGGGAAATTGAAAATGGGCCTAAAGGTCAGGGGAAAGTCGGGGAAATTGGAAATGGGCCTAAAAGGCCAGGGGAAAGTCAGGGAAATTGGAAATGGGCCTAAAAGGTCAGGGAAATTGGAAATGGGCCTAAAAGGTCAGGGAAATTGGAAATGGGCCTAAAAGGTCAGGGGAAAGTCAGGGAAATTGGAAATGGGCTTAAAGGTCAGGGGAAAAGTTGGGGAAATTGGAAATGGGCCTAAAAGGTCGGGGAAAAGTCAGGGAAATTGGAAATGGGCCTAAAAGGTCGAAGGGAAAGTCAGGGAAATTGGAAATGGGCCTAAAAGGTCGAAGGGAAAGTCAGGGAAATTGGAAATGGGCCTAAAAGGTCGAAGGGAAAGTCAGGGAAATTGGAAATGGGCCTAAAAGGTCGAAGGGAAAGTCAGGGAAATTGGAAATGGGCCTAGAAGGTCAAGGGGAAAGTCAGGGAAATTGAAAATGGGCCTAAAAGGTCAGGGGAAAGTCAGGGAAATTGGAAATGGGCCTAAAAGGTCAGGGGAAAGTCGGGGAAATTGGAAATGGGCCTAAAAGGCCAGGGGAAAGTCAGGGAAATTGGAAATGGGCCTAAAAGGTCAGGGAAATTGGAAATGGGCCTAAAAGGTCAGGGGAAAGTCAGGGAAATTGGAAATGGGCCTAAAAGGTCGGGGAAAAGTCAGGGAAATTGGAAATGGGCCTAAAAGGTCGAAGGGAAAGTCAGGGAAATTGGAAATGGGCCTAAAAGGTCGAAGGGAAAGTCAGGGAAATTGGAAATGGGCCTAAAAGGTCGAAGGGAAAGTCAGGGAAATTGGAAATGGGCCTAAAAGGTCAGGGGAAAGTCAGGGAAATTGGAAATCGGCCTAAAAAGGTCAGGGGAAAGTCGGGGAAATTGGAAATGGGCCTAAAAAGGTCAGGGGAAAGTCGGGGAAATTGGAAATGGGCCTAAAAAGGTCAGGGGAAAGTCGGGGAAATTGGAAATGGGCCTAAAAAGGTCAGGGGAAAGTCGGGGAAATTGGAAATGGGCCTAAAAGGTCAGGGGAAAGTCAGGGAAATTGGAAATGGGCCTAAAAGGTCGAAGGGAAAGTCTGGGAAATTGGAAATGGGTCTAAAAGGTCAGGGGAAAGTCAGGGAAATTGGAAATGGGCCTAAAAGGTCGAAGGGGAAAGTCTGGGAAATTGGAAATGGGTCTAAAAGGTCAGGGGAAAGTCAGGGAAATTGGAAATGGGCCTAAAAGGTCAGGGGAAAGTCTGGGAAATTGGAAATGGGCCTAAAAGGTCACGGAAATTGAAAATGTACTTGAAAGGTCAGGGAATAATATATTAGAGGGAAAGTCTGGATAACAGTGTCAGGGTAACCAGAAAATGTGTTGTCTGAGATTTGACCAGAGCCCCAAATTTATGATTTACTTAGTTAAGTTAAATTTAAACGAAATAGTTGACTTATTTTTATAACAATAACAACTCGTGCAAAAATGATTCGAGTGATTTTAGATTGGTTTTCATATATGTTCGCCATGTACGTTATTGCAAATGGTCAGGGAAATTTGTGGAATTTAGTCAGGGAATTTCATTCCAAACATTTTGTACGAAGCCCTGTAGAAACTAAGGAAAATAGTTTTCTGCAAAAGTACAAGTTTATAATGCCAGGGATTAAATGTTTTTGAAGGATATTGGCTACGGCTCTGTTCGAATGAAGGAAAAAGATGGCGTGCATTTAAAACTTGACGATATCACGTGGGACAAATCGGCCAGCAAGGAAGGAAGTCCTGGAGAGTTTTACGATCAGGTTTGATTTTAATATCTTTAATAGCCTATGATTGAAACTAGAAACTTTCTGCGGTGTTTTAACAGGGTAGACACCAGGCATTTTCCTTAAACACTTAGTAATATAGACATCAACCGCTTCTTATAACCGTAATGTTAAAAAGGGGGCACTTAATAGACGACTTTCGGTTTTTTGACGATTCATTTGAACATGAGCCAGCCTCTAATAAATGCATAGTATATCAAAAGTCTCTGGTCAAAACCCTCCTTAGTTCGGGGTTCTTATGTAACCTGGAAGACTTGGAGATAATGGAAAAAATTGGGGTATAGGTCATGGGTTTAAAGGTCAGGTTCAAGTCAAAGATTGTTATAACTTTTTGAAAAAGTCAATCATTTCTTGGGATCTAAGACCATTAAGCACGGATGTACTGGAATGGTAAGCTAAACCCCCATTCTTCAAATGGCATCGCCTATCGTCGCCCCTAGCGGGAGAGTCCAGTAACTCTTCGACTCGTAAATCATGTTATGGCTTTGGTTTTGAGTCGAAAAGTTTTCAACATTGGTCGAGGCGTGGCGCTAGAGACGCGCTGCCCTAAAAGAACCAGTCCATCTGTGTTTGATGCTCTTAGTTGTGACTCAATGCGAAATTATGGACTGAAAGTTATCAAGTAGGCTCTGGTAAACACGTACCACCTGGGAAAGTCGTGGCTTTTAAAGGGTCTGTAAAGAAGGCATCGGCGGGTGGGTAAAAATTATTTGAAATACGTCCCAGGCACGTGACTGAGAAAAGGCGTGGTTAAAAGAAGCTTAAAGTTGGTTTTATTTCGAAAACTACCACTTAAAGGGAATTGGCGCTGCAATCTCTCGAAAAACAAGGACTAGGTGTCCAATTCTACAGTTTCTACTCCATTTGGAGTCTTTGTAACTTGGCGTCACGTGGTGCTTGTGACGTATTTTAAAAAATTTAACCCACACGCCGATGCTTTCTTTGCGGTCTTAAAATTTCATACTTAACTCTATTTTAAAAGTGAACTTTTGTAAAATGGTATTTACTTCATTTTGAGTTAATATTCAAGTACTGTACTTAGGCTATGTTAGAGAAAGTTCTTTCATCTGGGGATGGTGAGCAAGTAGCGAGACTAAATGCAAAGTTGAAGGAACTGATGACTGAAAATGAAAGACTTCTGTATAAAATCAAGACTATGCAGAATGGACAGGAATTTGATACGCCTAAGGAGGAAAAGTTGGCGCAAGACTCCATTAGGGTATATTAATTGATATTGATTGCAGTGACTGTTTTCAAGAAAGTATTTTGTTTAATTGGTTTTTAATTTTAGTTGCACGAGCTAACGATGGAGAATGCCAAGATCAAGGAAGACTTGAAGAGAATGCGAAGCGTCGCGTTAAGTTCGGATCCATCAAATAATACGAAAGAAGTTATGGGTATGTCTCTCTTTTTACTTTTGCGCTCTTTAGAGCTAGCGAAAGTATTGTTCCGACCCTTGCTGGCAGGCTGGGCGCCTTTTCTATCCCCCATTTCCCCCTTTTTTCGCGTACACGGTCGGATATTTGCAAAGAACCACTCTTAGGTGGCTCTGCAACATCAATATAAATTTTTATTTAAGAAAATATTTTGCGCTTTGGATCCCCACTTTTCTCCTCAGATTATTGACTAAGCAAGCTGAGCCACGGAGGGATGTTGACAAGCTACAGTTATTTGGTAAAGCGTATCTCGTGAAGAGATAATCGTCGCCTGGGAACGGCCGCGATTCACTTATTTAATTGAACTGAAAACCAAATTCTTACTAGATTTGTTTTATTCATAAACGGAATGCTATTTTATAAACAGTGGAAAAAACCGAAAATTATAAATTTGCCGGGGTCATCTTATAATGAATATAGTAATACTAATACTAATTCTAGTCACTAGAGGCAGCGCAAAAGTGTAATCTGGCCGGTGCCATCTTGTTTTAGTTATGGAATCAGTATTTACAAAATCGGGTTAACGTTATTAAGAACGACGAATCATAGCTCGCATACTTCATTGAGGAGATTCGTCTGCTTATATTTTGACTCCACCCCATAAACTTAGTTTATAGCGACTTGTAGTGGTAAAAAAGCAAAGCGGGCAACAATGCGATGTACCTCCCGATTTAGTGGAATTAAGTTTTAAAGTTAAGAATTAATGTTTCTAGCTTTGTGTTAAAATATTATTTACTTAACCACCTTTTAAGCCCAAAATATAAGAGATATGGCCGATAGATGGCGAGCGTGAGTTTTTAGATTATAAGGCACTCCCATGGAAATATTCAAAGTAGGAGAGGACGGGTAGGGAATTTGCTATAGTCTGCTACCACGAACTTTCTTGTGACGTCACACCCTCCAATCTCTTACCTCTGTTTGGCGACCATATTGGAAGTCGTCAGCTCAGGCCATACAATTTAGACTACCAATGTTGACGTCACGTTCTCGTAGCTCCTCCCTTCTCAGCAGTACTCTATATTCAACCAGAGATAATAAAGGGAAGGAGTGGAAGCTCCTCCGCTCCACAAGCCTACAATACATGTTGCCCCTAAATATAACTAGAGGTACGAGAGAGTTTCTGGCTTGCCCGATTTTGATTGGTCTACCGTCGCGCCACCTACGATAGACTTATCAACGTATTTCACGTTATAAACGGAAACTCCTCAGTACTGCGCACTGAAGCAGGGTTCATACAAACCTGGAAAAATCAGGGAAAAAAATAGTTGACAAAAACCTCAGGGAAATTTCGAATTTTTAGTAAAATTCAGGGAAACCAGGGAAATTTGCGTCAATCAGGGGCCGAATAATTAAGCAGAATGTTCATGAACATCTCCTCCATAAGGTTAACATTACACTAAACTTTGGGGGCTCATAACTCTGGTTCTATTAGAGATATGGGGATGTCCTTTTAGTATGTTATAGTCCTATTTGTCCCACCCCCCTCTTTCGTTAACATTTGCTCCATAAGATACTCCAAATACGGGAAAAACCTGGTAAATTCGGGGAAGTATATGGGGAAAAAACCTGAAAATCTCAGGGAAATTTGCTGTTTTCCAAAAGTTGTATGAACCCTGGAACTTATATGAGTAGTTGTAATAGATCTTATTGATTTGTGGTCACTTCAATTCTGTTTAATGTAATTGGTTGAACCATGTCTTTGGTCCATTTCAGAACAATTCCACGCTATGCAAGATGAACTAGAAAGACGTAGAGATGAATGCATTCAAATGCGGTCGGTATTGGCGAATCAGCGACTAGATATAAAGAACGTTGTTGAAGAAGCTTACGCGAACAAAGTAAGTTTTTATTAATATGTTATAGTCTTGTCTCATTTTAAAGCGATATATATATCATTGCAATCTGAAGGGAGACTTAAATGAAGATGGCGAACTTCTGATGGCTTTCGAATCCCAAAAACGCCTAATACGTCATCTTGAGAGTGAACTGGAAGCCGAAAAGTTAAGCAAAAATGGTTTAGCGAAGGATATGAGAGCGGAAATTTCTAGGCTGCAAGAAGATAATGAAAGGCAACAAAAACTGATAAGCCAAGTTAGTTTTGCATAATATTCTGTATTACGATTTTCGTTTTTCTTAAAAACGGTTTTATTGTTTTAAGAACTTGAAGAGGTCACCCCAAGCTCAAACTGAAGCCATTCTACAACAAGAAATAAATCGTTTAACTGATGAAAACAACGTAAGTTAATACTTAAGTTTATGCTCTGCACTGCTTTACTATTTTTGAGCTCCAATACTTGTGACAACTTCATACCGTGCTTGATTATTTCTTCTTAACGTAATAGGATTTACGTGAAAAGAACGATAGCCTCTCTGAGCAAGTGAAGAAGCTGAAGAAGCATCTTAAGATGTACGCCACCAAGCTAAAAGAATCTGGAGGTTAGTATTTTTCATTTATTATAATTTTAATCCTTACATGATAATTTAATTTAAGAGATGCATCGAACTGATTTGTTAATCTTGGGCTTGAGGGTATGGGTTATTTAGAATTTAATGCTGTATGTTATTGAAAGCTGGTATTTTTACCTTAAATTTGTCATCCATTTTTTCCCCTTTGCAAATTTGAAAGGAATTGTAGCTAAAAAACCTACATTGTTGCTATTGGGTTCTGACGGTAAGTCTTATTGCGACCCTTTCAAGCAGTTGTTTTTTTGTATCTATTTCGTGATTAAGGGTAAATGTTCAGTAGCTGGAGAATAAAACGTCTTTGAAGCATATCGCTAGTCCATTTGAATGCTTACTTCTATAGATAGGTTTCACACATGGAGGATTCATACCATTTACACCAGGAGACCGGGGTACCTGGAGGACAAAAGCAGATGTGTTTTTGTCCGCCAGATAGCCCGGCCTCCTGGTGTAAATGGTATGAATCCTCCATGTGTGAAAACTATCTATATGTGACCATTAAACACAAATGGACTGGAATGATAAGATAAAACCCCTTAGTGGTAGAGTCCCGGAACTTTTCGACTCATGGATCGTGTTATGGCTATAGAGTAATTTCGGTTGAGAGGGGGAGTGAACTGTGTATCCCCTACGTTAGGGGCAACTTTGTACTAGAGAATACTATTTGCCCCCGGAAGGGAAGGGGAGGGGGGATAACCTTAAGGTAAGAGATAGAGGGTTATGACGTTGCCGTATATGGGAAAGAAATTACTCTATAGAGAGCTTTCAGTTGGAGGAGGAGCTGAGTCTCATGACATAATTTACGCTGCCATATTGGTGGGTTTAAAGCAGGAATGAAGCTGAGACCACCCAAAATGGCTACCAGAACAACGGTAAGACTTGGGAGGGTGTGATGTACTACTATCCCATCTGAAAGCTCTCTATGGTTTGAGTCGAAAAAGTTTCAATATTGGTCGTGGCGTGGCGCTAGAGAGGCGCTGCCCTAAAAGAACCATGCTACGTATCTCCATTCCAGTCCATCTGTGTTTAATGGTCTTAGGTTAGGGAAAATCCGGAATTTTGAAATGAAGAATTGTGTCAACCCAGATTTAGGAATTTGTTTGAAAGAATATTAATTTTGTTTAGGTATTGAAGCCCCCGCACTTGACTTATCTGGTAAAGAACACGACGCGTCGAGAACGATAATGCCAGCAATCAAACATAAAGAGGCTCAGTATTTGGGAATGTTCGAATATCGAAAGGAAGATGAGCCTGTTATCATCAGGGGTTTGATTCACGATTTAAAGCCAAAAATTGCTGTCAACCTTTTACCTGGTCTGCCAGCGTATATCATATTCATGTGCATAAGACACACTGATCATATTAATGATGATGAGAAAGTTCGAAGTCTTTTGAATAGTGGAATGACTGCTGTCAAAAGATTAATAAGGGTAAGTTCACAATGTTCTTGTCATTTCTTTTTGGGATCTGGTGGTGACAGTTTGGGAAATAGCTATCACACTTCCTCTGCTTCAAATCCAGTTGGACCGGTTTTTAAATTCAAGAAGTTAGGGCCACTTTATTAATTGCAAGGAGGGCCACTTTATTAATTGCAAGGAGGGCCACTTTATTAATTGCAAGGAGGGCCACTTTATTAATTGCAAGGAGGGCCACTTTATTAATTGCAAGGAGGGCCACTTTATTAATTGCAAGGAGGGCCACTTTATTAATTGCAAGGAGGGCCACTTTATTAATTGCAAGGAGGGCCACTTTATTAATTGCAAGGAGGGCCACTTTATTAATTGCAAGGAGGGCCACTTTATTAATTGCAAGGAGGGCCACTTTATTAATTGCAAGGAGGGCCACTTTATTAATTGCAAGGAGGGCCACTTTATTAATTGCAAGGAGGGCCACTTTATTAATTGCAAGGAGGGCCACTTTATTAATTGCAAGGAGGGCCACTTTATTAATTGCAAGGAGGGCCACTTTATTAATTGCAAGGAGGGCCACTTTATTAATTGCAAGGAGGGCCACTTTATTAATTGCAAGGAGGGCCACTTTATTAATTGCAAGGAGGGCCACTTTATTAATTGCAAGGAGGGCCACAAGTCCAAGGACCAGTTATTATTTTGGACATTAGGGGCAGTGGTCCCAAGGAAGTTTAAAAATTATTATTATTATTACCCCAAATGTTGAGACTGGTGTTTGCCAATCAGTACATTTTCATTACTTTTTTGAGCCATTTATTTAAAAGATAGTGGTGTGTTCATAGAGCCGGTTCATACAAACCTGGAAAACGGGGAAAACCTGGAAAAATCAGGGAAATAAATAGTTGACAAAAACCTCAGGGGAAAACTCAGGGAAATTTCGAATTTTTAGTAAAATTCAGGGAAATCAGGGAACTTTTCGTCAAACAGGGGCTGAGTTATTAAGCAAATGTTCATAAACATACCCTCCATAGGATTAACATTATACAAAACTATGGTCGAGGCTCATAGCTCTGGTTATATTAGAGATGTTTGCCCCCCCCCCTCCTTCGTTAACATTTGCTCCATAGGATACTCCATATACGGGAAAAACCTGGAAAATTCAGGGAAGTATATGGGAATTTAAAAACCTGGAAATCTCAGGGAAATTTGTTTTTCAAAAGGTGTATGAACCCTGATAATAGACAGTGTACTAGATATTTGATTAGTTAATTTGGCTGAATGTTTTTCTACCCCCAATTTTGCACGCTGACCTCAGATTGGAAAAAAATTTGATAGTGTGTACCTACTAATTAAGAGTAACGTCCCTGCAAGAATAGTTTCAGCTCCTTATTTAAATTGCTTTTGGGCTTGGTGTTAGTTATCAGTCAGGATGGAAACTTTCACCAGTGTCTAACCTAGATACTTGTTCTATTGCGTTGGCCTTATGGTGAATTTACCAATATTAGTGGAGAAAATAAATATCTAATAGCAAACCTTAAATGAAAGAAACCTACTTAATGGAACATTGGAAACCCTATTTCAAACGTTTAATTAGAATTGTTCAACATAATGCTGTGTAAATTGATCGACAAATGACTTTGGCTAATTTCGTTTCTTTAACTAAAGGAGTCATTTTATAAATCTCATCCTTATCAATGAACAACACAAGTTTATGGCTTGAATATAAAATTTGTGTTTTCAGAAACGACATGATGACATAGAATACACAGTGCTTTGGCTAGCGAATATATGTCGCCTTCTTCACAACTTAAAACAATACAGCGGTGATGCTGTAAGTATTCAATATTTTTAATCCATTTAGACTAGGAAAAGAACAACCGGAGCCCTCCGGGATGAACTAGGCCCATGTATGTCAAATTTTATGTGGGGGAATATCCAGTTTGTTAGGAAAAATATTTTCACCATAGATGGCGCTTATTTTTCCGTTGTGACAGGGGTCTTCCTTAAATTATCGTTGATATTTTAGGGGTCAGTCATAAAATTTTTATGATAGAGAAAAGTTTCATCCTAAAATTAACGTAAATGTTTTTGGGGCTATTCACTTTTTATTGAATCTTTCGGTTAAATGGTATTGATGACAACAAAGTAAATTAATTTCAATTAAAATAATTCAGTAAGAGTAATAAAAACGTATACTTACAATCCGCGACCTTGGCCCAAATACTTAAGCATTCGACAGGGTCACGGGGTTGAACTTTGTTTATTTTTCGGTCGTATCAGCGCCCCCAAACGGGAAAACACGGCGAACTAAATTAGTTAAAAAAATATTCTCGCTTCGCCACACGCATGGGCCTAGTTCATCCCGGAGGCTCCGGAACAACAAAATCATTAAGGAAGCTTTAAGAACAAAAGTATATTTCTTTATTATTATCCAAGTTTTCAAAGTATCAAAAGTTTACGAATTAAGCCATGCAAACACTTATTTTTGATAAACAACGGTTCAATTTTTATATTGCGAACTCTAACCGGTCTTTTAGAAACAAAAGCTTATTATGATGTTAACGTAATATTAATTATAATTAAAGGCATTCCAAACCGAGAATACTCCTAAACAAAATGAACAGTGCCTGAGAAATTTTGACCTCTCAGAGTACAGACAAGTTCTGAGTGACGTTGCTGTTTGGATATACCAAGCTGTTATCAAGATAATGGAAGAAAATGTTCAACCACTCATAGGTATTCTTTTCATTCCTTTTCCGAAACCTTTCATGTTTTCATTCCGTATGTTCTATAGTTCCTGCGGTACTGGAACATGAAGCTATACCCGGTATATCGGGAAACAAACCTCAAATGAGAGGAAGATCATCAAGCGTGGCCAGGGAGTCCGATTCGCCTGTAGATCCGCAGAAAGCGATGGATGCCTTGTTGCGTGAACTTGATGGCTTTTATCAAATCCTTAATTTGCACGGTGTTGACCCAGAATTGGTGACACAAGTCTTTAAGCAGGTAAAGTTGCCTATTCCAATCAAATATCGAATATTGCAACAAAAATCTACTCCCGAGGTTGGAAGTCGAGCCTCGGTTGTCAGTTCCTCAACGCGACCCACTTTAGCCACCAAAAGTTGAATTCTACTGAAATAATACAAAAATTTCAACATGCTCTGTTTCTTATAGCTCTTCTACTTCATTTGCGCCGGAGCACTAAACAACTTACTGTTGAGGAAGGACATGTGTCATTGGTCGAAGGGAATGCAAATTAGGTACTATAATTTTTGTTTTTAGGTATAATTAAAGTATTGCGGAAATATTGTACCTACAAAACTACTTTGTACTTGAAGATACAACTTAAGCCACTTAGAGCAGTGGTGCAGGGATCAGAAAATTCACCAAACGGAAGTAACCAAAACCCTGGACCCCATAATTCAAGCTTCGCAGCTTCTCCAGGCTAGAAAAAGTGACGAGGATGTTCAGAGCGTCTGTGCTATGTGTGATAAATTAACAACCTCCCAAGTAAGTTTAATTGAAATTTCAATTGAGATTAAGATAGTGGAAGGCTCAAGAGATAACATAATTCAAGCTAAAACTGGTAGAGATTGAATTATGATCACATAATTCATGCTAAAACTGGTAGAGATTGAATTATGATCACATAATTCATGCTAAAACTGGTAGAGATTGAATTATGATCACGTAATTCATGCTAAAACTGGTAGAGATTGAATTATGATCACGTAATTCATGCTAAAACTGGTAGAGATTGAATTATGATCACGTAATTCATGCTAAAACTGGTAGAGATCGATTTATGATCACGTATTTCATGCTAAAACTGGTAGAGATCGATTTATGATCACATATTTCATGCTAAAACTGGTAGAGATCGATTTATGATCACATATTTCATGCTAAAACTGGTAGAGATTCAATTATGATCACGTAATTCATGCTAAAACTGGTAGAGATTGAATTATGATCACGTAATTCATGCTAAAACTGGTAGAGATTGAATTATGATCACGTAATTCATGCTAAAACTGGTAGAGATTGAATTATGATCACGTAATTCATGCTAAAACTGGTAGAGATTGAATTATGATCACGTAATTCATGCTAAAACTGGTAGAGATTGAATTATGATCACGTAATTCATGCTAAAACTGGTAGAGATTGAATTATGATCACGTAATTCATGCTAAAACTGGTAGAGATTGAATTATGATCACGTAATTCATGCTAAAACTGGTAGAGATTGAATTATGATCACGTAATTCATGCTAAAACTGGTAGAGATCGATTTATGATCACATATTTCATGCTAAAACTGGTAGAGATCGATTTATGATCACGTATTTCATGCTAAAACTGGTAGAGATTGAATTATGATCACGTAATTCATGCTAAAACTGGTAGAGATTGAATTATGATCACGTAATTCATGCTAAAACTGGTAGAGATTGAATTATGATCACGTAATTCATGCTAAAACTGGTAGAGATTGAATTATGATCACGTAATTCATGCTAAAACTGGTAGAGATTGAATTATGATCACGTAATTCATGCTAAAACTGGTAGAGATTGAATTATGATCACGTAATTCATGCTAAAACTGGTAGAGATCGATTTATGATCACATATTTCATGCTAAAACTGGTAGAGATCGATTTATGATCACGTATTTCATGCTAAAACTGGTAGAGATTCAATTATGATCACGTAATTCATGCTAAAACTGGTAGAGATTCAATTGCGATCACGTAATTCATGCTAAAACTGGTAGAGATTCAATTGCGATCACGTAATTCATGCTAAAACTGGTAGAGATTGAATTATGATCACGTAATTCATGCTAAAACTGGTAGAGATTGAATTATGATCACGTAATTCATGCTAAAACTGGTAGAGATTGAATTATGATCACGTAATTCATGCTAAAACTGGTAGAGATTGAATTATGATCACGTAATTCATGCTAAAACTGGTAGAGATTGAATTATGATCACGTAATTCATGCTAAAACTGGTAGAGATTGAATTATGATCACGTAATTCATGCTAAAACTGGTAGAGATTCAATTATGATCACGTAATTCATGCTAAAACTGGTAGAGATTCAATTATGATCACGTAATTCATGCTAAAACTGGTAGAGATTGAATTATGATCACATAATTCATGCTAAAACTGGTAGAGATTGAATTATGATCACATAATTCATGCTTAAACTGGTAGAGATTGAATTATGATCACATAATTCATGCTTAAACTGGTAGAGATTCAATTATGATCACATAATTCATGCTTAAACTGGTAGAGATTGAATTATGATCACGTAATTCAATTTATGACATGTAAACAAACAGCAAGCTTAGTTTGAACCTACCTTCGTAAATAAAGCCTAGATTATTTTATTATTATTATTAAAATATAGCATAATTATAGCAATATGTTGTAAACGTCTTCCATCAGCAGATAGATATTACAATGTACAACTTTTGTTTCTCATAGATTATTAAAATTTTGAACCTGTATACCCCTGCGGATGAATTTGAAGAGAGAGTACCAGTATCATTTACTCGTCTAGTTCAAGCTTGTCTTCAAGAAAGAGACGAGAAAATGTTGGAGACGAATCCTTTGTTTGCCAGTCGTGGATCTTCCACGTTGTTAATGGATACCAAACTGGCCTTCCCAATACGTTTCCCTTTTAACCCTTCCTCTGTATGTTTGGAAGATATTAATCTTCCCGAAGTTTTAAACTTATCACAAGTTTTGAAGAAAGTTTAACGTAAAACCCACGGAGCTTTCATAAAATTGAGGAGATTGGAGATTATATATTAATATTATATCTGGCATGCACTTAATTTTTCAAAAAGTTAATTTTAGAGAAATGGGTGCCTTACTCGCTCGATACTGGACTTTGGTGTTCATGAAAAAAAGTACTTAATTCAGTTAATTGTTAACTTATTTTTTATATTATTTAAAGGTAAGTTCCGAGCTTAGTTTTTCATTTTTTTTTATTCCAAAGAGTGTATATTATTAATATTTCAAATTGGAGTGGTATGTTTATCTACAATGTGTTAAAAGGTAGGAGAATATTTTAAATTGGAGTCGTATCTACCTAAAATGTTAAAAGTGTTAGTTTGGGAAATGACAAAAGAAGGCTATGAAACATGGTTCAGGTGGTACTAGTCGTACAAAAGAATTTTACAGCCCTTTTGTAATTGTCCCTAAACCTAATGTGTAGCATCCATTGAGATTTATAGATATACGCATTGTCCCAATGTGAAATATTAAAATTTATTTATATTCTCTTTCAAATAATAAAAGAAAAACAATTGCATCAGGAATTACCCTATAACTTAATTTTATATTTAAATTAGTGCAATAATAGTATAAGGTGTTGGGTTCTGAAATAATTCCTCGTATACATTCCATTTTTTGGTAAAAAAAAAAATAAATATAGTTAAATTTAATTTATAAAAAAAAACAAAAGATATAACCAATATATCTTTCGTTTTTTTTTGTTTTTTTTTTTTCTTTTTTTTGAACTTGTGGACCAGTGTCGACTACCGGAATTGTATCTAGGAACATGTTATAGTTCATGCATTTTGTGTGATAGTTTTAATATATGTGAATTAACAAAATGGAAGGGGATATGCCGTAATGTTATAAATATTGTTCCATTAAAGGTAGGCCTATTCACAATGTGTGAGTGATAAATAATTTTTAGTTAATTAAAATGAAGAAAAATTAATAAATAATAACCAGATTCTATTAAGAAACGTTTAGAAAAAAAGATTGATATAACTATTTTTACTTAATTTTATTTTCTGTTAAAGTATTTAATAACTTCTTATTTATATTATTAAAAACTTAAAATTTTATTTTATTTTTTTTTTATTAAATAGCGCGTATTTTTCTAGTAGGCATCATTCGAAATGAGCTTTGGTGAGTTCATTGTCTCTTTTAAAGTAAGTAGTTTTAACTGCTATGTTTCAATCTATTTATAATGATGGCGTTCTGAAGGCTTAATGTTAAGCTGCCAGGAATGAAGTTCCCAAATATGCAATCCCCACTCCCTTCCATAACTTTCGCTACTTTTTATAACCTTTTACGTAAACATTACGTGACTTACATGTTATTATCATTTGTGATAAGTCATAATATCACTCGTTATAAACCCGCGTGGCACCTGATCACTCATTATTCACTAGACATACGTGACACATTATCACCCGTTATTGACCCGAGAGGGAGCCGACATGAGTTACAAATAATCACCCGTTATTGGCCCGAATGACACCCGACATACGTGACAAATAATCCCTCGTTATTGACCCGAAAGACACCCGACATGAGTGACAAATAATCCCTCGTTATTAACCCGGAAGACACCCGACATGAGTGACAAATAATCCCTCGTTATTAACCCGAAAGACACCCGACGTACGTGACAAATTATCACCCGTTATTGACCCGAAAGACACCCGACATGAGTTACAAATAATCCCTCGTTATTAACCCGAAAGACACCCGACGTACGTGACAAATTATCACTTGTAACAAACCTGGGATACACCTGATAAAAGTGACAAATTATGGCTTGCGATAGATCTGAGATACACCTTAAATAGTTGATATTATATCATTAGTTCATCTGAAATACACCTAATGGTTCTCGCCCATACATTCATTTATCAGCTAATAAACGTACCATTTGTATTCAAAATTAATCTTTATTATAATACGAATTGAAGTGACCGGGGATACACCAGAGATTAATGATAATTTGTTACTCGCTAGTGACCGGAGATACACCAGACATAAATGATAATTTGTCACTAGTTAGTGATCGGAGATACACCAGACATAAATGATATTTCACTCCTTGTTGATCTGAGATACATCTGTCATAAGAGATAATTTACCATTCGCTATTGATCTGAGTTACAACAAAGGTTACACCTGACATAAATGTTAAAACATTAATTCGTGTATGCATGTGACATATATCAGTTACTGAATTTCGGGTGAATATCGAATCTGCAATATTCACGATGGTTTATATATGTTGGTGTTGGTGATTCTTCGATGAATCACGGGAGTCGACCATACATTAATTCTCAAGTTGAAGTGTTACTGACGAACGGGTGAAAATTCAGTGTGTAATGTTCACTAAGGTATATCCACGGGCCACTAAACTAAGTACCACTTAATTTAGTAGCCCGTGGTGTATCTAACCTCAGTGGCATAAATTGTAATTTATCACTTGCTATTGATCTGAGATGCACTTCACATAAATGATAATGTACCACTCTCTGTTGATATGAGATACAAGTGATAATTTATCACTCGCTGTTGATCTGAGATACACCAGGCATAAATGATAAACCATTAATTCATGTATATTTGTGACGAATGTGCAATTGGTGAATATCGAATCTTCAATATTCACTACGTTTTATATAAGTTAGTGTTGGTGGTTCTTGGATAAATCGCGGACTATACATGGATTCGCAAATGTTTGTGACGTACGCAGCTGATGTAACTCGTGTGAATATTGAATGTCCAATATTCATCAAGATCTACATAAAACCAGTGAATTCTTGATGTCTGATATTCACCCCCACTGAGTTCTTAACGAACAGTATCGACTGCCCCCCCCCCCCAAGTTATTTTTGGATGTTATTCACCTGATATTGCTATCAGGAAGAGGAACTCTCTCTTGAACGTGACCGATATCCATGGGTTTATATTAGTGACGTGAGTCTCACCCACGAATCACCTTGAGTATGAAAAGCAGTCTAACGTGACACTTTAGTCGATTGTTTAATTGCTAAAGTGCTGCCGCTTAGCGCCATTGCATTTTTAGGACAGAATCTGCGTCCTTTACGATTCTGTACTATACGACCCTACACCTAAACGCTAAGGATGCTGACTTGCTGAGATGACTTCGGCGCCTTTTGAGGTGGGAATACAGAGGCAATGATATGGCGGTTTCCCCTCCATCCCTCTCACCTTCAAGTTTTTGTGTGCCTGTCTTGAGTACTATCCTTCACGCCTCATAATTCTGGCGTCTTTCAAACTGTAATTGTTTGGTAAGGTGCATCGCGCAGGTGCAAGGCGAAGCGAGGTAGATTATTCGCGATAAAAAAATTGTCATTCATAATGATTAGACTAGCTCTTCGCACAAAATTCGCCCAGATAGTTGAGATAATGGGCAGCTGTATTTATTGCTGCGTTTTATATAGTTTCTTTAATCCGACTCTTTGAAAAAATAATGTATAGGGTGTTTCCGCGAGAGTAAAAAGGGAGAAGAAATAGGGGGCGAAAACCGGTTTTCAGGTGATGTCTACATGGCGTCCTAACGTGGCCAGAGCGGGCAGCCGTCAAGGGGAGAGGAAAGGGGGTAGGTAACTTGACGTCACGCGCAAAGACCCTATTAGACCAGGGATAAATTTAATTTTAGAAGTAGGAATGGAGAACAGAGTAATCTGGGCGCGCGTCATAGTCCCGGACCCCCTTCCCCGCGACGCAGGGGTATGGAAGAAGAGCGGGTCATAGCCACAGAGATAAAAAGGGATTACGTATTTTTCACTGTAGCTTTATCTGTGTTTTCACAATTAAATGTTGAAACGTGCACTCGTACCTTCAAAATCAGAAGCACTCTGTATTTTAGAAATTTCAAAAGAATTCAAACCAGCCGTTTTCTTAATATAAACGCGTAATATTTCATAAAATTCTAGAAGTATTTAGTTTGTAACAATGAACAAGTTGGGAAACCAAAATAAACCTCTCAGAGTCGAGAAGTTTTTCTTACATAATTAAATATAATTGAAATTAATTATTTCAATCGTCAGTAATTTACCTTAATTCTAGTTTAGTAGTTTTAAGAAACGTTATTCCTAAAATCATTTAATGCCTCTTTAAGAATTTGGGAAATTTAGGGTGTACACTGTGAATGATAAGAAAAGCGCCAATTGCGTGAACTTTTGGTGGAAGCCCTGCCATTAGGAAGCTAGATGTTTCTCGTAACCCTAGCCGATCGCCGCGTACATCTTAACCCTAACGATGATAATGGAGTAGAAGCCAGTATTGCTTTCTGTGAAATGCGAACGCGGACTAGAAATTGCGAACATTTGCTCCGATTTGAAAACTGCGAACGCAGTGACACAGACAAACACGTGACGTCATCGTCACTCGGAGATGTAAAAATGGTGAACTTGAGTGTGTCACGGATACACGGTTGATCTTTTGTCCAATTCTTAACTTAAAACCTAAGGGCAAACAAAGAACATTATACCTTTAGATGACGACCCGTCTTGATATTTCTCCTAACTCGTTGGTGTTATACAGGAATAATTTATACTAGATTCACCGGCGCTAGTAGTAAATTCTGTACGACAATTTATTCCAGCATCAGCGTCAAAGTATCTATACTGGTCACCTTGAAGGTTTCCTGCCAGTATTATATTATAAATGTAGCTTTGATCTTCTGAGCTAGCATAGAAGAAACATTTTTCGAAAATGTTTAAAGCAAAGCGCGGATCCCCTACAAGGTAACTTTCCTGTTTCCTCCTGTACTCCGGTTTGGGTTGGCAAAGGCTAGTGGGCGGGATTTATAAGGGCACTTATAAATCCCGCCCACAAATGCTTCCTGCCTTCGCCTAGCCAAAACTGGAGTTCTTAAGAAAAGTCAACTTGTAGGGGATCCACTGAACCCGCGCTTTGCTTTAAGTCTTTTTAAAGGGAATGAGAAGCTTCGTTTGAAAAACCTCTGATTTATATAACAAAAGATAGAATTAATTTCTGTGAATTCAAAAATATCAAGCTTTTAATTCTCCCATTTCTGCTTATTTGGCCGCAATATGCATTTGAAAATGCTTCATTTGAAATTATTTGAAATCCACCTTTTATGAAAGGCTAAAACGTTTCCCGTAGGCTGACGTCACAGATATATTTTTCACGTGAGATGGTGCCACTCTCTCCGCTATCAGACCCCGTGTTTAGACTGGCGAGAAGCTCGAGAAGCGTATAGGATTCCCGCTCTTTTTTTCCTCACGTCATAGTGATTTAATCAAACGGGCGAACAAGCTCGACAAGACCAAATTATTGAAATATCGAAACTGAGTTTTCGTGAGTTTTCAATGGATTTTAAAAATAGAAACTTTGGTTCATTTATATTAAAACCTTGATATTTTAAAAGTAGAGACTCTAAAGTGTAACATAATACCACTTTCGTGGTAAAATATGATTTTAAATTGTAAATTCGCATTTCCTTAAGTTTTTTTTTCTAATTTACGACACGAAATATTTCAGGTTTTAATAAAGACATACATCACAGTTTAAGAATGCTAGCGCTTTGTCGTTGATATTAAAATCTTCCAGAATGCACTACATATTTTTAATGTTTTTTTTTCTTCGTCTTTATAATTTGCACTTTGCAAACGAGGACGAAATTCATAAAAGCACCGAATTCGGCACTAAAAGGTACATTTTCAAATTCACTAAAATTTGTGTTAGCTGACATTTCGTTCTTGGAAATAATACACTAAATAATTTCTATTTGTTTTACCTAATTACAAAACTTTTTATAAAAAAGTGCTTAAGATTAATTCGTTTTCTCATTAACTTATGTTTAAATCAAACGTTTCTTTTAAATATTATAAAAATAAAACATAATAATCTACTAATTACACTTAAATGTAAAGCCAATTCTAAAGTGATAATGGTTTTTAATTTATTAAATAACATCAGAATCATTACGAAAACTTTCCAATACATCAAAGTTAATGTGTTAAGCTTAATTTTAATTTTTGAAAAACAAACTGTCTATTTTTATATTATTAACCTATAAGCTATCGTAGCGTTCAGTAAATAATAGGCCGAGCTGTTCGCTGAAAGCATCCGCGTGGTAAACCAATAGAAAATTACATCTCCAACAACCTTGCGTAAAAACTACCTTTTTGTATTAAATAATGGAAAATAATTAGAAAGCTGATTTTTAGACATTTTCATTTTCTTTTTCTTTTAAGGTTTGACATTAAACTTAATATTAGTCTCGTGCGGAATTTGTTTGTTTAGTAACAGTAATAGCGAGAGATGTCTTTTTCGGGCTATGCAACACGTGACTGGTGCTCCACGTGTTAGTCTCAATATCTGATCCCTGAAGCAGAAGGAGTAAGCCAAGAGCTTTTCTCTTGCAAAATGTATTCGTCGCGCCAATCCCACGAGAGTAAGGAAAGCTCAAATTTAAAAGATAAAATATAATGAGATATTCAATATTTATCTTTGACTTGAAGTTCATAATTGCATAACTGAATTTATAAGTAATTTTGTTGTTGTTCGCCAAGGAAAGTTACATCGTTATCTTGGAAACATTGATCGTTGTGAGGGTTTAAAATTACAATTAAATATTTATTTTCAAAAAATATGATGGATTCCGAAATAAATTATTAGTAAGATTATTTGTACGATGAATAGGCATTATTTCTTGCGAAAGACTGAAGGATACCAGAGGGGTCATTAGTGTAAGCGTGAATCATAAAAACAATACAAGAAATTAGCGTAGACGACAAAAGAAATGTATATATTTATTTGTGAGACATTGTGACGTGTTGGGATATTACTTCTGGTCATACCATAAGTTTATAATATATGTTCCATAACCTCATAAGATATCTTGCTTAAGTTTGTCACTGATTTCTAAGAGCTTGTCATGAAGTGACGCCTGGTGAGGCGCTGTCAAAGTCTTAGTACAGACTAAATAAGAAGATTTACTGGAAATCCGCGTGTAGACAATTCTCGCTTGTCGTTCTCGAACTAGCTCTCAGTAAGTTTCTAGTACTACGAAATATAGGAAGTGCCATATACTTATGGAACATATCTTAAAAATTTATGGTCATACACAATATATCATAAATAACACGACCACTATAATTATAGCACTCTATGATGGTGTGTTTGATGCGGAGAAAGGCTGTAAGTCCTCAAATTTGGATTACTCTACAAATAATGGATATGATTTCGCTTCGGGCTGTATCATTAATAAACACTGGAGATGAGACGTTCGACTGAGAGAATCTGAGACACAATAGCGTAACTAGTTGTTCCCTCGTAGTTTTGGCGTTACTAGAGAAGTAGTCAAGTCATCTATATGTTCGATGTTATTACAGGAGACAGACAAAGAGATGATGAGAAAATTGAGTAAATCTCGGCAGGGATAATTCTCCATAACAACTCAATTCGCATCTTTACTCGTCAGGTAGCTGCTCCATAAACACAGTGTGACGGTTTCATACTCCTCCTTTGATTTGCTCTTGCCGTTACAGGCTATTAAATAGGTCTTATCTTGAAAATATCTTTAGCATACAAGTCTGAAAATTTGCAGGAACGTTACTCATAAGAAGTAAGCACGTACTAAGAAAGATTTTTTAAATCCGCCGCTATCCAAATAAATGGCGCCCAGAAATGTAAAAGTTCTTCTCTATGCAACAAAGTCTGCGCGTTTCAACACATTTCACAAATATTTAGTACACTGGTTTCCTTTAACCCATAGGCGGGCTGAATGGTCTTTTGGGTTCGATTTGTTGCCATCTTTTTAAATGGAGGCCAGAAATTTGAAAACCCTTCTTTATGGAATAATGTCCGCGTGAAATATAATAAAAATGTCCCGACGGGCAACGCCGAGTGCCTTTGCTCCTAGGGTGCTACAAAAATATTAGTCATCAGTAAAATCATAAGTAACATAATAAACATAAGTATGACTCTTCCTATTGTAATAATGCAAATTTCAAAATGAAACCTATAATCAACACTGACACTCTCACTTACATCAGGCCAGGACTTGCAACTCCGTCGGGTACTTCATGCTGGTCTTTGGCGAATGACATAGTTCTACAATTTTAGCCAATCACAATAAACCATCTCCTTGAACCTATTTGTGTCGGAAATAGCTCGTCTGCTATTTATTGTACAAGCTCGCGCGGTCGCGGTGTTTGTATGTTCGACTTTAAGATTGCCATAAGTCGGATATTTCAGCACCAAAAATGATAAGCCTTTTGAAGTCTAAATATTCGGTAACTAAATTTACCCAGTGCAACTTTCAACTTCGTAATCTGGCCGCGCTAAAGTCGGTAAAAGTCAATACAAATCAACTATATAACCAAGGCTTAGGACCGTTGACTCAATTCTCAATGGCGTCTGTTTAAACCTCTGAACCGGATTTTCGATATGGGCGGAAGTCGCTTCATTTTCCACCGCTAGGAGTCTCTGTGCTGGGCGCGAACTTATGATTACGTAAAAGGTCCGAAAATAGGTTTTTAGTTAGTTTTGGCTAATTGTCATACTTATGGTTATTATGTTACTTATGGTAAAATCTACCCATTCTTCATATCATTTTGATGAAAGTTCTTATTACACGCGAGCGACGCCGCGGGTAACAGCTAGTTATCTATACATCTCGTTACATTTTCTAACACAACTAGAAATAATTTTAAAATGCCAATCTACATCACGTCGGCTTGATGTAAAAGTATTAGATTTTCCACGGTGGAAACCTATACTTTGGCAACCGATCCAGATATTACTCCTAACGTGTTGATGTTATGCTGTGATAATTTGTTGAGAATTTACAGGTCCTAGGTTAAAAACTAATTAAGTAGTCGAATACCTAAAATTGAAGAAACCAAATTAACCCATTAAGTCATTGCACGGTTTAGGACATTCAAACCACACATTGGTAACCCATTTTTTAACGAATAATCTTGGTTTTTGCGATATTTAGCAAGACAGAATTAAATAGATCAGATAGAGATAATATTATTACTAATTTAATTTCTCCACCGGCGCCTGGAAATTCCGTAAAAGTTATCCCGGCATAACACCAACGAGTTTGGATAAATATCAGGACTGGCTGTGAGGTAATGTTTCCCGTGTTATGCAAATATGGTTATAGGGAAGTGTTGAAGACCCGCTATCCCAAAAGGGGAGACATTAATTAATCTAACGCATTTAAAGGGCCAGTTCCCCTTCGTATTTTCAACGTAACGACCAATGACGTCACTTAAATCGTAAAAGGAAATATGGATTAAATCGGATTTAATATAATTTCTGCCCGGCTTTTCCTATCCACCACTATTTAAGTTAGTTCATTTAAAATGATTCAATGGAAAGAGGGCTTTATGGGTTAAGTAAACTGGGGCATCGCTTGTTTATCTTCGGTTGGCATTTTCGCTAACTCTAAGAGGTACTGCCAGAGGCAGCACTATACGTGGAAGATTGGCAAGTTTGGCAACTCGTGCTGTCTCTAGCGGTGCCTTTCAGCGTGAACGAAATTATCTATAAATGGTTTCGTACCACTGTGCTACTGTTCTCTATATATAATTGCAGAATTTAGTCTATTTCCAGAATGTTCGGGATATAAATACCTAAGTGGATCAGGCTAATTCCTTTTCACTTTAATGGAAGGATTTTCTTCTCCCGCTTTCAAATTTAGTCAAGTGTAATCTTTTCTCCAGAGATTTTCGGTTTAACGCAAATTAGTTTATTCGAATAGTACCCTCGTGGCCGTTACCGAAACAAGAAGTTCCGTACACAAAGTACCTACTTGGAGTGATATAGTAACTGATTCAACGAATTTTAAGAGTCCGTTGGCAACCTCGCAAAGCTGGGCCGAGTCTTCTCTGGAAGTCCATATTTTAGCAAGGAGGTTACTCAAAATTTCAACCGCTAACTTACACAGGTAGACGAAGTGGAATATGAAGAGTTTATAGCAGAGAGTTACACCATAGTCTTTTAATGTGAAGTTGTTGATATTTCAAGAGTCAGCCGTTTTGTTCTCAACGATATATAAAAAAAACACAACTGGTTAAAATATAGTTCGTTACTGTTCTTTAGTGTCCGAAATCTTTCCATAGTTGAAAACACCAGTGAACGTATCCCCAGTGTTGTCTGATCGTCATTTCATGCAATATCTACAGAACTCACCTGAAAACAAGCCACAGGCTTAGTGTGGAAATCATTTCATAGACAAAGCTTAGATTATAATTTTTATTATTATTAACTGCTAAGGCAAGATGTTCATTTCTTTCAGCCGCTTGCCGAAGTACTTATATGTGGCAAAGAATAATCATTTCGCAATTACTCAGTAGCGTCGCTAGGGTTTGAAATTTGGGGGGGCTAAATCTGGGCAAACTATTTTAAAGTTATTATAAGAACTTAATATAAACAAGATGGCCCAGGGGCTGGGACTTAATAGTAGCCACATCGTTATATCGAGGTACTATCGAGTTCCATTTAAGCTAAAATCTGACGATAACGAAAGCGACAACCCCGGCCACTACTACTACAGCTCGGGTCAAACAAAGAGCCTATCGTATACTACGATGTGGCTACAAATTGCATAATGGGTTCATTGGAAAATGTATAGACCTTTAAAACTATCCGTAAATTTGTGTCAACGTGAAATTATTCGTATTAATACAACCTTTTACTGATAAAGAGTACGGAACCGATTATGAAGGATTTTCACTTGTCTTAGGTTGATTTTTAGTTTTGGTTAGCTTTTAGTCCACACGTTTCGGACTCCCATCGCAAGAACGTGAAACATTTTACTTGTCTCCATCTGTTTTTTTCTTCAAAACTTTTCTGTTTGATATTGATAAATTTTTACATATTGCTACAGAATTTTGGGTTGCTAACAGCAATTTTTGGTAGGGTTTACGGATTATTTTGGGGGGGGGGGCTAAGTTTGGAATTTGGGGGGCTATAGCCCCCCCCCCCCAAAAAAGGCCTAGCGACGCCACTGCGTAAGCTTCTGACGATTTACAGTGCGCGTGAATGCAAGATCCTTCACCTTATGTGAATACAGCTTCTTTTTCTGACTGTTCGTTACGAGTTAATTCAGTTCATTAAATATAGCATTCGAAATTGATGAAAAGTTTTTATTGATGAGTAAAGAAGCTCAAAAGTAATCTTAGCAATGAATTTTGCCGTTTAATCTCTTTCTAGCTTCTCGGTAAATTTGAAAGATTTATTCGTACTTTCTTTATCTTAGGAACTAAAGAATACTTTGGTGTTTCTCCTTTCAAAAATGTATATTCGAAATGAGGAATTTCAAAAAGATTCGGTCGTCCCACACGAGTATATAATGTCCCTGATTTAATTCGTTCACAACGTCCAACGCTATTTCGAAAAACAAAGCTGATTAAAAAAGTCGACTTGTCCTAGAAGAACAATTTAACACGTAAAAATATGCCAAACTTAGCTTTGGAATTGCTACAACCTAAAACGTTCTGAGATCCCATGTACAACTCAGTTTTATATAAAGTTTTGAATTGTTTCTTTACATAAGATATGTCGTCACAGTCAGAACGTTAATTTTTTTCATGCCAATTAACCACCTCTCACTTAAAGGGATACTTTCTTTTAATTTCATTGCAATAAATCCCTATAAGGTTAATTTATTTCGATAGATAGACAAATAAGGATTCTGAAAATATATATGTTTTTATATTTTAGTTTAATTAATGATTTTTAAATTACGATTAAAAGATCCAAAATGCTATTGTTTTGCGATCATGAGGACGCCTGGTGATACAGAGTCGAACCACCGAAAAACGTTACTAGTTTGTCTCTACCAATTTCGACTTCATAAGTCTCTTAGGTTCCGTAGTGTTTTTCCTACTGGTAGGGGGATTCATTCTGTGAGCGCAGTATGATACAGATTGACGGGAGTGAGAGAGGCTCGAAATGGTATGACTGCGCACCAAGTTCTTCTACTTCAGAAGAACTACCCTCAGATTCGTTTATTATAAATTGTTCCGAATTTTCTGAATCCAAAGAATCAGAGTTCGAACTTTCATCCTCAGATTCAGGACCGAAATGATCAGAAATACTTTCTCGTCTGACATTCTTAAGCATATAAGCAGACGACGATTCACCAGGCAAGCTGACCTAGACAGGGCCGGAAATAAGCACAGGACACTGGACAATGTCCAATAAAATTTTGAAATGTCCCATAATTTTTTAAAAAAATAAGGGGGTAACTGGACAGTTTGACGAATAAATTTTGTGAAGTTTTGATAGCTTGACTATGCAGGTGCGACACTATTTTGCACACTCCAGTGGACCATGTCCTATAAATTTTCCAGTCAAATAGGGGGGTCACTGGACATATGTCCTATAAGAAATTTTTCTTATTTCCGGCCCTGGACCTAGATTCTCGATCCTACTACTTTTTACTCCTAAAACGACAGTTTTCATTCCAACTACTAGCAACCAATCAGAGGCCGAACTTTACCTACGTAGGTAATGGGTTGAAAATGGTGGCCGATTTTAAATCTGGCGTTCAAAATTTTAATTTTTATTCACGTTTATTTTAATTAATAAATATTTCTCGCGATTTCTACTGACCCCCATGTTTTTAGGGGTGGTTAATTTATAGAAAACCAATGTTAGTTTGACCAACTCAGATAAATCCGATTCTATCCCTTTAAAATTAAAGATTCTCAATCGATAAAAAAAATTTCTTCGGTATTTAATTCATAAAGAGAAGAAAAAAAATTGAATGAAAAGATATGGTGGAATTTTAAAAACGTTTCAAATGTACAGGGTGGAAACCTTCCCCGGTGAGTAGTCCAGGGAGCCTAGTTTCTAGTTTGCAAGGAAGGTTATTTCACCTGAGATGAGACTATAGTTTTCAGGGGTGTTTTCACATGGCTTAGCAGACCAAAGGTAGTTCTAGCAGAGTCTTAAAATGTGAACCGAGACTGTTGAAATCGCTTCGAACTGATAATGAAGAGGGTTTCGAAACTAGTTGGGAAACCGGTTCAGAACCGATGCCATGTGTAAGTGTGAGTATAGCTTTGTAAGCGGTCTAACGAAGCATATACTTGAAACCCATTGTTTAACGATGTACAGTAATACCGGAAGTAAGATGAGACTAGAAGTAAAGAGCTCTAGCATTGGTAGTAGATCCTGGCACTAGTGAACAAATTTGAGGAGTGTATGCCTCTTCCATCGCGCCTACACTAGAGAGAAAATAATTGGTCGAGTTCCAAAAACATTTCCTAGCCTCTTCCCCTCAACCTAAAGCCGCGGAACACGGACGCGGGTGCTTGAATCTAGTTCGGTCGTCTACCGCCACGAGCGTCAGAAATTCAGAAACCGCTACCTGAGGGCCAACCGTTGGTATGTTATCAAGAATTTGGTTAGCTCAGTACTTCTAGTCTCATCTTACTTCTGGTAATACCGTACATAGCTGTGTTTGACGGAACAGAATTGAATTGAACTCATATTAGCCGCTCGTTTATTTGAAAGTCACCTCCCTGTATAAGAATGTCGGAATGTTTACCAAGAGTCGTTACGTTAACAAATTCTCAAAGAAAATTCGTTCTCTTTACCTTTTCCTTGGGCTAATAGAAATCAAAAACATATATACACACCAGTCATTCCTTGTTGCAAGAATACGTCCAAACTATTTGCATACAAACATGATTACGGCCAATAGGGACAGGGAAAAATTAGCGTGGGTTAGTTAGATCAAAGGCAATGGAGATAACCGAAAGTGAGGCAGTTAGGAGGAGAGTGCAGAAAGCGACACTTAATGTCGTAAATATATTTATACCAGAAGTAGTATAAGACTAGAAGTAAAGAGCTCTAGCATTGGTAATAGATCCTGGCACTAGTGAACAAATTTGAGGACCGATTTTATGCCGCTTCTATCACGCCTACACTAGTGAGAAAAAAATTGGTCGAGTTCCAAAAAATTTCATATCACCTTCCCCTCATCCTAAAGCCGCGGAACACGGACGCGGGTGCTTGAATCTAGTTCGGCCGTCTACCACCGCGAGCGTCCCACCTTTTGGAGGGAAAACTCAGAAACCGCTACCAGAGGGCCAACCGTTGGTGTGTTATCAAGAATATTCACTTTCGCCAAGTGAAGAGTTTGCTTACCTCAATACTTCTAGTCCCTTATCCTACTTCTGTTTATACTGAACAATAGGGACTTGGCAGTACTACGTCATGCAACGTCAGGCTACCTTCCACTAGTGCTAAAAAACATACCAGGAGGAGGGGCTTATGTAGCTTTCATTCTGTTAAAAAACATACCATAATGGCGCTGGGGGCGGAGTTAAGCCCGAATTGCCAAGTCCCTATATGGAAGGCTTTCATCCAACCTGATATTTCTATTTGCCTTCGGTTAAAGAGAGAAGTCTTAATAATTAATTTCGCTCAAAGCGCCTGAGGAAGAAATCCTTAAGCACGCTGTTTCAGGTTTCTATTAAAGTCCATACGTTGGGCTTAATATCTTAAAAGACTCAAATAGTTAAAAAAAAAAGAAGCTTGTAGCAAAGTCTGTATCATTCACCTTGTAACGTGCCAAGCATGGCCGGCGACATACAAGCCAATAGTTAAACTCAGGGTAAAGCGAAATCACATATTTGATAACAATTATATATTTACACATCTCTTTCCTTGAGAGCCTTTCTACCTCATAAACAGTGAATTAATTATAAAACTACTGTGCCGGCTTCTTCCTTTCTCCCCCCCCCCATATTACGCCTCGGACAATCAACCACGTGGCCGGGCCGCCATCTATAACGGACTATTAACGGGAGAGAGGGTCGTCAGTGCTATGACGCCCGCTACAACCTGACAAAGATTTATTAGGCCTACGGGTAATCATTTTCCTTTCCCGTTGTAATCACTCCAAACAGCTTGAGCCTTAGAAAAACACTTTTTTCCGGACGATAAAATATTTCAAAGCTATATGGCTTGGACGTTAGTCTGGTTTCCTGTTTCTGGCAAAAGGGCAAGCGAATGTCTTTGTCCTTTTATACGGCAAATATTCTTTCATCCCATACTTACGGAGAGTTTAATAGGCCTATGGCTACGTAAAAAGTATACGTGAATTTATTATCTCGTTTTAACAAACAGGAAAAGAGGATTTGGTTAATTAACCGAAGAGATCCCGACGCGAAAAAAATCATCTAAGACGGATCTATGAAAGTTTAAGCTTTACACCTGCAAGGAAATGCTCCTTCTTCATTGGCGGTACTAACTTTATGTAGAGGTAGAGTGTAACACTTTCGCTTAGGGTCTAATCTGTATCTCTATAAACAATTATAATTGGTGTAAGTATTAGTCCTCTCTGACTGACTGACTGATAATGAACACGTAGAGCCCTAGACAAGGCGATTTACCTAGAAAGCTGAAATTTTGCAGGTATAGAGCTATTTCAGAAGCTTTTGTGTGACGTCACCTATTTGCCCATAGAACCAAAGTGATACCAAACATCGCCGCCCACTGCCAAAGCTAAGCCCCTGACGTTTTACCTAGGCACTGATGTCACAACTGAGATAGCTCTATACAAAAAGAAAGACTTTTCAATCTATCTTTTAAAAGTGGCGTCCAAAATATAACCTACACCTGGAGTACTATCGTCTTTTGTCAACACCTGGAGTACTATCGTCTTTTGTCAACACCTGGAGTACTATCGTCTTTTGTCAACACCTGGAGTACTATCGTCTTTTGTCAACACCTTGAGAACTATCGTCTTTTGTCAACACCTTGAGTACTATCGTCTTTTAAAACTATCACTACATTGAGATTGGTTTGAACTATTTTTTTGCGTAACCGTAACGCCGATTTCCCCTCTTTAATCTTAAGTTTTTGAAGTTATCCAAATGCACAAATATGCATTCTGATATCTATGGTCATGTATAGTCGACTTTTATAAAGTGGCCAATCTTGATTTCGCAAACTCTGTAATACGAAAACAAAAGGTAGGATATCCGTTACGTTGTTGAACTGGAGAACGTTGCTAGGGAGAAAGGCCAACTTACTTGAGTGGAACTCTCGCTTTATTAGCCTGCCCGACTCTTCTTTTCTGCTGACGCGGTTTTTCGATCCTCTCTGTAATCCTTTACCACTTGCCTACTCCATACTTGACGTTACTAACTGAGGACTTTTATCGGAATGAAAATGGTACTACTGTCGTGGCTATTTCACCACTTACTGATTATATATACAGAGTTTGAAACCTTCGCCAGTCTTGATACTTCTCCAAGCATGTTAGTGTTATGCGGGATATTTTGTGGGGGATTTTCATGGCCTAGTAGAGAATTTGAACGAATAGTCGCGATACCTCTAATTGACATGAGATAAAGTCATATCTCTAACAAATATCGTAACAGTAATATTTAATGTAGCTCATTAGCCCATGGATTACGAAGACAAACGGCGTGTGTAAGTCCGGGAAACAGTGTTCATTAGGTTTCTTCAATTAAAGGTATTGCAAGTACTTCTCTACTAGCTTCTGTAAGTCGACCAGCGTTAACGCCAATGCTATAGAAAAAGTTTCTAAACCGACGGATACTACCCAGTTTACTAGTATTAAAGAATAACCTCCGATCAAAAATTTTGAAATCGCATCTTCAATAATATAAATACAGAACCATAATCTCAAATTTTCCCCAGTTATTTCAAGTTTACTTTTTAAAGGCCGACTTCCAGCGAAAAGGGTTCCAGCGAACTGAAAACCGAGCATCGAGACTAACAATGAAGCTACCGTGCCGATTTTCGAATCCCCGCTGGGTCAAAAGTTGGAAGGGTTCTAGCTAACTGAAAGCCGTGCAATGTGGTTCTAGCGAACTGAAGATATACAAATGAAATCCTTTAAAATTTATTTCCTTTCGAATTTTTGCTTTCCCCTGAAGGAAATTCTCTATTGTTCATCTTCAGTTCGCTAGAACCACATTGCACGGCTTTCAGTTAGCTAGAACCCCTCCAACTTTTACCCCAGCGGGGATTCGAAAATCAGCACGGTCGCTCCATTGTTAGTCTCCAGTTCGCTAGAACCCTTTTCGATGGAAGTCGGCTTTTTGGAGTGGAGATTAGAGATCCGTAACCTCCAGTTTTGGCAACTGACCAAGAATTAGCATTGTGTCCTTACAACGCAGCCATTTTTTCAATATATTGAAAGTCAGAAGTAGTTCACCAATTAAGTGGCTCCTCTCAAAAACGTAGCTTTTAAGAAATGCACCGTTCGTTCATAAAACGAGCATCCTTACGCTTATTTAATCCAAGGTTGCAGTGCATTTTCGGGAAAGTGGTCATCGAAATGGAGATAATATTAAATAACATTTCCTGACGTCAATGAAA
The DNA here is from genome assembly GCF_054372755.1 of Phalangium opilio. Classification (NCBI taxonomy): domain Eukaryota; kingdom Metazoa; phylum Arthropoda; class Arachnida; order Opiliones; family Phalangiidae; genus Phalangium; species Phalangium opilio. Next base: position 3,153,954 of record NW_028324146.1, on the reverse strand, counting down.
GAAGAGTTAAGTTTTGCCTTGGGAAGCGCCGTCATTAATTAGGTGATCGAGCTCCTAACGAGAACGACATCGCGCTTCGTAAAAATGGTACAAATTTTCTCCTTAAGTCGTAACATAGTCACATCCAACTCTTAAGTTTCACTTTGCTGCCTTCAATAGTTTTGGACGTTCTAAGCGCATTTGACGTAGAATTTATTATTTATATTGGGTGGTAATCGTCGGTTTAGAAACTTTTTCTATAGCATTTTCATCAACGCTGGTCGATTTACAGAAGCTAGTTGAGAAGTACTCGCAACACCAGAAGTTTATGACTTCTTATCCTGGGAAGTATTGGACTCTAACCATATCCGGAACCATCTCTGTTAGCCAACTTCTTATTAGGCCCGATCACCGCGCCACCTATGGCGGTTCTCTCATTTTGTGCTGGCAGGCTGATTTGCGCGCCAGCAGCGGGCAAGTAACGAAACTTTAAGGTGTGCTCTGTGGTTTGAGGTAACGAATCAGAAACGGTGACAAGAACAGCTGTTTTAATAGACTGCTAAAAATTCCGTCAAACAGTGAGCACAAAAATAGTTCCCTGGTTCAAATCCTAGGCCCACGGATTGTAATGGATTTTCAGAGAGTTCTAGCCAGACAGTTCCATTAAATCTTTGTGTTGCGATATTTGTTAGAACAGATTTGATTGTTTGGCTTGATCTCGTGTCAATTAGAGTTATCGCGACTATTCGTTTAATTTCTCTTCTAGGCCATGAAAATCCCCTACAAAATATCCCGCATAACAATAACATGTTTGGAGAAGTATCTAGCTAGACTCACGAAGTTTTCAAGTTGGAAACAAATATAAAAATAAAAATACGTAAAAAAATCGATAATCCTGGAAAAACCACTAATCAACCAAAACAATCTATAATGTTGAATTTCTTACCTATACAAGAAAATAAAAAATGGAAAGAGTTTTAAAGGCTTTTACTTTTGTTCTTTGAATGATCGACCCTTCTGAAGCATTATCAAGCTTTCAAACACACGTTAGGTATACTTTGGCCAATTCAGGACCTTTCAGGTATCTTTTCGAAGATTGCATGAATAAGAAAAGCTAGACTATCTCGTATACTGAAGATAAACTTCCCTAAAAGTCTAGTTTCAGTCATCCTTTAAACAAATTTTAGCTTTTATCTAACGTATTTCGTCCAAAAACTTCAGCTAACATAACATTAACTGAATAAACGGCCAGTATTAAAGGGAAAATATAAAAAATGAATAAATGATATCTTATTACAAAATAATTAGCATTTAATTAGTCTTAAAAACGAGGACTACTGTGTCGCCACTGGTTTAGAGGCATCTGCTAAACGGAACTCCTTACGTCTCTCAGCCTGTGAGAATTCAACCAATCTCGAAGTGGTTAAAGGTTCGGTTTAGCAGACTTCACTAAACCAATGTCGGATGGCGCAGTATCCTCGTTTTTAAGACTATTCCTTTTATATTTAGAAAAAGGCCATTAGTTTTAAGGTATAATGTTATGTTACCTGTACGTTTCCTTAAAAAAATGACCGCCCACTACCAAAACGTAGGCTAATGAAGTATAGTGTATTGAAACCAACGTCATAGCTGAGATAGTCTATACTTGTTAAAAATAAATATTTGTTGACATAGCCTACATTTTTGGGTAAATCTAACTTCCCAATAAACGACCACTTTTCTAGTGAAAGGCAGCTCGGAAATTGTGTACTCAGTACACAAGGTCACATTTCCAGTTAAATAAAATTATTTCTCTAGTTCTATATTTTCAAAATTTTACATGAATTAGTAAATAGTTTAATCCGAAAATGTTCCTTTGCATCTCAAATATGATAAATGTTTGTATATCTTATTTTAGCAGCAAAGGGACCCGGCATTGCCCGTCATTATGTTTTCATACTATTTGGGGCGTCATTTTAGTAGACGGCGGAGGACATGTTTTAATCACACGAGCTATAAGCCCGTCTACAGATTATTTCAATATCTGACTGACAGACAGACTGTCTGATAATCAACACCCAGCCCAAACCGCTTGCCCTAGAAGGCTGAAAATTTGCAGGAACGTTGCTCATAAGAAGTGGGCGCGTACTAAGAAAGATTTTTCCAATCCACCGCCATCTTAGTAAATGGCGCCCAGAAATGTAAAAAATCCTCTCTATGCAAGAAAGTCCTCGCTTTTCAAACCGATTTCACGAATATTTAGCACACTGGTTTCCTTTTACCTATAGACGGCCTGAATGGCTTTTTGCGTTCGTTTTTTGCCATTTTTTTAAATGGCGGCCAGAAATTTAAAAACACTTTTTTATGGAATAATGTAAGACCGAAAAGTAATAAAAAATGTCCCGACGGGCTGACGGGCAACGTCGAGTGCCTTCGCTCTTAGGATGCTACAAAAATATTAGGCATCAGTAAAATCAACCCATTCTTTATATAATTTTGATGGAAGTTCTTATTACACGCGAGCGACGCCGCGGGTAACAGCTAGTTGTTTGAATAAAAAAAAGTTTCAATATATATTTTCAGTTTTTTATTTAAATATTGTCCAGCATTTACCCTGCATTTACCGCAACTGATGTTCCATTACCTAAAAAATATTGCAGCATTATATTTGAACTTTGAACAAATTTTAATCTGGATAGTATAAGGTTTTTTTTATACTTTTTAACTAAAACGGACCCAGTTTTTTCCGCAAATTATTGAGCGTGTAGGGTCACTGCAAACCAATTTTCAGATTCGTAGGTAAAGCGGTTTTGGTTGGGTGTTTATTATCACTCAGTCAGGATCTTTGCTTATTGTGAGATGTATATAGCCTTATTTTTTATAAAACAATAGGAAAATTTCTACTAATATGTTTTGGCTGGGCTCCCTTTTTATATCGCGATGAAGTTATTAACTTTAGTTCGAACAATAATAACAGTCGCGTATATTTTGGAAAAGTATTCTAATAATGCCTACCGCTACAAGCGCGTGGGATATCACTACCTAACCACATTTGCAATTTCTCCAAGCTGCATTCTATCTTCTTCTTACTTAAGGCAGAAGTGCGATGAGACTAGAAGTACTGAGCTAAGCAAGTTCTTCACTTGGCGAAAGTGAATATTCTTGAAAACACACCAACGGTTGGCCCTCTGGTAACGGTTTCTGAATTTTCCCTCCAAAACTTGAGACGCTCGTGGCGGTAGACGGCCAAACTAGATGCAAGCAGTGAGCACCCGCGTCCGTGTTCCGCGGCTTTAGGTTGAGGGGAAGGGGGTAGGAAATGTTTTTGGAACTCGACCAATTTTTTTCTCTCTAGTGTAGGCGCGATGGAAGCGGCATAAAATCCTCAAATTTGTTCACTAGTACCAGAATCTACTACCAATGCCAGAGCTCTTCACTTCTAGTCTCATCATACTTCTGCTTAAGGTAAGTTTCTTGAGAAGGCTTTCATCCTTGATCCCCGCTTATTTCCTTTCTAAGCCTTTTTCCGCGACACTAGCGCAACCTCGCTGACAGGTATTCCTACGATACTCTCCCTGTCGCAGTCATCCCTTGCCTTTTGAGCTTATATCCAGCTCTTGAAAGGCTCTCTCGTATGTCCTTTTACCGAGTGCACTGTGGAACAAGACGCGAAAGACGAAAGGGCGAAGTATTTTAGCGATTTTTGAAATCTGATCCGCCGCACGCAACAGTTCCCCAGTTAAGATCGAGTCGTCGAAGCGAACGACTGTGAAATTGAGCGGCGCTTTCACTACACTTTGTTCGACAACCAATATAAAGGCAGATACGGTCACCGATTCCTTTTCAACTCATTCTCTCTCTCACTCTCTTTTCCGAAGGAAAGTGAAAGATAAACAGATTTTATGGATAATCTTACGTGAGTTACATTTCAAATTATATTGGTTTTCGTTAAAAGAGACCTTAACTTGTAAAAATGAAACTTTAAACATTTTTTATGGTGGAATATACAGGTTGGAAAGCTTCGCCGGTCCCCAAGTGACGCGTCTAGATACTTCTAACGCGTTCGAGTTATGATGAAGGGATAATTTTTATCGCAGTTACAGGAGTTAGTAGAGAAAATTAAAGAATACTAGCAATATGGTTGATTGAATAGACTAATTGAACCATAGTCATTAGTCACCATTGTAAGAAATATAACAATGTCGACTGACGGTATTTTGAGCCTAGAAACATTTATCGTAAGTCCGGTGACCTATGACTTTGGTTTCATTGAAAGGTGTTGCGATTTTCTCTACTGGTGTCTGTACTTCCCGTACAACTTATCCGTGCATTAAAATAACGCGATAAAAGAAGGCGAAGGTTTCTACCCTGTATTGGAGATCTATGAACAGGCATACACGTTAATTTTGCATTTTTTTAGCGCGCTATCTTGCAACCTTAGAGTAGTATTTTAATAAATAAAGCTTTATTTTCTTTCTTCAAAATCACCTTTAATTATCATGCACTCCGGGAAAGTTTTTCCATTGAAAAGGATAATTTCAAGAATATTAATCATTAAATAAACTTTTTAAAAGCAGAATGAAAAACATCCCAAAAATAGGGAAAGCTTTAATAAGCTTAAAAAATAAAAACAAAGACTTTGATTTTGAAACTGCAGAATAGTAATTTAGGCAAATATAAATGCAATAATATCGAGCTTAAAGGGAGAATGAAGAAAACTGTTTGTCTCTGTCGATAACTGGTTATAGGTTTCGTTCAGATAAAATAATTTATGAAGCTTTTCACACGCAACATCGAAAATCTCTATAAAATAACCGGAAATAGTTTGATAAGTTTTGTGGTTGATTATGACAATTTTATACTCCTTTCAAAACTTTGGAATTAATCTAACTTCAAAGAGATAAAGTTGGAAATTCGTTCGTCAATTAAGGGATAATGTATATTATCGATCGTGATTTTTTTTAAGACTTAAATCTTCATATACTTTTCTTGCCATTTTAAACTGTGGGAATTAACCTTGTTAATTCGATAAATGGGTCACAGCAAAGTTATATTCGCAATCGGCATAAATTATCGTATATTCTGACCCACTACCTCCGTAACCACGGAAGTAAATTATTTGATTGTTTGAGCCCATCTCAAAATTTGTCTATTTAGAGCAAAGACAGAGGGGAAAAAGTTTTTGGAACCAATGTCGTAAAAAACAATTCAACTTTAACATAACCGTCGCATTTTCTCTTCTATACCAGGGATAGATTTAATTTTAGAAGTAGGAATGGAGAACAGAGTAATCAGGGCGCGCGTCAAAGTCCCGGACCCCCCTTCAACGGGACGGAGGGGTATGAAAGGAGAGGCGGGTCATAGCGACAGAGGTAAAAAAGAATTACGTATTTTTCGCCGTCCCCGTCAGTAACGTCATCAAAACGTAGTTTAAGTGAGCCAATATGATAATTTAAACTTTTCGTTGCGTGTTGGAGGGAGGGGCTCTATACTGGGCTATGAGTGGTACTGAAGTAAATAATAGCCGCTCTCTATTACTACTTCTAAAATTAAATCTATCGCTGTCTATACTAATATTATAAAGAGTTAAATATGTTAGATTATTTGTATGTAGGGCTAATCTCTACTGAACTGATTCTAAAAATTATTTCACTACCCATAAAAGATACGGGTTATATTTTGTTTTAATTCCAATATACACAGTTTTTAGACTAGGAAGATTCATAGCATTTACACAAGAAGGTCAGACTCTCTGGTGGAGTCTAAAGCCAGGTCTCCTTGTGTAAATGGTATGAATTCTCCTAGTCTGAAAACTTTGTATTTTAAATTAAGTTGCGAGAAAAAGCGTTGCTTGGTTGCCTTATCAGTTTGCGCTCACCAAATGGTTGGATACACGTGAAAGTAAAGTATTGAAAATAATAAGTCATCAGTAGATCAGGGATAAATTTTTAATAGATTTAATTTTAGAAGTAGGAATGGAGAACGGTTAGTATTTACTTCAGTCCGACTCATAGCCCAGTATCGAGCCCCTCCCTCCAACGCGTAACGAAAAGTTTAAATTATCTTATTGGCTCACTTAAACTACGTTCTGATGACGTTACTGACGGGCACGGCGAAAAATACGTAATTCCTTTTTACCTCTGTCGCTATGACCCGCCTCTTCTTCCATACCCCTCCGTCCCTTGGAAGGGGGTCCGGGACTTTGGCGCACGCCCACATTTCTCTGTTCTCTATTCCTGCTTCTAAAATTAAATCTATCCCTGGTAGATCTAATATACTACTAATACTACTATAGTATTATACTCCTACTATTGTATTTGTCAGGAAAGATCGCGAAATGGCCGAATTACTAGCGAGTGAAAGCTCTTAAAGTGGAATTCGCCGGGAAAGACGAAAGAGAAAGAAAGTAATGAGATAAAAAAATATTGCTTTTGGTGTTTCAAATTTCAAATCTGCTTTTTGCGCCCTTATCGCCGACTAGTAATAGAAAAGATAGAAGCCCAATAAAATCTCAGGTTTTAGAGAAAGGCTAGTTTGACCTTGGTCGTAAGTTTTAAAAATTATATGGAGCTGAATGAAAAACAAAATAATATATAAAAATTCAACGAAAATAGCTTCTTAATTTAAAAACTGACGGAGCTATCAGCCTCAATCGAAAAAGACGATTATAACGTTTCAGAAGTTTAAGTTGATTAACTGCCTGCGAAAAAAGTAATCAACACTCTGAATCGATGTACATACAGGGTGGAAACTTTCGGTTGCATGAGTCTTCACACTTCTCCTAAAGCTACCTTTGCAAAGAAGCGGATAATGCGAGGTAAGCTTAAGCTACCTTCGCAAAGGAGCGGTAAAAGCGAGGTAAACTTAAGCTACCTTCGCAAAGGAGCCGATAAAGCGAGGTAAGCTTAAGCTACCCTCGCAAAGGAGCCGATAAAGCGAAGTAAGCTTAAGCTACTTTCGCAAAGGAGCCGGTAAAGCGAGTTTTAAGCTTAAGCTACTTTCGCAAAGGAGTGCAAAGCTTAAAGGCCGGGAAACGGCGAGAAGGGTTCTTGTCAAACTGAAAACCGTGCATCGAACTAACAATGGGCGACCGTGCTTCAAACTTTTTAGGGGTTCTTGTCAAACTGAAAGCCGTGCAAAGCGGTTCTTGTCAAACTGAAGATAAACATTGGACAGTCTCTTAAATTTTGTTTCCCCGACTTTTTGCATCCCCCATTTAAGAGACTGTCCATTGTTTATCTTCAGTTTGACAAGAACCGCTTTGCACGGCTTTCAGTTTGACAAGAACCCCTAAAAAGTTTGAAGCACGGTCGCCCATTGTTAGTTCGATGCACGGTTTTCAGTTTGACAAGAACCCTTCTCGCCGTTTCCCGGCCTTTAAACCAGAAGCTGAAAGTAAAAGCTGTATATCAACAGCAGTTTCAACGAAACTTTTCGCATTCGAGCGGAAACTGGTGTTATAAAGCTGACTTCAAAAGCGGACGACCGAAGTAGGTCTTTTTAAACCGAGTGATAATATCAATTTCATGTTGATCTTTCAGCTTCAGCCGCGACCCACCTGCATTTCACTAGCCAATAAGGAGAGCGGTAATTGGAAGTAAATGGTAAAAACTCTTTTGGCGCGAAGCGACCATTTCGTGTTTAGGCATTAAATTTAATACTATTGTCTAGTTCAACATAACAAGCAACGGCAGTGTGTGAAAATATCCTTTCTTCTTTCGGTTTAACCATATCGGATGTACCCACCAACGCGGTTTCTTCTTCTCTTTTTATAGCAGCAATAATTTCCTTTACAATAGTAATAGCAATAAAACTTCCTTGTTTAACGTCGCCATTTTACAGATTTGTTGTTTATAATGACACGATATCCTGAGGCCCCTAACGTCAAAACATAAAATCCTGTTCTAAAAACATCTCATTTGCGAAAGGTCTGGCGCGAAGATGAAAGTGGTTTCTTAAAAAAAGTCACTTTTATGGAAGATGGGCTTACAATCTTTCTGAAATAAATATTTCTGAGGGCATTTATTAAAGTGTTAGTGACATAATTTTCGTCATCCTCAAACTTAAAATGCGAAAAAAATCCTTGAAAAATCTAGTTTATTATGATATGTTTACTTTTTTATTTGGTTTCGTAGCAATTTATTAAATTGCAATCAAAGTTTTGTGTTTGGAAAAGGCCTAGTTGAGATTTTCTTTCGTTTGATGACGTAGTAAGGAGAAAATTTCACTCTAGATGTCGCTCACGTGATGCGCCTGTTAGTGTCGCTGCGCCGCGTTAAGCCTAATTTATTTAGATTCGCGCGCGCGCCGCATTAGTAGACTCGGGAGTCTCGCGCTTGGCTTTTCCGCGAGATGCCGTGAGTGACGTATCAAGGAGAAAAACCCGCCAAAAATGTTCTCCGCAAATTTGCCTTTGTCCCCCAAATTTCAAGTTTTCAAAGTGCATTTTCTGTGTTTTCCCTCATAATTAAATATTAATCAAGCATATTTTTGGAATCAGAAGAGTTTAAACTCTCAAAAAAGTAAGGTTTTCTTTAGATTTGAGATTATTTTTAAATCACGTCGCTATTCCTTTAAATAAGCCAAATCTGTTTATATAGGCTGACCGACAGTGAAGGGTTACACCCTGTATAAGACGGATAAGAGAATCCACATTAATCTATCAGTTGGTAACGCACTGAAAACATTTATGTTGCAAAACATAACTGATGTCAGTAAGAACTTCACAATATTAATTAACACCCCGGAATTAGTAGATGATGCACATTCACTGCGCCAGTCGATTGCTTACAGACTATTTAACTAAAGCGCTCAAACTAATGATTGAATATTGTATTCCATAAAGCCTAAAATCAAGGATAATAAAGCACGGAGTAAAAACGTCGAAAAAACAAGGATAACGAAGAAAAGTGTTTAATGGAGAACAGAGTAATCTGGGGGCGCGTCAAAGTCCCGGACCCCTTCCCTGGGACGGGGGTATGAAAGAAGAGTCGGGTCATAGCAACAGATGTAAAAGGAATTACGTATTTTTCACCGTCCCCGTCAGCAACGTCATCGAGCCAATAAGATAATTTTAAATTTTCATTACGTGTTGGAGGGAGGGTCTCTATACTGGGCTATGAGTCGGACTGAAGTAAATACTGACCGTTCTCCATTGCTACTTCTGAAATTAAATCTATCCCAGGCTTAATACATGGATTATAGAACTAAAGATCCATCATATGAAGTGATAACTTACTGGTGTTTGATATCCAGACTCCATGGACTATCGTTGAGTTTTTGTTTTTAATATTTGTCATAAAATTTTCAATTTTATTATAAAATACGCTTATAATAGCCATAAGGATTCTGTAAATAATACCAGAAGGGAATACCTTATTCTTAATATGATGTATTTCGGGAACCTTCATCCTTGCCACGTGACAGGTTCGACGACATTGGAGATTATAAATTTTTAAGAAGCATCCCGCGTATATTTTCCCAATTAGAATTGCTAAATTCAATTACGAAAACAGAACAAACAAATAATACTATTTCACGTACATACGTCTCGAGTCCTCGGTTCACATAGATACATTTCCAATGTTTTTTGGCTTGTGGGTGTTAAACATTTTCTAAAATATCTAGTGAAGGTGTGTTTTGATAACTGTTAAAGGGACAATGAAGTAGAAAAACAATATATTTATTAAGGGTTTTAAAATATGTGTAACAACATTAGGATAACTTTCCAACAACTTTATCGTTAATTTAAAATCCATTTTATGGATGGAAATATTTTTCGCTGGCATTCAGTATAGCCATGTCTCTGAGATAATCAGGCTTCAACGCTAGTTAAACTTAATTTCAGCGTTATAATTAGAATTAATTTATGGAAATGGACTAAATCGTGCTTCATGTGTGTTTCTTGATGATATCCAACAAGTTTCTGAAGGTAAAAACAACCTTCATGCCGTTTTTAGAGCTTCTAAGCTCTAAGTTCTAACGTACTGTTACTCGCTAAGCCTTGGCCCTGGTTTTTGGTGTTTCAATTTTGAGCACACCAAGGCTTAGTAAGTACCAGTATTTTAGAAGTCACAAAAGTTATTTTAACCTTTAGAAAAGTGTTGTATATCGTCGAAAAACACATTTTGAGCACGATCTAGTCCCGACTTCATATATTAATTCCAAAATTAACGAGCCTTGAAGTAGACTAGTCGCCGCTACGGGTATAGAAGATATAAGGCCCCTGATTGGCCACCGAAAATTCCATTTTCTAAAGATATTTTCATCTTCAAAATTTCTTGCAAAATGAAGTTAGGCTTAGCGAGGTAAAATCAAAAATGTGAAAATTGATTATATATTAACGAGAAAGTTTTCGTGAGTTACCCTAAGGCTTTTACGCATATTTTAGTAGTCTTAATCAAGTAAAAATAAGTTTTTTTCTACTTAATTATCACTTTAAGCAGAGGCAAATAGTAGAAAGTAGAAACAGGAACGAAAAACATTTAATTTAACCCACGGTACAGGCTAGTGGCGGTAGAGAGGCTTGTAGACTGTGTATCCCTACCTCTGGGCGCTACGTTGTAAGATGGGATACCGTATGTACGCACCCAGTAGGAAGATGAACTGAGCTAAGACTTGGGCCTATGTATTTCTGCCATTACTCTATATTAGGGGAATGAATACTGGCGCGAGTAAACAGGAAAATGAAATTACAGTTAACAGGTTTGAAGTTCGAAATCTATAATCCCCCAAAAATATATATTCTAAAGCCCTGAAGGCCTCAAAGGTGGAACTATTTTCGTCGCAGAAAGGAAGATAAAAGATAAGGAGATCTTTTAGTAGACTAAAGAGATTAGAGTGAAAGCGACACTTCGTGTCATATTTTTCACTACAAAAGGCTTTCATCTACAGTTATTTTAAAATGGCGGCCACGAATTTAAAAAACCTTCTTTTGGGGGCTTCGATTTTCCGTCATCTTTTAAAATGGCCGCCCGAAACCATTAAAATTGTCCCGACGGGCAACACCGTACGTCGCGACTTTTTAAGAAAATTTAAATTTTGTTTGTTTTTAAAAAAGTATAATATTGATTTGTAATGAAAGGTTTAAAAATTTTACTTCGAATTATTATCTTTAGTTTACTTCAAATTATTAACGTTAAAACTGAAAATATCTGACCATAAAATAACTTCCAGAAATCGAATTTTTTCCAAGAAGGGTAACTTTGCCATTTTTAAAGTGATTCGTATATACTGACAAAGACTACCTATATTGTTAGGGTAGGGGAATTTAGAAGAAATATAGAAATACTAGCTGTTACCCGCGACGGCGCTCGCTTGTAATTAGAACTTCCTGCAAAATGTTATAAAGAATGAGTATATTTTACTGATGACTTATATTTTTGTAGCACTCGGCGTTGCCCGTCAGCCCGTCGGGACATTTTTTACTACTTTTCATGCGGACATTATTCCATAAAGAAGGGTTTTTAAATTTCTGTCCTTCATTTAAAAAGATGGCAACAAATCGAACCCAAAAGACCATTCAGCCCGTCTATAGGTTAACGAAAACCAGTGTACTAAATATTTGTGAAATGGGTTAAAACTCGCAGACTTTGTTGCATTTTTACATTTCTAGGCGCCATTTATTAAGATGAAATCTGTCTTAGTACCTGCCTACTACTTACGAGTAACGTTCCTGCAAATTTTGAGCCTTCTAGGACAAGCGGTTTGGGCTGGGCGTTGATTATCAGTCAGTCAGTCAGTCAGGACTTTGATTTATATAGATATAGATAGATATGGTCAGGGGCAATGATAAAACGAAATATAATAAAATATTAAAATTAACCAAGTTACGACTCTCATTGTTTCTCGAACTATAAAACCGTATGACTATGTTTTATCGCGGTGGCGATTGTCTGTACATTAAGTCCAAAATTTAATCAAAATCTCTATGAGGCGGCATTTGTTAACAGAGTTACGAGAACGCAAGTAGCTTCAAATATTACGTAATAGAAATTGTTCTTGTTACATTGCTAGACTCGTTCAAAGCCAGATATTATCCGTATGCATTGACTACAAAGGCGAAAACGTGTCTATAGAATTACAATACAAAGAGATTATTTATAGAAAAGAAAATTAATATCCAGCAATCATACACAAAAATGCTATATTCAAAGAGCACCATCTGAAAATATCACCGCCATAAAAAACATGCATGTATAAGGTACCTTTTCAATTAGCCACATACCTTCATGAATAAGAATCTTTATACCCTGATAAATTCATTGTCAGAAATAAGACGGCTTTCATTTCTAGCGCATCAATCAGGAGGTAAGACGTTTTTACGATGTATAAGTAGGAGTAGCTTAAGTTTATAAGTATACTTATACTTTGTAATGATAGAGAAATTATGAGAGCTAGTTCGAGAATTGACTACTCTCGGTTTTGCAGTCCATTTTCCTATTTAGTCTTTACTAAGCCTTTGACAGCACCTTACCAGTCGTTGCTTTACAAGAATCTATGACGTTTCACATACGTCACTTCATGGCAAGCTCTCGGTAACCAGTGACAAATTTATGGAACAATCAACTTATGTAGTAGTTATGGTGGTGGGATTTAAAGCGCAACCATTTTTTTGGTTTTTTTTGGACACTGAAAACAGCAACACTAAATCGGTTCTTTATTCATGGATGTATTATATTAATTTATGAGACCATATGTATCAGCTAAAGAAGGAAAATCTTACGTAGTAGTTACATAAGCCCTAGTATTTTAATTAAATTGAATGCCAAATATGTATTTGAAACTATTGAGTTATTACGTTTTCAAAGCTATCTGTAGCTTTGTGCCAAAATATACAAATATACAAATATATATATTTTGGAATTTGGAGAAATATTTTTGACTCGAGGGGGGGGGGGGTGGAGAGAGAATTCAATGCATATTTGGTTCGAAGTCTATGCCCGGATGAGTTTAATTAGGGTTCACTAATGTACAGATGGAAGGGTGAGTTTGGGGTAAGTCAGCGCCTGCGGACATAGGGTAATCGGCTCCAAGGAGGATGTATAAGAGAGGAGACTCCTTCGGGAAAGCAGGGGGTGAAAAAAGAGGCAGATACCGCATACAGTGGCGCGCCACTTCGACGCACAAGCAGTTGGTAAAGGCGCGCGTCACTTGATCGTTGTTGGGAAGAAGGGATATTCAAAATTATAAACAAGCTAGAGGAAGGCGGCTTGAACTGAAGTGTACGCTCTCTTGCCGTGAGGGTGGTAACATGTACTTTTTCAGGAACGGGGGCATATTGTCTAACTCTGAGTATCCCCTCTTATACATTCTCCTTGTCGGCTCCTAGAGCGCAGGACTGTATACCTTAGACGTTTCGAAAGAGAACAATTTGCTTTCCTCTGCCTCCCCTAACTCGTGAAGAACGGGGAATTGAATTGGTTCCTTCTTGTCACTTGGCCGAGTAGACTACTGTTCTTATACTGTATAGGATAACTTTATTGCCACCTCTCTCTCCAACACAAAACGTAGTATTTTGACAATTAGCCACTCAAACGTAATATTAGATTATGACAAAGGAGTTGTGCAAGTTTGCGGAAAATGAGATGCCACTAGTGGCCACGTGATAAGTTCTAACAAAGTTTCTCCCCCATCTCTCCCCTTATTGGAGTTAAGAATAAAGGTTGCCAGTCTGAAAAGCGATTACAATTAGTTTCCTTTTCTATTCCTCCCTGGTTTAATGAGCATCCATAAATTAAAAATAAAAATTATTTTAAAATAGTTCCAAGACACTGACGGTGGCGTTTGTTGATCGAGAAAATGTGCTGAAGGTTAATCATGGTTGGCTTATAATGGGGTTATTTTTTCCGATAGACGTCACTGAATGTTAAAAAAAAAAGAAAATAAAACTAGATGTGGAAATTTATCCCTCGATTTTTTCCATTTCCTTCTTCTTCGACTCTGACAAATCGAGTCTCTCCTCTGGACCCTATACCCTGCCTCTCCCGCTCCCACAAAAATATAATCTCCATTGTCCACTTGTGTTTGCCTTTGTGGTGTCGTGAGTTCACGAATCGTCAGAAAACTGATTTTGCATTTGAAATATATATTTTTAACTTGACCGCAATAACGTTAACCCAGGGATAGATTTAATTTCAGTAGTAGGAATGGAGAACGGTTAGTATTTACTTCTGTCCGACTCATAGCCCAGTATAGAGACCCTCCCTCCAACACGTAACGAAAATTTAAAATTATCTTATTGGCTCACTTAAACTACGTTTTGATGACGTTGCTGACGGGAACGGCAAAAAATACGTAATTCCCTTTTACCTCTGTCGCTATGACCCGCCTCTTCTTTCATACCCCTCCGTCCCGTAGAAGGGGGTCCGGGACTTTGACGCACGCCCACATTACTCTGTTCTCCATTCCTACTTCTAAAATTAAATCTATCCTTGGTTAAACCACCGGATTTAAAAGGAGGAACTATCCTTCCCCTCGAACAAAACTATCCCTTTCTGTTTGAGAATCTTTCTGCAAGCAGAATTCTCCAATATACCACAGATTCCTAAAGTATATCAATAGTAAAAGGCTAATCCGACAAGCATTACCAATAATGGAATGTTTTTTAAAATTTGTGAAATTTTCTCGATCCTCATGAAAAGAGACTCGAGAAGATAAGATTTGTTTCGAACGAGTAATGGAGAGGTTCACTACACGTGACATGTACACAACGCTACACGAACCTAAAACCGTGCTGCGCAATTCACTTTTAAAAGGACTGTAAAGAATATGTGGGTGAGTAAAAATTATTTGAAATACGTCACCGACTAAGGTACAAAGACGTTACTCGCCAGATTGCAGCGCCAATTCCCTAAAGTGCTAGTTTTCGAAATAAAACGAACAAAGTTTTTTTAAACCAGGCCTATCCTCAGTAACGCGTCAATGACGTATTTCAAATCATTTTTACCCACCCGTCGATACCATTTTTAGACTGAGTCCCTTCAATACCTCAATTGAAGCGAATTCCACATTACGCTTTAAGTTCAATAGAGCAGTGAATAGAGACAGACAAAATCATACATCCTTATGCGGTTTAGTTCTCACCACACACATTCACCTACGTCACTCCACGGATGTGTATTGTAGAAGGAGTAGAGACTAGGCCTCTAGGGCCTAGACAAAAGCGTACTAGTGCTCCACGCACAATTTTCGCGCATACCGAGCCAATGTAAACAATCTCTGACGTCACGTGTTTTAAAGAAGGCGTCCGTTTTCTTCTTTCCCGGCTTAATTCTTTGAATATTTTCCATATTATAATTAATATAAATAGAAATAATAGTAAAAATAAAAATTTAAATGAGATTTTCAAACCGTTGAGAAACTCCCGTCACTCGGAAGTCGATACACAAAAGACCGAGGCTCAACCCTCCTGAACGTTCGTAGCTCGCGGCCATCTTTATTGTTTACATTGGCTCGCCTAGGTTTGGAGGGAGGGTCAAAATTCATACCCCCTTTTTATGGACAAATAAGGTCTAGCTTTTTTAGTAGAGGGGAAGCTACGAGTCTCTACTCCTTCTACAATACAGCTCCGTGGTCACTCCCCCATACAAGATCAGGAATGGTGAATTTCGGATGATAGGTTACATTTGTGGGCAATTTCACAAGTAACGAAAATTATGCTCGTGCGAAATAGCATCCTTTTCAACTCGCCGAATTCAAGCGGAGTGGCATCCATTGATATTTGAGTCGGTAGTTTACCGTTCGTAAGTTACCGTTAATTTACCAAATACCGAGTAAATTACCGACCATAATTTTACAATGGTAATTTGCCAGTAAATTACCAAACTTTTCTTTTCTTTTGCTCAGAGTCCAAACCTCGTAAAATTACCACTTTTAAAAATTGCAGTAATTTCACATCTCTAGGCATCCAATTAAATGTTCTCTATGATTTATATATCGTATCTAGAAAATTATCCGTGCTTAGTTTCGGACTGGTGTAATAAAAAAATAAATATAATTGGATCTTTGAAAGCTGATAACAGAAACAAAATTACTTAACTTGGTATAAATAATTCAGGGTTTTTTAGTGCAAGGAACTTAAAGCTTGCATAATGAAGTTATATTTAAAGAGAAAACCGATCATTAAAGGTATCTTTGAAGTCGTTATACAGGGTGGAAATCTTTGCCTTCAAAGAGACTAGATACTTCTCATAACTCATTGGTGTTGTGCATAGACAATTTGTACCGGATTTACAAGCATTAGTAACAAGATGATCCAGGGCTAGGCCATAAAATTAGCCACGTCGTTCTCTGCTTAACAAGAACCTATTCAATAAGAAATGAACATTCCACACCTAGTCTTAGAAAAAGATCTATTCGTTTTAAAACTTCGAAACTTTACACGATAATTTAAAACCCTTCAATATGCCCCTGAAAAAAAATCCAAGAGATTCGAACCAGTGAAACCGAAAAAAAAACAAACTTCTACCGTTTCAAGACTAAGCCTTTAATTAAGGCTAATTTCCCTATTAATTTATTTAAGCTATGAAAGAGAAACTTTTGAATATTTGCACAAAAATAAAAACCTTATTTAGCACATCTTATTAAAATTTCAATATTTTCAGAATTAGGGTAAAAAAAAGGGATTCTCCCATTGACGGCCATATTAAAACTTAAAAGCTGACTCTTTTGATCTTTGGCTAATTAAAATGTGAGATTCGCGTTTTGAGGCCAATTGGACGGGCTTCTATAGCGCGTGAAGCCAAAGCGTGATCGAGTGCGCTGTGGTCTCCGTTAACCCCTCCCCTTCACAACTGGTACCGAGCGCTCGCTTACCCCTTCCCTCTTTGACCCTTCTTTCTCTACTTCCTCCGTGATTCTAAAGACCCGTGCCTTGACGATTATGCACATAAGTTCAATTTATATGCTTTTATCTACATTGTATCGATGGGACTTATAGCTTTACCGAATAGTAGTAGTATTAGTAGTAGTAGTAGTATTAGTATTAACAAAGACAAATAGAAATAAAAGAAATAAGGAAGTTAGTAGACTGTTGGTGACGTGTGATTCGCATACACCCTTTCGACGGGAAAAGAGGGGGGTAGGCAACCTTTAGTATCAGGAGATACAAGGGGGTTGCTCCAGTGCCGTGTTTGCGCACTCTCAGATCCAAAACGCCTACAGCGCAGGCGCTAAAAAGAGAGATGGAAGGCAGAGTTTCACCCCCGCGCCTTTCCCTCTTAGAGTCGTCGATAGGGTGTATTGCCCGCATCCTGTCTGCCAAAGAAAAATGCCCCCCCCCCTCATAGGTATACTAGGAAATATATGACTAAAAGTAAATTTGTTGAAGTAGGAATAGCGAGAATACTTAAAAGATGTGGCTAGACCATCTTGTTTTCTTTGTATCTCAATTGACTGATGAAGAGATGACGCGTTCAAAATCCCCAAAGCTGACTCCAGAACATTTCTCCATCGAAATAAAATTGTGAAACTCCACCTGTTAGACGTAGCGGCTACTAAAAGGTGATAGATTTTCTGTCGACATTTAAAAATGACGAACCAATAATCTGATACTGTCAAAGGCGGTACTGTGGTACTAGTACGACTACTACAGGGCCATGTCAAACTAATAGCCTCACCGTAGATATTCTTCACACGATGTGGCTATTTAAATAAGTATTATGTACCTTTTATTCAAGAAACAGACAGAATCAGTTAATGCCATATTGGTCAACGCTGTAGGTATTGTATTAATGTGTCGGTATTTCGAACATATACGTTAAAAATACATGCTTTGTAAGTCCAGTGAGTTTGGTTCATTTGGTTTGCTGAATAAAATGTATTGTGATTACTCTTGAAGTTACTAAACTAGCGCCTGTTAATCACGTGCAAATTGTCTCTAGAACTAGTTAGGAAGGGTATCCAGACTGGCTGCAGGCGAAGTCTTACACCCTGTATTGCAATTTCGAAAATACTAAGGGCCAATTACAGTTTCAACGCTATAACAACACAAAATCCAATTACCATCTTAAAGGCCGACTTCCATCGAAAAGGGTTCTTACGAACTGAAAACCGTGCATCGAGAGTAACAATGGAGCGACCGTGCCGATTTTCGAATCCCCGCTGGACAAAATTTTGAGGGGTTCTTACGAACTGAAAACCTTGATACGGGGGTTCCTACGAACTGAAGATAAACAATAGATATTTTCCTTCAGAGGGTCGTAAAAATCGGGAATAAAATATTTAAGAGACTTTCTATTGTTTATCTTCAGTTCGTAAGAACCCGCATAGCAAGGTTTTCAGTTCGTAAGAACCCCTCCAAATTTTGCCCCAGTGGGGACTCGAAAATTGGCACGGTCGCTCTATTGTTAAGAATCGATGCACGGTCTTCAGTTCGTAAGAACCCTTTTCGGTGGAAGTCGGCCTTTAACAACAGCCAATCAACGTGTTTGATGTTAGGCGTATATTCGTAAGAATGGTCTAAAATCTACATTATTTATAACGACTTCGAATTCAGACGTTATCTTTAATCACTCTGAAGTCAATAATTAAAGAAGCTAAATTCTCAGTCGAAAATAAAATGGCTTTTAGAAGATTTAGTGTACCTAGCAAATTGATCATAATTTAATGCCTATTAAATAATAATAATCTAGGCATTGTCTAGTTTCAAGTACATGCGAGAAGTTGGTCCCTTGGAATACAATTATTGTCTTACGCAGCATGTATAAATGTGCCTTACTTTAAACTAATCAGTACAGCGAAGAAACGTTCCGGCATCTCAAAGAAAATTCTGGTTTGAAATTTAAAAAGGGTTAACCTTTTATTTTCAAAACGTACAGAAAATCATTTTTTGTTCAATCATCCAAAGTGGTTTTAACATTTTTTAAATGTTCCAATTCTTGAACACATTGTTGGGTTTCTTTCCTGGACGATTCTAACTCTTTGTTCAGATTGGCTACAACCATCTGAAAGTGGGCCAACTCGTACCCCAAACGAAGATACTCGTGTCTAAGCCAAGGCACACTCTGATCCAACGTTCCCAGCTTAGTCCTCAATCGCAAAACCTCTTGTTGAATGTCCAACTTTTCTCGATTGACGACTTGCAAATGCGAGTTCAGCTTCTCGGCCTCGTCCTGTAATTTCTTCAGCTTTGAATTGGTGGTTTCTCTCAACCGTTTAATTTTATCCTCTTTGTCGTGAATGAAAGCAGCCCATTGAGTTTGCAATCGTGACAGCGATGTTTCCCTGGCCTCAAGATCTTTTTGTTTTCGAATCAGTATGTTTTCCATCGTTTCCGGTATATTTTTATTAACTTCTTCCTGACACCTAGCCATGGCTTGCGTTTCTTTTAACGCGATCTTCAGTTGTTCTTTAGCACGTTGGTAATTAGCCGCGTCATTCTGCAATTTTTGGAGACGCAAACGCAGTTTGTCTAGTTTTTTAGATGGCTGGGGTGGTTGATAAGCTACGTCGGTAGTTGCGACAGGTTCTGGCATTTCAGAAACACTCTCCTCAACTGGAAGCAAGGTGGGTAAAACTGGATTAAGGTTTATTTCAACATCATCCACAGTCTCGTCATTCGAATTAGAAGTGTCTTTAGTAACATCCATCGTGTGCACCTAAATTCCAAAGATATGCAGATTATTTAGTCATGGATAACCAAAAAAGCTTTACGACTACTTCTCATCAACAATATTTCATTTATTCTGGTGAAACTAACCACACCATTTCTTCAATAAACATTGTATATAATCATGGATAGATTCAATTTTAGTTGTAGGAATGGAGAACAGAGTAATGTGGGCGCGCGTCAAAGTCCCGGGCACCCTTCCACGGGACGGGGGAGGGAGTATGAAAGAAGAGGCGGGTCATAGCGACAGAGGTAAAAAGGAATTACGTATTTTTCGTCGTTCCCGTCAGTAACGTCATCAACACGTAGTTTAAGTGAGCCAATAAGATAATTTAAACTTTTCGTTACGTGTTGGAGGGAGAGGCTCTTTACTGGGCTATGAGTCGGACTGAAGTAAATACTAACCGTTCTCCATTCCTACTTCTAAAATTAAATCTATCCCTGATATAATGGTATACCAGAAAAATAATTTAAAACTTCAACTTATATACTTCTAGTCTAATCTTGAAATCACATCAATTTATTCACTTTAATACCCTTTAAAAGACATATTTCAGCTATTGAAATTCCTGAAAGTCCTAATACGTAACCCTACCGCATTCAAATAATTCTAGAAGAGAAGCAAACACAACATGGACCGGGCTGCCATATTAGGCTAGTTCCCTCGCACCAAGAAGCACCGCAAGCGCCAGTGCGAGTTGACTAGTGAACTCGGCCTTCATCTGGCGTTGCCTCTTGGCACGAGGGAAATAACGTTAAGAGACTCAGGGCGGCCTACAGCATGTGCGTTGGTTTCTCTACAAGTAATTAATGGAATAGGGTCTTTACAGAACTGCGTCATGCGCTAAAAACATACCAAGAGGAGGTCCTTAAATACAAAATACTGTACAAAAATAAAATACCATAATGGCGCTGTTGGGTGGAGCTAAATCCAATTTACCAAGTCCCTATTGTCTCTTCCCTTAAATCACTAGCAATACTATAGAGTTAGAGTTCTCTAATCATTCTACAGCTAACCTTACCACATTGAAGAGACAAACAAACAACTTATACCACTACTAATCCGCTTCCGAAGTTGACCTATAATATCTCAATAGCCCAACCGCAGACATACATCATACGAAGTGCTTAATCATTTATTTCCGCAGACTATAACCCTTGAAAAAAGGTCACCACGAAACAGCGGAAGTAAATTTTAGTAAGTGTTTCATAATTTCGACTAATAAACTCAAGCACGACCCTACTTGAGTAACACGTTTTCTTCGATTGCTGATTCATACGTTTTAGCTCTCCCTATTCTTTCAAGAGCGATTGAAAATTAACAAAGCAATATCTACAACGTCCTAATCTGATATTTATAACTTGAAACCGCGATGGAATGTGCGTTATACTAAACCCCTGAACTCAAAAGCCAATTTAAAAACATATATTTACCAAATCTTGAACTATATTTTGAGACCAAAATTCCCTGTGAACTCGAATGAATCCAATCTTAAAATTGAGTGGCCAGGCGCAGGCTTGTCGTTCAGAAATGTCAAGAAATAGAAAACGTATAGAAAAAAATAAAGAAATAGGGCGGTGGGGGCATACCGAGTTCCCCCAACTTCAAAAATTGGGCAATGCGTGGGGGATAGGCTTACATTTTGTCAGAGTCAATATAGTTCGACTCAAGAGATATCCCCAGTCGGTGGTTAAAGGGATCGGTACGATAGACCATCCCATTAAATACTTGACGAAAAACCAACGCACAGCGGAATGACTGCCATATTAGACTAGTTCCCTCGCGTCAAAAGGCAGCACTAGATGGAGCTCGCGTTCGCTACACGCGGAAGGCTAGTAGACTCACACTACGGGTGGCAGTGCTTCTTAGCACGAGGGAACTAGCCTAATATGGTGGCCCCTCCTCTGTGCTGTTTGTTTTTCATATGGCAAAGGAGTTTTCTATTGAAATATTTTTTTAATATTTGTTGTTTATATAATCTTTGTTCAGATATGAAACGATACATAGTTCACAGACTAGGAGGATTCATACCATTTACACAGGGAAGCCAGGCTTCAGATGCTACTCAAGGAGGCCTGAATCATTGGGTGAGTCTAAAGCTACACCTCCTTGTGTAAATGGTATGAATCCTCCTAGTCTATAAACTATCTATAGCTGCTGCGTTGCGAGCTAGAGATATTCTATTAAAATATATATGAATTTATTTACTACGGAAATACCAATATCTCGAGAATTCACTTTATTAGGCCAGAATGTCAATCAGTCGTGATATTTCAATATATAGACTATTTCATTAATTCTAGAAAAGATGCAAACACCACTCAGATGGGAGGGTGTCCTCTTGGGTTATTTCCTTCGAGCCAAGATGCACCGCTAGAGGCAGTGCACGTCGGCTAGCCTTCCGCGTGTAGTGAACTCGCCTCTTGGTGGGATGGAAATAATCTAAGAGGACAGCCTCCCACCTGTGTTGGTTTTATGCAAGTAATGGTACTTTTTTTACCAAGTGGCGATAGACCTTCCCTCTGTTTTCAATTTCATTTTCGTAATTGGCATAGAATGTGGCGTTTACTATGTTTCTTGACTCGGTCTATATTAGCTCTCTTATGGGTCATTCTCACTCTTTTTAAAAAGGGGTTCCATTCTTTACTGGGTCAGTAGTTGAATACTATTCGGGGGTGTAAAGTTGCCTCGATTTGACAGAATTCTTGGAAGAACAACAATCAACAACCTTGGGTTTTGCTTTAAAAAGCATGGACAAAAGCGCGAAGATTTCAAGTGCGGGTTGAAGTTTCTCCGCCTTCTTAGCTTGCAAAGGGGTAAATAATGTAGCTTCGGACGACAAGCTGTCTGGGATAGTGAAAAAAAAGAGATGACTTGTACCAAGATGTATTTGCCAGTCTTTTCTACTATATAGGGAGCTAACAACTGGCTTGGGGAAGAGATAGTCTGACGTCACGCAGCCCCCCTCTGGTTGGAATTTATGAGCGTAGAATACTGTTTCCAAGCATTAGGGGGGATGAAACTCCAGTAAGAGATAGAAGGGTGTGACGTTTCAGGGTCAGAACTGTTAGCTCCCTATTGTACAACCGTTCAACATCATGCGTACTTTTAACATTTGAAAATGTTTGAAGTAATGTCGCGAAGGAGCTAAAAATCACTAAGCCTTATTTCAGTAGCTAAAATAGTCATGGTAGAGAATACTTCTTGATCTTTTGTTCGACACGACCTTCCCATCTTTCCATGAACAGCGCTAATCAAAGACTGTAAAGCCACTCCTATTACTAAACAGTGACTGGAAACCATTTATTCAGGGCCAGATGTCTTTAATTTCTACCATAATGTTTTGGTGGTTTTAAATACTTGATACAAACGATTACGTAATTTCAATACATAGTTTACAGGCATGGAGGATTCCTACCATTAGTACAAGGAGTCCAAGCGACTTAGAGTGTAAAATCGTCTGCTATTTTACACTCTAAGTTGCTTGGTTTCCTTGTGCAAATGGTATGAATCCTCCTTGCGTGTAAACTAAGTGTAACTACTTTTTAATAGTTTGATGAGATTTCAATATAAAAAGCTACGAAGAAACTATTTCAGGCGGCGTTGCAGAGGAATTGGTTCCCAGTAGCTCATCGTAGACAAAATGATGTAGTTATTGAAGCTATCAGTTAAAATATTTCCAGTCTTTATAACGAACCCACTTAGTAGTCTATGACTCTTACCGAGTTATTTGCAGATGGGGTTTGACAGTGGGAGGTAGCTGATGTAAATAAAACAGACGTCACGCGAGTATTTTAGCGCATGTCTCGACTATAGGACTTCTTATCTATACTTTAGGGCATCCATCTTTTCAGTCTTTTGTTAGCGAAGACCCTTCGGCTCTTGAGTATTGTCCCGGGCCAAGCAGCCCTCACGGACACCCCTTTACTTTTGGGGGTGTGGTTCTGGGTTGTAAAAAAAATCTCCCCTATTTCCAAATGTTTGAAGATTTTCCGCTCCGCGTCTAATTGCCTATTCCTAGCGTGGTGAACCATGGACTTTGAAACTATAAAGAGGACTGGCAATAAAGTATTTTTTAAGACCATAGCTTAGTTTTTCTATAGTATCTATAGATCGAGTATCGTCAATAGGCCAAAAAATACCTGAAGTAGTACTTTTTGGGAAAAGGAATGCCAACGTACACATCATGTTTCCGCTATTTTAAACAATCGGTTTATGTCCGCATTGTTTATTTTGATCACAGAACAAGGTTCGAAACTGAGTTGGAAACACTAATAGCGCCACATGGTGCGTTTCCCATTTCTTTCCCAAAAAAATTGGACTTTTTAAATAATATTTGCCCTATTAACTCTACTGGGTCTGTTGATAATCTAAATTTCAACAGTCGCGCTCTAGACCGTCGTCAGCATCTGTCCGCATTTAATTCATTTGTATCTTAGAAGAGGGATTAAGTTAACCAAGGTTGTATCGAGGCTGTTGCCAGCAATTGCATAATTTTAATGGTACTTGGCATCACTGAACGATCGTTTACAGGTAGATAAAAGATTTTTTATTCAAATTCTAATGAGGAGCAGCGAAGTAGTATTTATTTTCAATCCGAGTAGAGTAAGCTTAGTGGAATATATTACATTTGCTTCCCCACCCCCCCGGCATCTTCCCTTTAACAGCGCTATGAAATTTCGAGTGACCATGATGTATCTGAAAAATACAGATCATAATTTATGTCACCTCAGCCAGTCTAGCTTTAAAGTAGTTTCTGCGATGTATGAAGTGAGGTTTGAGGTAAACCTGTTGTTTACCTGTTTCCCCGACGCGCCTACCTTTAAACAATGATTTGAAAATTCTGAAACTTATTTACGTCACCCCAGCGCCAAGCTTTAAATAGTGCGGTGACCTCTAGTGTGACCTAGATATGCTTGAATCTTAATCACCCTTTTCCGTAGTTTTTGTATCGACACAGCGGTCCCTTTTCTTATCACTTTTAGTCTATATAAATTCCATGATTGAACCCTAGAAGGGAAAAAATGGAGGGCGTAAGTGCTATAGCGTTCTTGAAGAGCCAATACCTCCCATTTTACCCAACGTATTTCAGAATCCATTTAAAACGTTCGACAAGGCGAGGAAAGTGGTTGGTTTGGTTTCTTACCATAGTTCGTGACTGCGCTAAGGGTTAAACTCTGGCTCTGTTATCTCAAGTTCCGCGCAAACTTGGGCCTGTGTTTAATTAGTCCGTTTTCATCGGGATTTGCAATAATTTTGAAAGCCGTTGCGTGCATGTGAATGTGGTTAATGGATCCGGACGAGAATCACGAGACAAGCGTTATGGATTTGTCGATCGAAAAAGAAGTCGACGTCGTAGGATTGTCGGATTTGGATGCTGATAAGCTGGCCTCGTCTTCATCTCGATCTAGTCCATGTGGTGAGCTATTCCCAACGCAGGTAGAAATTAGTGAAGATGATCCAAGTGAAATCTTCACCGAGGAAGAAATAAAATTAAACTCGGAAGTTGATACATTACAAGAACAGATTAAGAACTATAAGTCCGATCAAGAGTGTCTTTATCGTTCCATTAAAGAAGCCCAAGATAAGGCGGCATTTATGGCAGACCATAATAATTCTCGCATTGAAGTTTTAAACTTCAAATTAATGGAAACCGACGTGCGTTTGTTCGAGAAAGATAAGCAGTCTCGTAGCTTAGAAAATTATTGGTCCCCTATAAAAAACAAGAAGGAAAAAGAACTAGAAGATCTTCGTAAACGGTCCAAGGTGAAAATAGATAATAAGACAGCCACGGTTTCTGATTTGAGGATTAGCTTGGGGAACCTTCTTCGCGAAAAGATGGATATTGAACAGGAAATGCTTCGTTTGAAGGCTTTGGAAACGGCGTCGGAAGCGTCTTATCTGACGGCCGAAATTAGTCGCTTAGGATTTGAACTGGCAAATATGGAATCTCACATTACCATGCTGAAAATTCAAATTAATGCCACGAGGGAAGAGAGGGAGACGCGCAGGAAAGAAATTGACGCCGTGCAAAAGGAATTGCAAACCATGAGACAAAATAAGTAATATGGTGAGATTATTTCTGGTTTAGTTCAATTTAGACATGTTAGGTCTTAAGAAAATTGCCTTCACTAAAACTAGGCCAACAGTTTTCCAGGAAATGTTTTTTTTTCCTGACATCTAATAAAGAGGGTGAAAAGGAGAGTAGTAGAAGCTAAGGGGTTTGGTAGTTAGTTTTTCTTTATTTATTTTTACTTATAATATCCAGCTTTTTCCTCTCCTCTAATTTAAATCATCTTTGCATTTTATACGCTAATCTAAGTTGCGGTTAAGAAGTTAATGACTTCTATCCTTGGAAGTATACGACTGTAGTTATTACCTCGCGACCATAAAGTCAACTTTCCGCGTTTTGAACCGAGGACTGATTTGAATTGGAACCGATTCGTGAACAGGTGTTTTAATGTCTTGTGAGACATTCTGATCAGAGAAATGTTTAAAGAGATAGTAGAGTGTAGTTCGAGTTAAACCACTGTTTTCCTTAAACACGCAATCACGTGCTGGTACTGTCGCGGAATATTTTTTTGAACACACCTGTTTCCTCGACAACTTATCGTCTCGCCGTGTGAGTGTGTTTTCTTTCATGAGACATGAGCTTGAGACACTTCATTCATTAAGGGGAGGAAAAAGTTACCCATTTTACGATTTTGACTAAAGGGAAATCGAATATAGGAAGGCATAGAGGTGTATACTTCTCAGGATATAAGTAATCAGCTTCTGTTATGATGTTTTGAGGTACTAAGAAAACTTCGATCGATAAATAGAGTCACTTAGGCAGCCGAATTCCAAGTTTTGCAAGAATAGATTTATTTAAAAGATATTAATAATGCATTTTACTTGCGCGTTAGCCAGTCATAGGACGGATTTTAGTTTTCATAGAAGCATAATTTATCCATGCATTTTTTTGGGCCACAACTTTTGTATATTTTTCTCCTCAATACTTTACTTGCACGTCAGCCCGTCGGGACATTTTATTAATTTATGGGCCGCCATTATAAAAGATGGCGGGAAATTGAACTCCTAAAGCCATGAGGCCAGTCTGTAGGATATGAGGAACCAGTGCGTTAAGTATTATGAAAATCGGTTGACACGCGCAGACGTTATAGTTTTAAACATTTCGGTCGCCATTTTACAATATGGCATCAAATTGAACCCGAAAAGCTTCTTGGTAAAGCAATTTGGGCTGGATGTTAACTATCAGTCAGGACTTGCATAGATTTAGATTATAACACACTCCAATCTTCTGTACTTGATTTTATCAAAAGTAACAGAATAACAATAAGTATGACCCAAGTAAATCATGTGATGCTAAACACAGATTTCTTCCCATGTTATAAATAGGAATTTTGTCTGAAAACTGGAAAATTACCATGTTTTGAGCAAAACTTATAAACTCTAACTCAGCAGGGGACAATTCCATAGAAGTTCATACAAATAGCAAGTTGGTCTTAAGGAACTATGTTTTACTTGAAAACAACCATTAATATTTTTGATCGAGTGGCATACTTATTTTCAGAGGTTACATATTTCTGTTTCTTGTTTATCCATATTTATCACAAATCCTTTCTTCACATTATTAAACCGACCTAAAGGGTTTCTAATTATAATAACATTAATGTTTTTAATACTGTAAAAGCTTCTAATAAGGTTAACTATAAAGCATGGTTTTTTACGTTGTCGGTCAGCGTAATAGCGTTTTCACTTAGCGTAGTTCCCGCAAATAATGAAACCAAGGCTCAACAGATAAACTGAACATTGCACCAATTGCGGCCGGTCTATTAATGTTATGTTAACTGAACCTTCTTTTAACTAAGAATTTCATATTGCATGTACTTTTCCTTTAACTTAGAATTTCATATTAAATATACTTTTCCTTTAACTTAGAATTTTGTATATTATCTACACTTTTTCCTTTTACTTCGAATTTTATATTATCTACACTTTTTCCTTTTACTTCGAATTTTATATTATCTACACTTTTTCCTTTAACTTCGAATTTTATATTATCTACACTTTTTCCTTTAACTTCGAATTTTATATTATCTACACTTTTTCCTTTAACTTCGAATTTTATATTATCTACACTTTTTCCTTTAACTTCGAATTTTATATTATCTACACTTTTTCCTTTAACTTCGAATTTTATATTATCTACACTTTTTCCTTTAACTTCGAATTTTATATTATCTACACTTTTTCCTTTAACTTCGAATTTTATATTATCTACACTTTTTCCTTTAACTTCGAATTTTATATTATCTACACTTTTTCCTTTAACTTCGAATTTTATATTATCTACACTTTTTCCTTTAACTTCGAATTTTATATTATCTACACTTTTTCCTTTAACTTCGAATTTTATATTATCTACACTTTTTCCTTTAACTTACAATTTTATATTATTCAACCCTTTCCTTTAACTTAGAATTTTATATTAACTGAGCTTTTCCTTTAATGTAGAACTTTTTAAAGGGTCCTTTGGACCAGTGAGTCTCGGGATTTGAATTAAAAAAGGGGTCCATCGAATTTATAAACAGTTTTTTGTCCAGAAGACTTGTCTTGTTTCGGACCCTGCTGCTCACTAATATGCTTCTTATTAAGAGCACGTGGTTTTAATCTCGCAAAATAGTTGTAATATCGTCGGGAAATCAAAGCTTCCACCCGTATTTTAAAGGGTTAGGCCTAGTTTTAGAGGAGGCAATGAAAACTTTAAGAAAATTTTCATTGGAAACCAGGAAGTGTTTCTTATGTATACACTAAACATTACACAGTCTTTGGGCCCACCCGCATGATAATGAACGATTTTAAGCAATTTATATTTTTTAGAACTTTCACATTTAACTAAACTATATGCTTAGTTAGGGGTTTAACGTGAAGCTTATTAGCTGAAACGTTTCTGGTTTAGGCTTAATGGTTACTTTACCGGGAACCCTACCTTTAGTAGAACCAAGAAGCGATATCTAGTTTACTACGGAGGTTTAAATTCGCCACATTTCTAGCTTTATCTCCAGTCCAAACGTAGGTGCGGAGTTAATCCGCGCTGCTAAATCACAACCGGCATCTCATTGGTTCTTGAAAACTCACGTCAGTACGACGCGAATGACGAAAATTACTAATTTTCTGACTGAGGAGAGGCGAAATAGTCCAGGCTTCTTTTACGTCCCCCCTTGTATTTTGAAAGGGGGACTGGGACTATGGTGCGCGAATACTTAGGCATCTTATACCTTCTCCCTAGTGAACTAGATATCGCTTCTTGGTAGAACTGAACCAAACCGCTTCTTAAATCTTCCCCTAGTGTTACGGATATCAGCCATGTTGTTTGGTCATATTATCTAGAATTTTAATATTTGATTAATGATAAGTTAAAATAGAATAATTCATTTATTACTTTGTAGGTAATTTTGCATTACAATTTGCTGTAATAAAATTTCTTATTTAAACAGGAAACCGTAAATGGACGAAGCACGGGATTGTGTTTTTAATTTTTCATCTAAGTACAATAAATGATGTTTTTTTACCATGTATACACTGTCTTTTTCGAGTCATTTCGCGGTAACAACACTGAAATTTCCAGTGGCTAATACCTCAGTACAAATTGTAGCACGAGTGCTTTTCGCGTGAGAATATATTTACCTATTCCAAGTCTCCACATATTTCCCTAAATCTTGAAATCAGAACATTTCAAGTTGAACTCTCGAACTCTTAGTCACACACTCCTTCAAAATATCTATTTTTTTTTTTTAATAATTCAGAAAATTCAGAATATCAATTTTTTTTTTCAAAACAATTCAGAATATCAATTTTCTTTCAAAACAATTCAGAATATCAATTTTCTTTCAATACAATTCAGAATATCAATTTTTTTTCAAAATTATTCAGAATATCAATTTTTTTTCAAAATTATTCAGAACATCAATTTTTTTTTCAAAATTATTCAGAATATCAATTTTTTTCTCAAAATTATTCAGAATATCAATTTTTTTTCAAAATTGTTCAGAATATCAATTTTTTTTTTCAAAACAATTCAGAATATCAATTTTCTTTCAAAACAATTCAGAATATCAATTTTCTTTCAATACAATTCAGAATATCAATTTTTTTTCAAAATTATTCAGAATATCAATTTTTTTTCAAAATTATTCAGAACATCAATTTTTTTTTCAAAATTATTCAGAATATCAATTTTTTTTTCAAAATAATTCAGAATATCAATTTTTTTTCAAAATAATTCAGAATATCAATATTTTTTCAAAATAATTCAGAATATCAATCTTTTTTTCAAAATAATTCAGAATATCAAAATTTTTTCAAAATAATTCAGAATATCAAAATTTTTTCAAAATAATTCAGAATATCAAAATTTTTTCAAAATAATTCAGAATATCAAAATTTTTTCAAAATAATTCAGAATATCAAAATTTTTTCAAAATAATTCAGAATATCAAATTTTTTTCAAAATGATTCAGAATATCAAAATTTTTTCAAAATGATTCAGAATATCTAAATTTTTTCAAAATGATTCAGAATATCTAAATTTTATTCAAAAACTCCTTCAAAGTCATTAAAATCTTATTCATAAACTCTTTAAAAATCCTTAAAAATCCTTAAATCATATTTATTAACTCCTTGAAAATCCTTAAATCTTACTCATAAACTCCAAAATATCTAAATCCATAAATCTTATTCATAAACTCCAAAATATCTAAATACTTAAATCTTATTCATAGACTCAAATATCTAAATCCTTAAATCTTATTCATAAACTCCAAAATATCTAAATCCTTAAATCTTATTCATAAACTCCAAAATATCTAAATCCTTAAATCTTATTCATAAACTCCAAAATATCTAAATCCTTAAATCTTATTCATAAACTCCAAAATATCTAAATCCTTAAATCTTATTCATAAACTCCAAAATATCTAAATCCTTAAATTTCATTCATAAACTCCAAAATATCTAAATGCTTAAATCTTATTCATAAACTCCAAAATATCTAAATCCTTAAATTTCATTCATAAACTCCAAAATATCTAAATCCTTAAATCTTATTCATAAACTCCAAAATATCTAAATCCTTAAATTTCATTCATAAACTCCCTCAAAATCCTTAAATCTTTTCATAATTTGTAAAAGTTTTTACGTCGAAATTAAGTGTCTATTTCGGCCGTAATCGCGAAACCGTAAAATGTCTTCCAAAATCTCAAGTCCCGGTTATACTGAAACGCCAAACATCCAATACAGACAAAATAATATCTGCTTATAAAGTTAGCACTATTCTATGATTAACATATGGAAATTCAAGTTCCCAGCAGCATGTAAATATTTAAGGCTTATGGAAATAAGTCGTTGTTAATTCAGTTTTAAAAAAATCATTTTGGCGAAGAATGAGATATTCCCTTGGCATGAATGAGAAGCTAACAACAAGACGAGCATAATGGATAATTGTCTCTCGAACCGTGAACTCCCACAGTTGCCTGTACGAGACAATGTTTATTATATTCAAGCGTGTTTACTCTTATCTTTGAGGAGTTGAATGAGGGCTAATGGGATTGTGAAGTATGCCTACTAAACCTTATTAACACCGACCTGCTCGTCTTATAACAACTTAATCAAACACGCAAAGGAACACGTGTGTAAGACGGGTCTTCCTTAAATACCCAAAAGGTAATGCTATTAACATTATCATAGGTATCGTAAAAGCAATAAGTGTCACACTTCCCATAGACCATTCCTCTAAATACTTGTGCAGAAACCAACGCGCAAGCAACGGGCCAAAACGCAACGCCATAGTTCATTACACGCGGGGGCTAACCAAACCCCACTGCCTTCAGGGGTGCTTCTTGACGCACCCCTACGCCCAATAAAGTTCTTTCTTTTAACCCATGTTAATAATGGAGTGGTCTATTGCCCGGATGGCGTAATGCTAAATTCTGAATAGTTTGAATCCATGTCACAGAGAAATCTACTTTGCTATGACACATATACTTTCTTCCAGCACTTGACTTAAATTTAACAGTTTTTAAAATGCTTTCAAATATCTATTAGAGAGCCCTTGTATCCCGTTATGGGACTATGCTAGTACCATAAGAAACATAACAACAAAACGTATGAGACTTCCCATTGACTTAATGCTAAATATTATTAAGGAAGATGTTGTGCAATTATAAATCTATCTTGCTCCTTGAGTGATTCTACCTCACCAGGGGGCGCTTCTATGAAACAATTACCAAAAACAATTTGGATAGCGGAAATCATAATTTATTCGGAAACACACCCTTATTTACATAATTTATTGAGTAACAGACCTATGGTTGATATGTTTTTTATGTCATTACCGTTTACTACAAGCAAGATTACCGCTGGAAATACAAAAGATGTAAAACTAATTTGAAATGTGTTTAAACTATACTCACTGGCATGGACTAAAATTTGACATTTTAGAACTTAATATCATTTGTGAAATCCATGATGTATAGTACCAGAAGTAAGATAAGGGACTAGAAGTATCGAGTTATCCAAATTCTTCACTTGGTGAAAGTGAATATTCTTGATAAGACACCAACGGTTGGCCCTCTGGTTGCGGTTTCTGAATTTTCCCTTCAATTTACTTCCCTTCCAACAGTGATTTTGTAATTGCGAGTCACCTTGATATACCTGAAAAAAAAAAGATAAAATCCTCAAGCTTCGTTCTGTGCTTCCCTTTACTCGTGCCAAGGTATTTTTATCGTCAAAGCAGCATCGGCTCATAAATTAGAGTTTATAAGATCTCTATTTCCAGACCCTCTTTTCTTACGATTCTGAAAATTTTAAAATTGTTCACCCATAAGTACTAGATTCTCACTGATAACGTTTTTAATACGTGGTTATTCTTCAAAGTATTGGCCATATTAGTTGCAGAAACTTACTGCCGAAAATGTATTGATTTTGCCGTTGTTGAAACAATTTATAGTACGTACCGAAACTAAGTTTGTTGACTAAGGAATATTCTTCGGGTTCGTACATCTTCAGCGCAGGCGCCAGAAAGCAAAATTGTAAAGCATATTAATACCCTGGTGCATTTCAATCTTTGTTCCATTGAAATGATAGTAATTAATTCTAAGTGAGAAGACTTAAACCTTTAAAATTTTAGATAAAAGTTTAAGCTAGTTCTCTCACGAGGTTAATAAATTAGCAAACAAAAGGACATTTAAATATAAACTGAAATTTTAAGTAGGCTTCATTAATACTATTAGCTCTACCTCCCAAACACTAACAAAAGCACACCGGTAGCGTTATGCTACGTTAGCGCCCTAAAAATGTCTAGTGGGGATTACATAGATTTCTTCTATTGGAATCATTAGCCGTCCATATCATGGGCCTCCCCTCATGAATTAAAGGGGAGGAGCTTTAGAAACCGTCATCCCTGACGTCATTTGTAATGCATTTGAACCTAGAACCCACGACCCTAGACATTGACGTAGCTAGTGACCTTTGCCACAACTTCCGCGACCTACGCACGCCGAACCGAAATGTTAACAATTTCTCTGCGTGTGCTGAACGAGTAGACCTACATCTGGGAATAGCTAATCAAATGCGAGGAAGTAAGAACAAATCTATGTATTTCTGCTCTCGTTTATGAATACCGTAAACGATCAGTAATAATTCAACCGTTATTGCCGGAATTAAACTCCATAATTTCATCTTTAACTCAAGTATAATTAATGAAATTTAACAATAGTACAGTTTGAGTCGAACAATATTGTAAAGATATTATTTGTGATTCTAGTCCTATCCTTATTATATCTTAGATACGTGAAACTCTAGTGTATTACTGGGTTGCGCGTGGAATTTGAGACAAGGAACCCCGAGGAACCCAAACACCGGGTATATATATAGGACATTGAATTGTAAACAGATAATACTCTGCAAATATTTCGACATTTCTTCTAGGGGGATGTAAGTTTTCAAAAAAAAGTCTCTTATTCGAGGCTTCGTATAAAAATAAATATAATATTTCTACATTTTATATCCTATTCTCAATAAAAAAAATCCTCGCTAAAAACATTTCGAAATACCATTCGATATATTTTTCAACATTTCGCGTAAGTTACTGATCTACTCGTAAGTATACTACCTTTTCCAGCAATTTGGTCTTGTAGTAGCAGGGATAGATTTAATTTTAGAAGAAGGAATGGAGAACAGAGTAATCTGGGCGCGCCTCCAAATCCCGCACCCCCTTCCACGGGACGGGGGTATGAGAGAAGAGGCGGGTCATAGCGACAGAGGTAAAAAGGAAATACGTATTTTACGCCGTCCCCGTCAACAACGTCATCAAAAGTTTAAAACGTAGTTTAAGTGAGCCAATAAGATAATTTAAACTTTTCGTTACGTGTTAGAGGGAGCGACGAGTCGAACTGAAGTAAATACTAACCCTTCTCCATTCCTACTTCTAAAATTAAATCTATCCCTGTTTTTAGGCTGTTACACTACAAAGTATAGAAAGTATCACACTTATAGAATAACTATATGAGTAAAAGTCCTGACTGACTGATCGTCAACGCACAAACCGCATTACCCATCATCCTTGTACCTACAAGGTTGGAAGTTTTCACGGACGTTACTCTATTACAAAATGACCTTCGTGACTTATTTCTAAGAGTTTACAGTTTTGACAAGGATCTTGTATCTCGTCTACTTAGAAAGAAGTCTGATAGGCAACGTACAACGTTCTTACATGAATCCATTTTTGCTTTAGCCAATTTACTTCTTTCGTACTTGCAACACATATTTTGCCTGATTATAGATATACGACACATCTTTCAATGTGAAATTTTTAGCCCCATCATATGATGCATATCTGCAATGATGCTATTAGTTTGACGTGCCTTGTAATAGTAGTAAAATAAGTTCATAAGATATGTTCCATAAGTTTGTCACTGGTTACTGAGAGCTTGTCGTGAAGTGACGCAGATGAAACGTCATAGATTCTGTAAAGCGACACCTGGTGAGGTGCTGCCAACTCAGACCACCTAACCCATGGACAGCCAACTGAATAGGGAGCTAGGTTTACTTAGAGCAACGTCTGACACTAACGCTGTGGCAACGGATGTTGGAAGTTTTTCTCAAAACCCTAGAAAAATTGATACATAGCGAATTGTGTTCGTTCACTCATTATTTTCAAAGAAAAAGAGAGGGTTATGGTATTTTTTTAAATCCTTTTCAAATTTCACACTTTCAATACCACTCCTATATTTCGAATTTTAAAAGTAAAAGCATGTAACGTTATTTTTAGAATGTTTTAATCCTTTTTTTTTCGGAAATCGAGTGAAATTTTCCACTTCTGGCAAAAGGAAGTATACACCTGTCTGGGGGTTCTAAATTGTTTTGGCATTTCTAGGGGATTATCACTCAAACTTTAGATAAGTGTATTAGGGTTGAACGTATTTTCTTACCCGCGATTGTATGATCAAAATGTATATAAATGTTAAAGAGTCACAAAAAATTGGTTACTAATTAGGAAATGTATTTAATTTATTACAAAATTGTTCAATTGGCGACTGAATGAGATGAAAAAGTCTGACTTGGCTCTACATGGGATATCATATCTTTTCACGGTGGTAAGGCCGCGATGCGAGGCTTGGCCTATTTTTGCACATGGGAAGGGTTTGGTTTTGAAGTGGAATTACAACTAAATGATCATTAAATATGAATAAATTTACATTGAGTTTCTATTGAGCTATCGTTTCATTTTACAATTTTGTACAAGGAATCGAAAAATATATTTTCCAACAATATTAATATTTAAAGGAAATTCTCTGTCTAGTGTCTAGAATTTTTTATTTTAACCGAACCTACATAAAAGACCCTTGTAGATAAAACCAAACACCCACCCAGAATGTGAAACGAAAAATGAGATTGAAGTTACATTTCGGAATACTTTAAAATGGTTTCAGTTGGAATCGATGTATTTCTCTTCAATATTAAAGATACGAGAAGTTTTCGAGTAGTTTCTGGGAAGGTGACCTATTATACGAATATGTCAGAAGGCATTAGGTTATGAAGCATAGCGCTTTCATCATGTTCGTAGAGATGCTAATGTATAGCGTCCAGAAAGATAAATGCTCATGCCTAGTTTAGTATCAAAAATTAATAAATGGTTTCAACCCGAAATATTCATTATTTTATTTGGGTTTTCGAATGGAAAGGGAAAAATTCAATCCTACAATTTTACATTCACTCTCATTTCGAAAAAAACATTACACCGAGGGGTTACTCACTTGAATAATCAGGTGTACAAAACCACAGAAATCGATTACTTGATTTCTAGAATTCTTAGAAAATCATCAGTAATCAAAATCATTCCTGTGGGTAATCAAAGGTAATCAGAAATCTTCGATAATCACGGGAAATTACATGAAATCTTCAGAAAAGTCAGAAAAAATCACATGATTTACTAGTAATCTTTTGTAATCACCTCGGTAATCACACGTTTCGTGAAATAATCACACGTAATCAATCGAGGAATTCGAAAATCCAAAATAAAAATCATAATCAGTTAAGTAGAAATATTCACTGCATTCATCGAAATTCACGAAGAATCCAGTGGTAATCACGGCATTCACCAAAAAATCATCGGAATTCATTGGAAGTAAACTGCGGCAATAACGGGAAATCAGTGTAAAGATTATGGAAATCACCGAAAATAATCGTTATCACAGAAATCATGGAATTCGTTCAGTAATCATAGGAATTCACTTAAATTCAGAAATCAGTAATGAGGTGTACAAAATTTTGACGAATGACTATAGCTCCTCGCATTGCACAGATTAATAACTGGGTTCGAGTAATGAAATAGAACTATATTCATGTCATTGTGGAATTAACTTTTTGGCTCGCATAGACCCTCTTTATGAGTTCACACATGAAAAGCCCTATCGAGGGACGACACTTCACATACAAGCACAAGTTTAAACAACAGGGAGTATATAGACTGAGGAGTGGAAGCTGTACCCCTATTACGAAATGTATCATGTTTTTGCTTATGTTCTATGTCGCACTGTAGCTTTTGTTGATGATTTCCTATATTATGTATCGTGCACAACAACAACTAGATGCTAGTTTGAGGCGCGCGATTCAAAGTGATCCGTAAGTATGAAAGCGATCGAAAATTAAACAAGGCACGGGAAATACAATTTAGTGACTCGTGCTTTGTAAGTAACAATCCCCATAAATATGGAGCTTCCCATTGTTTATTTAGGCAAACTGTTTCTACTCCTATAGTTGAACGATAATGAAACCTGTTTAAAGCCTTGATCTCTTGCATAAAAAACGGATATTAGCATAATAATCAAAATTATGGGATCCTTCATGAACTATATGTGACGCAAAACAGAAATAATTTTTGAATGTCTTCTTCACCACATTTCCATGAAATTATATTTCATTTCTTTAACCTCGATCCCTAACGCACGCTCTTTGGTCATCTAGAAATAATATAATTTTTTTTAAAGGTTTAGAATGGTTTTTATTGCAATTTTTTTTCATGTTTAGAATTGTTTTTATTGCATTTTTTAATGTTTAGAATAGTTTTTATTACATTTTTTTAATGTTTAGAATAGTTTTTATTACATTTTCTTTAATGTTTAGAATAGTTTTTATTACATTTTTTTTTAATGTTTAGAATAGTTTTTATTACATATTTTTTTAAAGTTTAGAATATTTTTTATTGCAATTTCGTTTTTAATGTTTAGAATAGTTTTTATTGCAATTTCGTTTTTAATGTTTAGAATAGTTTTTATTGCAATTTCGTTTTTAATGTTTAGAATAGTCTTTATTGCAATTTCGTTTTTAATGTTTAGAATAGCTTTTATTGCAATTTCGTTTTTAATGTTTAGAATAGTTTCTATTGCAATTTTGTTTTTAATGTTTAGAATAGTTTTTATTGCAATTTTGTTTTTAATGTTAAGAATAGTTTTTATTGCAATTTTGTTTTTAATGTTTAGAATAGTTTTTATTGCAATTTCGTTTTTAATGTTTAGAATAGTTTTTATTGCAATTTCGTTTTTAATGTTTAGAATAGTTTTTATTGCAATTTCGTTTTTAATGTTAAGAATAGTTTTTATTGCAATTTTGTTTTTAATGTTTAGAATAGTTTTTATTGCAATTTCGTTTTTAATGTTTAGAATAGTTTTTATTGCAATTTCGTTTTTAATGTTTAGAATAGTTTTTATTGCAATTTTGTTTTTAATGATTAGAATAGTTTTTATTGCAATTTCGTTTTTAATGTTTAGAATAGTTTTCATTGCAATTTCGTTTTTAATGTTTAGAATAGTTTTCATTGCAATTTCATTTTTAATGTTTAGAATAGTTTTCATTGCAATTTCGTTTTTAATGTTTAAAATAGTTTTTATTGCAATTTCGTTTTTAATGTTTAGAATAGTTTTTATTGCAATTTCGTTTTTAATGTTTAGAATAGTTTTAATTGCAATTTTTTTAATGTTTAAAATAGTTTTTATTGCAATTTCGTTTTTAATGTTTAGAATAGTTTTTATTGCAATTTCGTTTTTAATGTTTAGAATAGTTTTAATTGCAATTTCGTTTTTAATGTTTAGAATAGTTTTAATTGCAATTTTTTTAATGTTTAGAATAGTTTTTATTGCAATTTTTTTTGATATTTAAGATGAGCAAACGCTACTCGTACAAGGAATAGCGTACTTTTGGTCCTTATAGTTTAATCGATGATGAAACATCCTTGACAAATATAACGAAAATGCAAAACTGCCCATAGTAGCCCCTTCCACCGTCACTAAATTCAAACTCGTCTCTCCTTAAAAGAGTAAACTTTGATGACGTACTCGACAGGATGTGACGTATATTTTCCCTTAGAAATGGATTTTTAAAAGCAACTAATAAGCGATAATGGACTCACTAAAATCTCTTTTGAAACTGAAGCTCGGTATCGATCTTGCATTACAACGAGCCTCGGGGTAATGTCTAGATTGGAACCATGGTGAATATTTATTAGCACAATGTCCCTATTGAGTCAGGAAGGAAAGCGTGCATTATAGGAATCTTCCATTCATGATTAGAGTAGCTAAGACGCGTTATGAAGCTTTGGTACCATTGGACTGAATCCAATTCAATAGTAGGCATTTCCATTCGGCCGAAACTAACCCAGATATCGTTGCTATCAATTGTCTCATTTATAACATAAAAACAGCTAGTCTTGCCTGACAAACTAGGAC
Source organism: Phalangium opilio (assembly GCF_054372755.1). Taxonomy (NCBI): domain Eukaryota; kingdom Metazoa; phylum Arthropoda; class Arachnida; order Opiliones; family Phalangiidae; genus Phalangium; species Phalangium opilio. The sequence goes on along the minus strand of NW_028324146.1, from coordinate 3,115,103 downwards.
ACCAATTCAGAAAAAATTGTTAAAAAATATGTGAAAACAAAATTTGAATATTTATTATCGCCAATATTTAGGAAAAAGTGGCATCTAATTATTATGGCCAATATTGTGGAAACAGTGGCAATTATTATAATATTTATTATGTAATTATATTTTATTTATATTATAATTAAAATTTTAATTATATTATATAATTATAATTATTTTGATGAGCAGGAGTGCAAACCAAAAGCTTGAGCAATGGGAAGAATCACGTTACATAACTAAAATGTTAACAGGATGCAGAGTTTCATCCTTCCTCTCCTATCCCCTTCTGCCATTATGAGCTCAGCCCTCGGGTGATCTTGTTTCGTTGCTTTCTCTATACTTATTTTCGTTGGGCAAAGTAAAATCAGTTTTTCTCTTTTAAAACTGTTATTTTAAAAATTGATCTTTGTCAATTTAATCCCCAATTAATAGACGTACAAAAATTTTTGTAAATAGCCCCTCTAAGTTCAATAAATGTTTAACTTTCAGGAGTTTGTGTTACTAAGACAACCTAACAACCTCCAACACGCTACTCATTAAACTACCCGCATGCTGTAGGAATTGAAATTCGGAAACATAATTTTTAAAGCGAAGATCTTTATACAAAACGAGGAAGTCGCATCGATTATCTGTTATAGTTTCGAAAGAAGCACGTGCCTTGAAATAGTTTCACCATTAGTGTAATTGACATCCTTCCCACTCGATAGTGTCAAGAGTTACGTATATTCTAGACCCTTACGGCTTAAACTGAGGACGACAGTCATTTCAAGTTTTCAACAGACATTTAAGATCTATCCAACGTGACAACCATATACGTTATAGTCATAAGAAAATAATATATTAGTCCCTATAAGTTGAACAGCCATAGTTTACTCCATAAACGGCGTCTTATTTCATTCAAATACGCCACATGTGCTGGCGCGGGCGTGTCCCATCAGTTAAAATAACCTTGGTTATTGTCCCCAGGGCCGGAAATAAGCACAGGACACTGGATACTGTCCTATAACATTTTAAAATGTCCCACTATATTTTTAAAAACTAAGGGGGTCACTGGCCAGTTTGACCAATAAATTTTCCCAAAGTTTTGATAGCTCGCCCATGAACAAGCGACGCTATTTTTACACAATCTAGTGAACAATGCCCTATTAATTTTGCATACCCTTTGTTACATCGAAGAGGCTTATTAAGTCAAAAGCTGATGATTACAATTGGAACGTTTTCGTTTTTTAGATATAGAAATGTACAAAATGAGAAAGGAAATTAATTCGCGAGCGTTCTCCCCTTTGGATATTACACGCTAATATTTTAATTTTTATTTATAACTTTTATCAAAAGCTAATGATCGACCACTAAATACTAGCTATGTCTGTATGGGATCTAAGGAGGACTAGTGTGTTCGCCTGCAGCCTATATTCTGTTTCACCCCAACCTGGTATTATATTATGTGAGACACTACCGACGTCAAAGCCTTTACTTTAGTGTATTCTTTGTATGAAACACGAGAATTACATAAATAACCTCTCCTCTATTGCCGGAGTCGTGGTTGGTGAATAATTTTCTCCCTCAAAACGTATATACGGATTAAATCATAGTAAAAAACATGTTCGTCCTTAAAAACGTTAAATTATTGGTAGAGTAAGGAGTACAAAACTAACGCTTGGTCAGGAGCTAGCGGAAGTAAAACAGAGATACCCTAAACTAAAAATTCTACTCAACAAAATCAGGTCAAGCCCAGGAAATGGATTTTGCACTGATGGAAAAACCGGCAAAGGTTTTTTTCACTTTAAATTAAAAAAACTAGTTTAATTTTGAAAACATTGAAAAAAATTCGATTTTTAATGAAAATAAAACATTTAAAAATTTTACTAATAAATATGTGAAGAAACGAGAAATATTTTTGTTTAGAAATGGTAGTCATTGATAGAAAATGAAATTTAAGAAGAGTATTGGCCTCGCTTTATATAGAGAAATAGCTTCAAACGCATGGTAGAATGCAATATTTAAAAGCAGTACCGCTACTAAAGTATTCTCTCAATTAATTACGCATCTGATATCATGCCCCACTAGCGACGCTTTAATAGAAGGAATATTTTCTAGTTAATCATTTATTATGGAAAAGTTCGAAACAGACTAGAGGTAGTAGCTGTAGTAAAATTTACCAAATATTAAACAGGATCGAAGCATCCCGAGTTTTTAGAATGTTAAAAAAAAATTTTACTTTTTATATTAGCAAACCAAAATTACAGTTATAACCAAGGTTGTAACTCTAAAACTGATTTAAGTTTGTTTGTTTGAGCAGCAATAAATGTTACAAGATAAGATCGAAATATATGAACTGTTCAAAGACATACTATTAATTAGAAAATGTTTTTGCCGGTTTTCTTCACTTTTATTCCACATGCCAACCCTGGCATGATACTCTTTTGTTAGCCATGAGCGGCGACACCAGGGAAAGAGTTTTGGCGCCAACGTAATTAACGTAAAAGAAAGAAGGATGGGAACGTTCCATTAAATGGCCACAGATGGGTACTTAAACAGGGTGATAGGCTTACGCTATAATTATTTAAAACTACAGGGAGATGTAGTATTCTGCAGAATGATTTGTTATTTTTTTCGAGGGAGCGCGATTCTCCCCTTGGAAATAGCCAAGTATTTCAACAAAAACGAAACCACGTTGGAATTGAACTCGGAGTAAGAGCGGCAAGAACAAATGGTTAAAAGAATTAGGTTACTGCATTTGGTTTATTCAACGGATAAGGATCTTAATGCCTCAAAAGGAAGACGTTTATTTAGGTTCTTTAATCAGTAACTTCAATCTAAATATGCCCTCGTTTTTCCTTTCTGTAGTCTTTTTATTTCTTAACGAACTTTGTCGGTTGGTCTTTCGTCTTTTCTTTTATCCTTGGGATCTTCTTCCGATCGATAATTGCTCTCTCGGGGTTAGGTTCAACCCTTAATGAGTTGGTCTCCATGACGATAACGAACTGTAACCCTAGATGGAAATTTAATATTTATATTAAGTTCATTTAAAATAAATGGCAATCACGATCCGAGAAACAAAGCTTTTTAAAGAGTATATCGTTTTACCAAAGTGCAGTGTACATTTTTAAAATGTTTGTAGGTTTTGTGTGGAGCCATCTAGCGATCGATTGTTCCACTTCTATTGTTCAATAAAAATGGTGGCGTTTAATATTTTGAAATACTACCATTTTGACTTCGGAAACTTAAAAATAAGCCTCAAATAACTGAGGGAAGATTTCAGACTATGATTTAATCTGTTATTTCTTCTTTACAATGCTAGATGACTTACAATCATTTCAACGTTTTTAGAACATCACAGCTTGACCCAATGACTATTTTACTCTATAATTTTAACTTCTTTTTAGTTACATCGTAGTATGGGATGAGGCTCTTAGTTTGACCTGAGCCGAAGTAGTAGTAGTAGTAGGAGTGGGCCGAGTTCTTGCTTTCGTTATCGTTAGATTTTAGCTTAAAAGGAACTCGATACTACCTCAAAAACCCCTAGCTCGATAAGAGATATTATTTTAATTTAAAAATTTTACAGAACGCACCGGGGTCGCTCGCACAGTAGTAAGACACTCTACCACTGAGCCATAGAGAGTCGATAGAAATCTCGAGTTTTCATCGTTTAGTTTATCTCCGAAGTGTCGGGGATGGGGGAGGGAGGTACCTCTCTATCCGTGGGGTCAGATACTTTTGGATTTTATACGTGGGGTCGGATACTTCTGAATTTGTATCCTTGGGGTCTTTATAATGAGTTTCTTTTTATACATGTGCTAATTAAATAGATAACGGTGTGGCTTCTATTATACCCCAGCCCTTGGGTCAACTAGTTTTTTTTTAATTTGTGTGCTATTACCTAGCTGATTTTTTTTTAAATTAATCATACATATCTTTAACATGGTAGTTCCTGTTGTAGTATCTGTCTGATAATAGTAGTTTTTCTTTGTCTGTCTTTCTATTCGTTTTGCTTTGTTATTGTGATTCAGGTTTTGCTGTTTGCTTTGCCATAATTAATTAAAAAATAATACTAATTGGAAGCCGCTGGTAACAAATAATAATGAATAATCTAGCTCAAAAACGAGGGTTTGGCTTCGTAAACAGCATACTGTGCCCTATGGAAAGCTTTCAAGAACCTCATTGTTTGGCATGCTGTTATTTATTTCTATTTGTATTTGGTATTAATATTGTGTGTACATGCTGTTTTATTCCAGATCTTTCCTGACTGTTATTTACTCCGCTGACAATTCCTCCGCTGTGAACTCACTCGATACCAACTTTTCGGGAACCTTTCTGGGTGGAGACAAAAGATTAGAAGACGGTGACCCAAGATCGGATTTAGAATCGGATTGGACTGAAGTGGTTGAAGAATTTCGTAGTCGATTAAATCGAACAACTGATACAGCTGTACTGTGGTTAGTTTCGCTTTACGCTTTAGTGTTCGCGCTCGGTGTTGCTGGAAATGGTGTACTTTTACGACTCGCTTGTTGTAGTAAACCAGCCGTTAACGTACCGAAGAAGCCGACAAGAACTGATAAACAAGGTAAGCTATGAACTAACCTTTATATTGACCTCTCCGAGTGACGATTACGTCACGGAGAGGTATTAAACCGGACATATATGTCTGTGTGTCTGGCCGTGACCGTGTCCGTGTGTCAGTGACTGTGTTTGAAGTTTGCAAATCGGGGCAAAGGTATTCCCAATTTATTTACCGAGTTCACGGTTCACAGAAATTTGGTAAGCTAATATCGCCTTACGTCAGCTATCCCACTTAGATCCTATCCACTCTTTTCCTTCAATAACAACAAAGTCCGACGACCATTTTACATAACCACCAATTTTATCCGTACACCACTATCTTCAGGTCTTTGTCTATCTCACATAGAAACCAATCTCTACAAATAGGCTTCTAACATCACCATTTTCTGGTCTTTGTCTATCTTACATAGACACCAATCTATACATATTGGCTTCTAACACCACCATCTATTGGTCATCCGTTTGTTTGACACAAAAAGCATCCTGTCACACTGACTCCTACTCCATCATCACCGTCTAGCCTTTTTAAGGCGGATCTTCCTCCAAAGGTTCACACAAACTATTACCACAGCCGAGACTTGCTTTAACCGAAAGCCGTGCAAAGCAGTTCTATATGCACTGTTGATAACCGATATAAGCTGTGACGATATCTGTGTATGAACAAACTATAAACCTTTATGTAAAACTTGATTTATACAATATACATGGGATCTCAGAGCATTTTACGATGTAGCAGGTCCAAAGCTAAACTTGGCACATTTTTACATGTCACCTGTTTCTGGTAAAAAACCAATTTATGGAAATTTCTGTTTATTATTTTTTATATTTATTTTTCTTTCAATTATAATTTAAATACTGCTTAAATCCAAAATTAAATGTTTTTTTTGCTCTGGCTGAAGTAGGTAGAATTTTGATGATCGGCCAGTGACCAAATAAGGCAAAAATATGGTTTGAGATATTTTGCATACTAGGCCTAGGTATATTAAGTTAAAACTTATAATTTGGAAGTAGAGATAGGTCCATTAAGTACTACCAAAAGTATATAGATATAAAAAGAAGTAGACTTTGTTGAATGTCGGTCGCACCGTGTAGTATGAGAAGTATTCCTTTATCACACAATACTCTCGACCCCCATTTGCGTACGATTACCTGCCAACCCGTGGCAAGGGAACAAGCCGTGAATAGGCTCATAAAGTAGCAGATGCTAGCTCTAGTACTAGTTTCTTTAAACCTATGACGTCAAGAAGCTCTTCCCTGATTGGTTATCTACAGTTGGCAGTTTAGCGGAGGGTAGTTTTCATCTCAGTTTTCATGTCGTGTACAGAAAAGCCAGGGAATTGTTGCTTAAGCGTACTTATTGTTTTATATCTATATACTCTTGGTACTACTGGTAAATAAAATATAAGAATCTACCTTTCAATGTGTTTGTAGTTCCTATTTAATTATAGCTCCCGGAAAGTTACTCCATGCAAAAAGCCCAGGAGAAAACGGCATTAAGTTAGCATTAAAATCTCGCTTTGCTATCTAAAATGTTGGATAAGTACCAGAAGCCAGAGGAAAAACGGCATAATTAGTTTATTAGAATCCGAAAGAACGTTTCTCGCAACGGAAAGTCCAAAAAAATGTTGATAATTATCTGAAAAAAAAAGTTTCGAAAATTTTGCGAAAATTGCAAAAATTAGAGTCAATGAAAAGGCTTAGAATCAATTTTCGAAGAATTCAAAATAATATAACTTTAATTTTAACGGTGTCTGGAAATAGCTCTAAAAGCCCGAGCAAACACGGCTTCTATTTAAAATTAATTTACTTTCGTAAAATTACGTTACTGGGTTAACTCGAACCTTTCCATAAACACACACCGTCGTCGGAAAATTGCACCTTAGGCCATAATGGGATTAAATAAAATTACGTAATAAAGTAAGAAAAGTTTCATTTTTTTCTCCAAGTCAGCCTAAGAGTAATTAAATTTTCTCTGTCAATTTTCAAAGAATTGTTTGCCGTAAAAATTGGATATTTTTAGCCTTAATTCAATTATTATTGTAATGCGGGTTTGCGCTTGGTTTAACGATGAAAAAATTTCTCTATATCTACATAAGTCAAAATTGATACGACTGTCTGATAATCGACGGCCGGCCGAAACCGCTATACCTATTGGTCTGAAATTTTGCAGGGACGTTACTCTTAATGATAGGGTGAAGTGGAAAATCAATTCATTTTTCTTATCGGTTCTTGTACTAGGATAATTGTAAGACCAATCTGCATAGTGAAGCATCCAAAAAATACACTCTGCGAATGGTTAAGATTAAAATTAGTTTGAAATTTCATGGATAATTTTAAAGAAGTACCTCTGACCAATCGCGTAACGCCCTACCATTTTGTTAACAAAATTCTCGTGGTACGTTCCATTTCTCACTCCACGGTTTTCACATCGCTCGCAAATTTTATCAAATCTTGCGATAAATCTCATTCGACACGGAGCGTGCCACGAGACCCGTATTCCGTTCTGTTGAATTTGTTTAAAAAAGAAACATTACGTAAATATTTTATAGGGGAAGGGTAAAGACTTGTATCGTGATAATAGTGTCAACATGAACGAGAAACTCTTTGAACGTTAACTAATTAACCTTAAAAAATATGCGCCAAAAGAATTCAGCGCATTTCACTAATGTAAATTCCGAAAATCTCTGCAGATAAATGGATTTACAAAACGTTACGATCAAACAAATACTATCTAAAAATCTATCAAAAAAATCTTTCCAAATTTTTAATTCCCATAAATGTTTTCGGGATCCTCTGACTCCACGGTATGGCTTTAGGGTAATGGAAAGTATCATTACTTGCTATTATTATGTTACTTAAGCCACAATCGGTGAAGTCATAAACAGAGCAGCAATATTTACGTTGCAAATTCTATTAGTCCATGCACAGAAAGTAACGATTTCACCACACCCGTTTTCTTTGCTAATTATCTAGATTGATATATTAATATTGCGTCAGGAATAGATTTAATTTTAGAAGCTGGAATGGAGAACATTAATCTGGGCACGCGTCAAGTCCCGGACCCCTTCCCTGGGACGGGGGTATGAAAGAAGAGGCGGGGTCATAGCGACAGAGGTTAAAAAGAAACTACGCATTTTTCGCCGTCCCCGTCAGCAACGTCATCAAAACGTAGTTTAAGTGGCAATAAGATATACTGCGCTATGAGTCGGACTGAAGTAAATACTAACCGTTCTCCATTCCTGCTTCTAAAGTTGCATCTATCCCTGATTGCTTCTAATGCCATAAACGCAATTAGAAATACGCTTCAAATATATTAAATAACTTAATTTGTTTTATAAATATCATTTATAGGAGCACTCTTTAATTTCTTCTTCCGTCATTCACATGGCGCGAATGAATGTAAGATATTCGAAATATAGTTTGAATCGCTGCCAAGAAGCAGTTAAAGACCCAGTTTGAGAAAATTAATTAAACGTCAGAACCATTGGAGAACGTCAAATATGCACGTATTATTCCCAAGTTATTTTAATTAGCCCGTGGCTACTAACAACTTATTGAAATTAATGAATGATGTATTGTACTGGGTGGAAACCTTTTAACGATCTCGATACAGAGTTGTGCAAGGCCATTATGTAATTTACTTACTGACAGTTGTAAAGAAATGAAATGATAAAAGGCAAATACCGTCAGTTGATGAAATTGAAAGTCAGCGGTCACCCTCATTGTATTTACGGTATGTTAGTTTAAGTAAGCTTAAGTTTGGTTTAATATTAGGAATTATTTATTATTTAGTTTTTTGGTTTGAGATTTTCAAATAGGTTTGGTTATGTTAGGTTTAACAGGGAACATGTTGCCGTCTTCTAGTTCTTAAGAAGTTAACCATTACGCTAACTGCTTCTAACTTAAATGTTCAAAATGCCGTCAGTCGACATTAAAATTAATTTTAGGGTTGGATTTCAATCGTATTTAACTGGATGATAGAGATGATGTTGCTTAAGGTTGAAAAGTAGCAGTCATTGATTTGTATCAAGTGCTTCTTTCCAACACATCTTTAAGCGTCTGAAAATCCTTTAAACTTCTTCGCAGCGAGTATGAAGAATTTTGAGAGTGGTCGCCAGCGTAGGTCTCCCCCTGTATAACATTTTACTACCTTTTAATACACTATAAATTAGGTCGACACTGCGGGGGGTGACTTTCTGTTAATTGTTTTCATATATTGCGCAATGAAACTCATTCCACTGCCCGTCGTATACATTTGTGGTCGTAGCAATGAGAAAGTTACGTAATTTTGCTTTCATCTTGTTTACAACGCGCAAACAAGGTTGTTAAAAACAATTACGAACATTCGGTTCAACCGAAAGCTAATTATTTCTAGCCTGGGAAGTATAAGACTCGAAACTTATTAGAAATCATCTAGCTTCTCTAGACATTTTTTTCATTACTTTTGCTTTTGAGTTGGAGGCCTGCCTGATTTGCTCGCCAGCGCTGGCGAACTAACGAAACATTGAGACGTGATCTGTCATTTGAGGTAGTAAATGAGAAAAATCCACGAACTGGGGTTTCAATAGAGCGTGTTGATGTTCTTATCAAGCTATAGTGTACCCCTCTCGATGAGGTGGTGATGGTAAGATGGTTGAGTGTGGTAAAAAATTTCAAGAGCCAATACTGGCCCACGCCTCTTGGTTCGAAAATCAAGACTTCCCGTTGTGAAGTTCTTCGTGAACACTGAATCTGTTAACGGACTTGAAACCGGTAAGCTTCCTCTCCCATGGAACGTTTGCTTTATGAAAACAACTAAGAAAAATCACATAGCCTTCAATGTTCCGAAATTCACAACAACCAGCAGGTTCCCTAATACTATGCTCGAAAGTGCTTGGTTTGTGCAAGTGAATGGCTTTGAGTCTTATACTTCTCAGGGTAAGAGTAACTAGTTTCCGTCTTAACCCAGGAATCGATACGAATGTTTGCTCAAGAGCTTCAGTGAAATAAAGTAAAGTCGTTCTTGTAACGATATTATTAAGCGTACAAAGCTATTGCAATCTTATACTTCAGTTAAAGCTGGGATTCCCTCTCCTTCAGTTGGTTCCTTGCATACAGATCTTAGGTTCCTTCAAGTTGTATTCTAGATGAATATTGTATTGATGTGTTGTTGGGGCGTTTCATTTTTCATTTAACACGGTGCTATTTCTTCCTAGATGAAGATACTCAAAAGTGGAGGCATTTCACAGCTGCCCATTTTCTTAACAGAAGTAACAAAGGAAACATGTCTCCGAAGAACAATTTCTACAGTAAGTATTAAGAATTTGTGTGGCACCATGCCGAATGTTTCATGAAAACCTTTGAAACAATATGGGTTGTCAAATGTTTAGAACTAGTTTTAAACAATCGTTTAAATAAACTTCATTTTTTTTAGTTTTAAGCGTTTTATAACTTCATAGAAAATTTTCGAATGTTTATTGTTTTTAACGCATTTCTCTAACTTTAGCAAAAAATCTTAGTGTTAGCGGTTTTATAAAATGCTATAACCGTCCAAAAATTGAACTGTAGTGAATGCAAATTCTTTCAATTCTATGGCAACTTCGTAAAATCATACGTTTATAAGATATTTATTTCTGCATATTGTTTTTTAATCTAAGCAATTAAATAATTTATTTCTGCATATTTTGTTTTTTAAGTAATGAAATAATTTATTTCTGATTTGTTATAGGCACGCCAAAGAGAAGAAAAAGGAATAACCCGGTGTTGGTAAATTTGTGCGTTGCGGATCTATTAGTTCTCTTAGTTTGTTGCCCCATGGCTGCCTACACCAGCGCTACTAAAGTATGGGTTCTTGGCAAAGGAATGTGCAAAGCCCTAGCGTATTTTCAAGGTCATTAAATAGTAACAGGGTGACCTCACTTCCTTTCTTTTCAATGTCTTCTGATAAAAACCATTGTTTGCTAATATCAAACATAATTTTGCCTCGTTCCGTAGACCCAACCAACAAATCGTTTGAATTTTTATAACTGCTCTGATCTCGTTCGCAGGTTTTGAGGCGAGAAAGGGATAACCTGATTGGCTTGATTTTTGTTATGCGCAGAACCTGTTTTACCCCTATAGTCAGACTAATCCAATCAGAAAGATAAGAGATTTATTTTCGTCGCTCAGAGACAGAGGGTACTACAGTCAACTCTGTTAATCATGTAAACCTTATCCCTCAGATGGAGACTAAATCAAGTCAACTTGTTTATTTGTTGGTTGGGTCTATTGAAAAAACTCTGCTCAGATGTAACAATTACAGCTGTATTTCAGCTTCGGTTAAATTACTTTATAATAGATGAGCGAATGATTGCTTATTATTTTATTTTGTTGTAAATTCCTACTAAATACAAAATGAGCGTTGCACCGATAATTTGCATGTTCCAATAGATCATACGATTTTTAATTTAATCAGAAGTAAGATAAGGGACTAGAAGTACTGAGCTAACCAAATTCTTCACTTGGCGAAAGTGAATATTGATGATAACACACCAACGGTTGGCCCTCTAGTAGCGGTTTCTGAATTTTCCGTCCAAAACGTGAGACGCTCGCGGCGGTAGACAGCCGAACTATATTCAAGCACCGGCGTCCGTGTTCCGCGGCTTTAGAATGGGGGAAGGGGTAGGAAATGTTTTTGGAACTCGACCAATTTTTTTCTCTCTAGTGTAGGCGCGATGGAAGCGGCATAAAATCCTCAAATTTGTTCACTAGTGGCAGGATCTACTACCAATGCTAGAGCTCTTTACTTCTAGTCTCATCTTACTTCGGATTTAATTTATCTTGTAATTCGCCTCTAAATTTCTTAATGTTTTTATTTCAACAAATTTTACGATCCTCTTTCTAGGTCACCCTGTTTTAAGATCTTTTAAGAATGAGGACTATAAATTTAATATTAATGGTTCACGTACAGGTGTAGCAGTTACATCCGGTACTTTATCACTAACAGCCTTAAGTTTGGATCGTTACCTATTCACGAGACATCCGGGTGTATTTGAAAAAGTCAGGCGTCGTCGGCTCTCCGCTGGAATGGTCATTGGAGTCTGGACCTTGTCCGCTTTGTTGTCCGCGCCCGTGATACTTGTTAGGACAACGCAGGTAAGACATCTGAAGATATGACACTCGATGAAAAACTTCCTTGCAAAACATGATTCCACCAAACAATTTGTTAGTCAAAACTCTGGTAGAAGGGACCCTTGGTGAGGCAGAGCCATTAGGTATAAACATAAGCAGATAATCTTCTTAAGTGGACATCATTAGACTTTTTGTGGAATGTTTCCTGCACCCTTCCTTTAAGTCAGCTCCTACGAGAAATAGGGGGCCAAAAATACAAGTGTTTTAGTTATTGTTGTTGGTTAGTTATGCTCTTAATTCAATACTTAATTATTATTATGTAGTATGATTTTCGGTTATTAAGCTTTCATTCTTTTTCTCTCTTTTATTGGGAGGGAGGTATTTTAGAAGTATCAAAAATTATCTTTCTCTCCATGATATTGTTGAATTTCCCGCATTTCAGGATCTCAGACTGGGTCCATTCACATTTGACTTTTGCGTGGAGCTCTGGCAGCATCAGATGGCGCGAAGAGCGTTCACTTTAGTCACGTTAACCATCGTATACGCCTTGCCATGTGCCGTCCTCATTGCCTGCCACGCTTCGGTCAGTTGGACTCTGAGACTGGCCACTGGGGGTGCCGCCGTTTCCAACAAAGAAAAAAGAAACAAAACAGCCCAAAAATCTGGTGGGTTTTTAGCCATATCATAGCGTGTACAAGTCGTGTCCAACAACGACCCGCGAGCGACTTATGGCACCAATGGGTAGATTATTTGGTCCCTTTTAGTTAGTTATGGTCTGGTCCCTTAATTCTAGGGTAGATTGCATTCATCGAAACCTAATATATTTATTTCGAAATATTTTATGACATAAGTAATTTCACTCCCTGAATTTCAACTTTGAGCCAGATGCTCAACATTGATGAGCTTCTTAAGCAAATGAAATGACTGATTTCTTTCTAAATTGTTCCTTGTACAGAGTGAGAACCTCCGTCGACGACGAGTACCCTTACGCATTGTTATTATGATAGGATAATTTGTACGGGATTTACAAGTCCGGTGATTAATAACTTTTGATTCATTTCGATTCTTTAATTAAATCTTTCGAGCCTATATCCTTTTACCGCCACAAATACTATTCAAATTATCCCTGCCAATGCGTGGAGAGTAAGATTTAGACTGGTCGTCGTCGAAGGCATCCTCTTTGTGTGTGATATTGCGCATAGTTACAATTTTTACAAAATTACAGGTTCAAATTTTGCGGAAGAAAAACTGTTAAGTAGAAATCGTATTCGTCAACGAGCCTTTCGAGTTAAAGACAGGTGCGAGCATTCGTCAGGTTGTTTTTCATCGGAAAATTCGCATTCGCAAGTATATCCGAACAGCAGCTATTGTTCATCGGGGTCGACGTCCGCCAGGGGAACTGCATTTCAGAATTATAGTGGTGTAGAATGCAACGCTCAACCTTCTGCGCCTATTGCTCCACCCAATAGTCAAGCTGAGACATCTTGTGGAAGTCGAGCGCACAAGCGACATATGCACTACGCCAACAGACATTATAGAACCGGAACAGGTGTTGTGGTAAACATGTCGTCCGCTGCTGGTGATACGGTCTTCTCAGACGGTTCTTGTTGCAGACATAGTTCAACGGGTACAGACGCTACGAGTAACCAACAGGTGAATATTCAGTTAAAAAATATACCACAAGGTAATGAAACAACTCTAAGAGACCAGCTTACGACTGATGGTATTGTCTGTCAGATTCTCTCAGAGTATATCTAGAAAGAATAAGCTCTTCATTTGGAGTTGTATTAGCATGGCACGTAGATTAAAGGCTTAATACTTGATTTTCGATCCTAAGGGTAATTCTGCTGGTGACTGGGGATCTAATTCCGGCGGCGGTGGAAGCAAAAATCGCAGCTCTTTTAAAGAAAGGAGAACAGTACAAAGAAGTCAGCGAGCGAGAAGGCACTTGGCCAACGTTTTGATGGGTATGACCCTATGCTTCGTCGCCTGTTGGCTACCGTATAATGCCGCCTCATTTTACGTCGATCTATATCCGAGCCCATCCTTGGCATCGACTCTTCCATTCGTACTTCTTTTGGGCCACGCACATTCAGCCGTGAATCCCTTCGTTTACTGGCTTCTGAATGAGAGTGCCAGAAGAAGGCAAACGTCAGCCGCTCCAGAGGTTCTGCGATCAAGGTTTGTAATCATTAGACATGTCATGCCAGAGGACTTGATTAGGCGCTGCAACTAGCGGGGGGGGCCTAATCAGCACCACCCAATTGTCGCTCATCATATTCCCAATTGAGCCTGCGGAACCGCCGTCGAGGCACACGGGATCGGCCCAGCGGTCCCGACAAACACCCCTTGAGCAGGTGACAGAAGCGGGACACCGTCAGCGGCGGGCCCAGTCAGGATGTGGTTGGTGACAGGGAAGGACTAAGGCAACAGAAGGCTCGAGGGAACAGGGGAGTTCCCTCCGAGCACAGAAGTGCCATACGGCCCTGACAATGTATCCTCGACTTCCAGAGGGGTGCCAGAACCGGGGGCAAGCCAAGGCAACACCTGGGCGGGGGCGAAGCAGCCGAGCATAACGTTCGCGGATCGGGCAAGGAACGGTCTGAACCAAGGGCAATCCCAAGGAGCTCCCGAACCGGCACACCAAACTCGGGCCCCCTGCGCCACGACAAGGCCTTATGCTCTGCTCCACCAGGGTGACCACCCAATGGAGCCGGAGGGGGTGATAATTAGATTATGCTCCTTAGCAGTTTGCGAGATCCGTTGTTAGGAAATACACCCTCAGTAGTATGTCCAATGCTCACGTTTAGTTAGACGGTCTCTATGCTTTATACCTATTTCATCCGCCTATACAACTACTTGGTCTATTATATAATAATAAAAATAATTTGACAAATTGAAAACATTTTTAGGTCTTCACTGTTGAGAATGCACACTCCAGTTTACAGACTGCAAGCAGCTCTAGACGCTTTATTGACTCACAAAACTGAACAGTCTTCCCACCAAGTATCTGTTTGCGATTCCCCATCAACAACGGAAAACGCTCTAGGAGTATTTCACCCGAGATTTACTCCAAACAGGCCTTTACCGCCAAATATAAGGCTTTAAAAGTTACAAAACTTGAGTAATATAAGACAATAAATGCGGCACAGCCAGTATTTTCTAAATGAAAGGGATTGGCGTTGAGCGTTGGTATGTTATTGCTTTTTCAGAAGGCATAGTTCGTACCTCACCCAAACTAATTTCCCGTACAGAAAAATCATTACCAAACCATGACGTTGTGCCTAGGCGCTGACGATACATCAGAAATATCTCTAAAGGGGGAATAAAGTCTACCCGCTATACAGAATATACTAATAGCGTTTTCCTTTGTGTCCTCGCGGAGAGCTCCCAAGGAGCAATAAAAATGGTAGTAGTAGTTTCCAGCTTCGTTAAAGACTGTTTTTGAAGAATAGGATCTCCTAGTTTTATTCCTCCAAGGGAGCGCTCCGCGAGGACCCAAAGGAAAACGCTAAGAGGTTTTTCGACGAATTTTTTAAACCAACCAACCAAATAGAAATAATTAGATAGATTAATTCTTGATTTGACACGCTAATAGTGAATTCCATTAGACTGCTCTGATATCGCTCTCGATTTGCTCTATTTCGTCATCAAATCCGACACAAAGCAAGAAGATCGTTCTCATACCCATTATTTCCGGAGCGGTTTTAACACTACTTTTTTCCCGCCAAAATATCTGTGCTCGTTTACCGAGCCATTCGTACTGATCTTGTTTTTAAATACAGATCGGTTACGAGTGAGTAAGCAAATGGAAGACGTGAATCCGAAAAAGAAGTAATCTCGACGTACTAATGGAACACAAGCCACTTTTCAGAGCACCCAGATCATTCTAGAGGAATTCGCTATAAGCCGGTCTCATTTTTACTTTATAAACCGCCATGATACCACGTACACAAGAAATAAGGCACAAGCTTAATCCTAATGCGAATGTATTACGAAGCCTAGTTAGAAACTTGAAATTAAAGTGGGCGTGAACCATCCTCTTTCGTAATTATGACGCAGAAGGGGAACAAAAATAATTCACAATCGTTTTTCGAGTGAACCTGGTTTTAAAATTATTTACTTCTACTTAAATTTGTATTTTGTGAAATCTTAACCGATTTTAACGAAGATTTAGGCCTCGAACTGCTAAAGTTACTGTCTTATATTGCAGGTAAAGGAAGAAACGTTATTATAAATTTATAGAAACATAAATTTCGAGATATTTATATTTATTTTTATCAAATCTACAAATTATTAATTGTATCACGAAAAATTAATACTTCCAATCAATTAACGAGCTTAAAAACAGATCTATTTCTTAAAAACGAGTACATATTGACATAAAGGACCAAACATAATCACCACAAAATCAAAGAAATAACAGAATGTGAGGTAGTTATGGAGATCACAAACGTTAACTCTGAGCGAACGAAATTTCTTTTTACGGTATAATACATCTTTTGCTCCAAATTACCTTTGATAAACATTTTTTAATGGTGCAAGAAACGCGACGATGCTTCTCTTCTGATTTTAAACTAACATATACCTTAAGTTTATAAGATATGTTCCATAAGTATGACACTTGCTATACTTCGTAATGCTAGAGACCTTAGAGAATTAATGAGGGCTAGTTCGAGAACGACGCGAGAATTGACTACACGCGGTGGTTTTGCAATCCATATTTCTATTTAGTCTGTACTAAGCCTTTGACAGAAGGCGCCTGACCAGGCGTTGCCTTACGAGAATCTATGACGTTTCACCTACGTCACATCAGGACAATCTCTCAGTAACCAGAGACAAACTTATGGAACATATCTTATGAACTTACGCATATACCAATGGAGTAATAGCGGCTGAAAAAATTTGAATGCTCCACTTTCATAGCGATTTCCACTGGATGCCCAAGAGTGCCCTCAGGCCTCAGGGTTGAGAATATTTTACAGTCCTCGTCGAGTTTTGGCGGTGAACGTTTCGTCAGTAGAACACGATCTAACATTTTACTATCAAGCTACTAAGTCATGCACATTCGAGCATCGACGCTCCCTTGAAGTTTTCAGAGCACGAAAGAGCAATTCTCGCGCAGTTTTTGGGGTCAGTGGAAAACGTGCACTTGAAGTTAGAGTGCTCTAATACAGTCAGTGGAAATCGCTGTTAGATCTACACTCAAAACTAATTTATAAATAAAATACATCTTTATAAATAACCCATTAAATCTCAATAAATTTAACAATTAAGCTATTCATATAGATAATAGAGCTTCTGGCCCTTAAAGAGAGCAACTCCGGAAATTACCCGTATCAATCTCTGACCTATCAACGACTGATTTTACAGTGTAATAAAGAAAATCCCGAGCGAACAAATGGCACGCGCTATAAGCTCACTTTTATAATTCAATCGCGAAGTTTTCATTAACCTTTGCGCTATTTAAAGGGATTTTAAAACACTTTTAATGCTATTTAAAAGCGTTTGTCATCCCCGAGTTCAAAAAAACAAAGTTCATCAAGCATTCATTCATATACAGCCATATGAATAAATTCACGGTTAACTTCGGCTTTTAAGAAAACCATAATAAGGGACCACCACGAATATAGTTATTTTGATATAACGTTTAAAAGTAATGTAAATGAAATCAAATTTATAATTTGCAAAAGAACATGTTATTTATAAAAAAAAATGGTAACATAATTTTCTACATAAATTCTTTATTGTATATTTGAATGTAGTCATTGAAATATTAAAATCAGATAATCACGTATTAATCAAAGTATATTGCAATATTATCAAAAAAAATTTGTTTTCATGGGCAGGGAGGATTCCAAGGAGAGTCAACTCAGGCGATTTGGTGTTACGGTGAATGCGGTCCTGTAGAGGCAAGGGAGAAGCGTTGCAGATGCTACTGGTACTAATTCCTCTTAGTTGACGTATGCGAAATAATAGACCCTTAAAGAAAATAAACAAGCTGGACACCTTATAACGCCGAGTCGGGATTTTTTGGAATAGAGTACCAACGCCATCTAGTGGCGAAAGGTTTCGTTGAATAAATTATAAAAACTTTACTAAGCCTTTGCAAAATCTAAAACTGTGTAATTTCAATGACAAGCTTTGGAAATCTCCTAATCTTTCTACGATTTGAGATTCTATTGCGAAAAACAACAAGATAATTACGTTGTGAGCTTGTGGTAAAGCGAAATCTGCTCTAAAACAGTTCCTAAATCACTTTCACCTGAAACTTCAGTTCCCAAGTTCCGCCATTAAATTTTTAAAGTACACTTCCTTGCCACTACTGCGCAAAATCGGCCCATAGCTGTCTAAACCAATCAGATTAATATACTGATTACCCAGAATGCTCTGTCAATCCTCAAAAGACGGTTGGGAAATTTGAACGATT